>NW_006159857.1:445663-445948 GCF_000334495.1 Tupaia belangeri chinensis
GGCCCGCCCCAGTCCCGCCCGCCAGGCCCGGACGGGCCGCGGCGCCAACCTGGGCCACGAGCCCCCCACCCCCACCCCACTCCGCCTTTCAGCCTTGGTGGTGCCCCCTGGCCCGCCCGGGAGCGCAGGCGCCTGGCAACTCGTCCTGTGTGAACCGCCTGGTCGCGCGCCCGAGTGAGCGTCAAAGATATGGCCAAGCCCAGTTTCGGCGGGAAAACGGTTTATCCACCCGGACCCGCAGAGGGCACAAGGCCTGGCCACCACCGTCTCCCAGCACCCCCCGGC
>NW_006159857.1:445976-446373 GCF_000334495.1 Tupaia belangeri chinensis
CGCCCAGTCAGGCCGGGTGGGCGCCCTGTGGATCCCACTGCCAGCCTGATGGGGCCTGCAGGCGGGCGGCTGTTCCCATCTGTGGTCGAGGCACCGTGGCCACGTTTCTTCCCAACCAAACAGAGCTCTGGGGCTTTGAACCTCGCCCTTCCAGTCCCTCGGGGATGGGGTCCAGGTTGCTTCTCCTCCCCGCCATCCCGGGGCCCGAGGCCCTGATGGTCGTACTCACCGTCCCGGACTCGGTCTCCATCTTCCTCTCAACTCTTAAAAGCAGAGGGAAAGGACCGGGATCCTAAAGTTTGAAAGCACCTCACACCGGGGAAGCCACACCACGTTTCCCGCCTGGGGCTGTCTCCCCCTGGCGGCGACGGCGACGGCTGCAGGGACGCAGACTCGG
>NW_006159857.1:446419-448223 GCF_000334495.1 Tupaia belangeri chinensis
CCTCAGGGGTTGGAGGCGAGTCGGGCGGGCGCCGCAAGCAGAGGAGGGGCCCGCGCGGGCGGGCGGGTCTCGGCTGGGGCCGGTGGTCGCTGAGCTGGGACTTCTCAGGGGCAGAGCGCTCCGCGAAGTCGGGGAGAGCGTGGGGTGCGCGAATCGAGGGCTCGGTCCTGGGACCGCTCTCGGCTCTTTTCGGACGGCTGGGGAGGAGTGAGCGAACCGGAACGCAAAGCTCCATGCACCTTACGCCTTTCCCTCTCCGCCACTTCGGAGACGAAAAGTCGGCCTCTGGGACTGGTGGGTTTCGAGGGTTTCAGGTGACCTCAAGGCTTTACTAAGGTGCAAGACGCCGGTTGAGGGTTGACTTCCAAATGCTAGTGCGAGGTGAGGAAGGCAGCTTCTCCCAACTCTGAGTCCCGGGGCCTGACGCTCCAAACTCGGGGGCTCCAGAGTAGCCTCGGACTCAGCGCTGCACCTGTTGTCGCCGTCACTCATCCCTGGCGGGCGGGGCGGCGCGGGCGGCTTGGTCAGGACCAACGCGGGGCCGCGACACAAGCAGGTCTACGAGAAGGCCACCTGCGCGCGGGAGACGAGGGTCATGCGACCTGGCTGGGGCGGCTGTAACCTCCAACAGCCTTGGGATCGCCTTTGAAGAAAGAAGACTTAAAGTGTTTCTACAAATCTAGGTGAGAAATACACACATCCAAGTTGTAAATAATTACAACTAGGTAAATATATGTAATAATGGTTATCATTAGCACAGCTCCCATTTATTAAGAACACTGTTTCAAGCTCAAAGCTTTATGATCAGTATCATTTAACCATTTCATTCTCAAAGCAGCCCTTCAGAATGATACTCCTGTTACCGACGACATGTGATAGGCGATGAAGCAGAGGTTCAGAGGATAAATAATTTGATCAAGGCGTGGAGCTATAGGAGATTTAACCCTGGGTCCCGCTATCAGTTTTTACTTTTATTTATTTATTGACTTATTTAAAGGTTTTTTTTTTTTTTTTTTTGCCATAGGGCAGCTCGCAGGACAGAGAGAGAGAAAGTGAGAATTCCTCTCCCCCACCCTCCCCCCTCCAGGGGAGCGGGGAGATGGTCACAATACAATCCCTTCTCCATTCTCCTCTTGGGATTTTGGGCAGGCACACAGGCACCCTACCCTGGCCAGGCTTGATTTTCAAGCCACTGAGTCTGGGGCTCGACCACTGTTGGTCTTGTGCGAGTTTTGCGAGTCCAATGCCTTAACCACCAAGCCACCTGCTGGTTCCACCAGAGTTCTTGATCTTCACTATTTTGCCATTTATTTTTAAAAAATCAACAGCTGGCAAAAGTTACATCAGTTTGTACTTTTTATTTTAAAAGGTTGGCTTTAGGTTATTTTATTTTGAAGACAAAGAGTTAAAAAAACAAGCAAAACAACTGTTTTAGTTCAAAGATTGACTCATTATGTTATTTCCCAAAATCAAAATAAGAAATGTAATTTTTGTTCATCTTAGCTGTTCATCCTCAAAGTCATACATTTTTGTATGCAATTTAAGCTCATTTTCTTTTTTGTTTTTAAATGTGTTTTATTTTATTATTTTTATTATAACTTTTATTTATTATTTTAAATTATTATTTATACATTTAATTGCTATATATAATTTAGATTGTAAAGAGACTACCCAGCATGACACACACCTCAGTCCAGCCCAGTTGAGAACATATGCACGTCCTCATCAACAAATAAAAAACCATATCTGCATCACACAAATGCCTTACCTCTACATTTTTCCCCCAAATTTCCTTTCCTATGCT
>NW_006159857.1:448235-467646 GCF_000334495.1 Tupaia belangeri chinensis
TCTTTCCACTTTGGCTCTAGTTTCCATAACAATTTTTAATGCTTGTGTGTCCTCCAGTCTTTCAGTCTCTGCCATAGAGTGCTGTCAGTAATTCAAGCTCATTTTCTCAGGTTTTAGTTTTGGTGGAAACATAAACCTATACTTACTCAGATTAAAACTCATATTCTAGAGTATAAAAACTTTACTATTTAATACCATAGTACTGATCTTGCATTTTTTTTTTTTTTCGGTAGTACTGATAGACTTAAGAAATGGTACTATCTTCTCCTTCAAATCTTTATTGACTAAAATCTCTTTTACTTATTTATTTATCCATTTATTTATTGTGATTTTTAAGCCACCAGTCCAGGTCTTAACACCATGGTTAGCTGTGGGAAACTAGCACCCTAAACACCATGCCACTTGTTGGCCCCAACAAACACTCATTTTTGAAGACTGCATTTGCCTAAAGAAAGCAATCTGTTCAGTCTGATACAATTCACAAAATTTATGGAACACCGTGTTTCAAAGCTTATATTGGTGCTAGGAAAATATATGGTACTTATGTATCTCTTCTGCTACCCTTAATTATTTTTCTAAAATATTATTTTAATTTTTTAATTTCTTCATTTATTTTAATTTGACCACACACACACACACACACACACACACACACACACACAGAGAGCGAGAGAGAGAGAGAGAGAGAGAGAAAGTGATAAAGCAAGCCACTAGGTCTGGGATTTGAACTGTGGACTGTGGTCAGCCATTTAGGAGTGTCCAGTGCCTTAACCATCATGCCACCTGCTGGTCCCCCCACTACCCTTTATTCTTACATTAAACTTTTGAGGGAACCAGCAGTTAGCGTAATGTCTATGTTGCTGGACTCCCATGTAGTTGACCGTGGTTCACGTCCCGGACCCGGTGGCTTAAAACTCACGCCGGGCACGTGTGCGTGCATGCCCAAGATCCTGAGAGGAGAATGGAGGAGAGGGGATTGTGGCGTGACCATCCCCTCTGGGGGGTGATTTATCGCTTTCTGTCTCTCTGTCTCTCTCTGTCTGGCGAGCGCACGCACCCTATAGCGAAAACCTCTCCAAAAAAAAAAAAAAAACTTTTGATTTTAAAATGTGGACTAATTACGTAAAATTATACAATTAAATACAATTTAGTAGACATTTGCAGAGTTCTTATTCTGCACAGTACATAATGGAATATGCTATGAAAATGAAGATCAGAACTGTGCCCTCAAGGCATTTTAAACCAGAAGAGGAGGAAACTAACTAGATAAAGTCATTATATTTAAATATGTTTACAATACATTTAATACGAGCTGAATATAATAAATACCATATGAACTATGAGTAAAGGTCCATGGGAGCACAGAGCCTAGTGCTTGGGTCAGAGCACCATCAAGGGTGGAATGCTGGTTTGGGTGAAAAAATGGGAGGAAAATTATTGAGCTCCTATTGTGCACCGAACAAAGGGCTAGACACATTCTTTTTAAAATTTTCTTGGGACCAGTGGATGACGTAGTTATTATGTCGCTGGACTCTCACATGGCTGACCATGGCTTGAATCCTGGACCAGTTGGCTTGAAACTCACCCTGTGTGTATGTGTGTGTACAATCAAGGGAGGAGAATTGGAGGAGAAGGGATTGTGACATGGCCACCTCCCTGGGGGGTGGGGGGGTGATTTCTCACTTTCCCTCTCACTGTTCTCTGTCTCTCTCTCTCTTTGGTGCATGTGCCCAAAGACAAAAACCTTTATCAAAAAATAAAAACAAAAACCCCCGTAAACCTTCATCCCCTTGGGGTCAGCAGGTAGCGTGGTGGTTATAGCACTGGACTCCCACGTGATCAGCTGCAGTTCAAATCCCAGACCTGGAGGCTTGAATATTACACCAGGCTCATGTGCGTGCATACCCAACATGCCAGGAGGAGAATGGAGGAGAAGGGATTGTGGTGTGGCCATTCCTCCTGTGGAGTGATTTCTCATTTTCACTCTCAGTGTCTCTCTCTGTCTCTCTTAGGCATGTGCATGCACTCTATGGCAAAAACCTTAAAACAAACAAACAAACGCAAGCCTTAGAGAGGTATCAGTGACTCTCATAGCCACATTGTAAGTAAGTGGTAGATGTGGTAGATGTGGCTTTCAAAACTTAGTGTTGGTTGACTCCGTTGTCCATGCACAGAACACTATGCCTTGTTATTTAACCATGGCAATAAAAAGTTAGAATTTTATCCTAGAGACCTTTGCAAAGAGGGGACCATTGAAGATTATTCAACCAGGAAGTTTTATACTGAGAGCCAAATTTTAAGAAGATAGTCTCTGATCAGAGAAGAGTTTTTGAGGGACAGAAACTGGAAACAGAACACATTGAGTTAGAATAAAATGAACACCTGAACAAAGATAACAGGACTAAGTGTAAAACACTGAAAGGATTAAAGGGAGAATATGAGTAATTGGAATTGTTTGGTGTGGGTGATGATGGGGAGGGATTGATGAGGATCATTCAGAAGTTTCAGTTTCAGATATTGGAGATACCATTTAGAAAGGTAGATATGAATGGTATTCAAAAAGTTCACTGAAGATGCATATTATGAGAAAAGCTATGCATGGATCTCAACACTATCAGAATAAACTTACTTTAATTACTATGAACTCTTTGAAGTCCTTTTGTATAAAACACATAGCAAACCTACATATCCAATTTTCATGATTTTTTCTTTTTTTTTGGCTGGCATGTCAATGTTTCTCATCCTTTTCCTTTACATAGTCTGTTTAGAGCACAGTTCTTACTTTGTGGATTTATCCACCCTGCTGTCCTTGCTTGCCTTCCCTTCCTTGCTTCCCTTCCTTTCCTGTCTCTGGAGTTTTCTAGCTTCAGAATCTAACTCCCAATATCTACTGAAGGCTCCCCTTTTCTTTTCTTCTTTTTTTTTTTTCTTTTCTTCTTCCTCTTTTTTTTTTTTAAGAGGGGGGTTTTTTTTTTTTTTTTTTTTTTGCCATAGGGCTTGTGCACCCGCCAGAGAGACAGAGGGACATAGAAAGCGAGAAATCACTCCCCAGGGGTATGGCCATGCAGCAGTCCCTTCTCCTTCATTCTTCTCTCATGATTTTGGGCATGCTTGCACAAGGGCCCAGCATGAGTTTCAAGCCACTGAGTCTGAGATTTGAACTGCGGTCAACTACATGGGAGTCCAGCAATGTAACCATTACACCATCTGCTGGTCTCAAGGCTCTCCTTTTCTTGCTAAGGATTTTTGAATGTGTTCTCTAGCTTATAGACCTAGATAACCATTGCATGCTTTCTATGGGCCAGTCTTTATGACATGGAATATGTTAATGATTAAGGACTAGTTCTTGCTGTGGTGGTAAGATCTAGCAATAGCCCATTATCTAGTGGGAGAAATAGCTAAGTAAATAGAAAGTTTATGTACTCACTGTGCTAAGTGCAGCAGTAGAAAAGTTGCCAGGTACAGAGATATACCAGACTAGGAAATGACTTAACAAGGTAGATAAAACAACATGAAAAGACATGTTTAGAAGATGCTTCTGTTTCCATTTTATTTCTTATTTTGTGGAGGATTATTAAGTACTTTGTTTACTTTTAGGATATTTGAAATAAAAGAGGTGAGGGGTAAGGTTTAAAAGAAGTCTGTCTTAAGGAAGCAAAGAGGTCAGCTCATATCTCCTTTCCTTCAACAGAGAATATAATACATACAGCTGAAGAAGATGTTGTAGAGATGGTCTAGACTAGAACAATGTCGATTTATTAATTTTTTTGTAAAATATTAATTAGTTTATTTGATTATGCTGGTTACTGTAAGTCACTACTTAGACACAAGAATATACAATATGGAACCTATTGTTTATGGAACCTATTGTTTATGGAACCTATTGTGAGCCATCAGGCCACATGACCAGCTCTCCCATTGTGTATTCTTAGTATCTTCATTCAAAAATCAGTTAATCATAAAACATGTGGATTTATTTCTATCTTTCTATTCTGCTCCACTGGCCATTATGTTTGCTTTTATGCCAGTTTCATATTGTTTTGATTACATGGCTTTGGAAATATTAACAATTATAATTATTCTATTTCATGAACACAGGATATCTTTCAGTTTGTGTCATTTTCAGTTGCTTTAATCAATATTTTATAGTTTTCAGTGCCTAGACCTTTCATGTCCTTGGTTAAATTTACTCCTAAGTATTTTACTTCTTGGATGCTGTTATGAATGGGATTGTTTTTGTGATATTTTTCCCCACTTAGGTCATTATTTATCATCCGTTTAAAGGGGGTGCTGTTTTCTAATTCATGAAAAGGTACTGAATGGGCTGGTGGAGGCCTGCCTAAATATAGGTCTTTCACCATAAGACAGTATAAGGAAATACTGGTTTATGTCTATCATGTTTTACTATCACATTTTTAGACATCGATAAATGCTTAATGTTTGGAAAAACTTTCATCTTGGTGAGGGTTACAAGTTGGGTTCCTCAGAAAACAGACTCTGAGATTTGCATGAGGGAGCTTTTTTTTTTTTTTTTCTTTTTGGGTTTGAGCTATTGAACAGCACCTAAGAGGAGTGAGGGAAGCAGGACTGGGCAAAAGAAGTTCAATTGTGATGTGACTGCAACAGAGGCTTCAGCCAATCCTGGTATTGCCCTTCACAGCTGGCCCTGGAGGCCAGGGATTCTGGCATTTGTAACATTGCCCTAAACCTTCTTCCATCTACCCATCTAGTCATTAAATGCAGGTTGCTTCTAGGGAAGAGACTTGACTTTGAACAAGATGGTGATCTTAGGCTGGTGATAGTTTCTTGGAAGAGACTCATCTGAGAACAGCTGTCACTCCCAACAGATGTAATAGGTTTAGTATCAAAAGAAGAGTATTCATGGCGCACTAGAGCAAATGCTAAGGGGAGTGCATAACTGTTGAATGACATTTTTTTTCCTCAATGAGATTGAGCAGATTACTACTGCTTGCTTTAGTAGGAAAATACCATAGAAATAGAATAACTCCAGGAAAGATTCAAGCTTTTTTTTCCCCCTTAGAGAGAGTACCTCAGAGATTATAAGTGGAGTGAATACTAGAGTGTAGTCCTGGTAACCTAAGATAGTGACACTGAAAGTCCTGATAATACCCCTGTATTTAATGACTGTAGGCTTGAAAACAACTTCCTATGAAGTTATTCTCTGTTGGTTCCATGCTAAAGAAATTCTCATATGGGTTATTGTTGATGAAATATTAAGTTATCGGGAAAGCCATGACATAATTTTCTGTTTTTCCATGCAAAAGTGGGTCATTATTTTCCTGACGACCCAATAAAATTGAAAAAGAAAATCTTCTTCCATTCTAGAAAGCCTCTCCAGAGACCAGCAGTTAACATAATGGCTATGTCGCTGGATTCCCACGTAGTTGACCAGGGTTCAAGTCCCAGACCCAGTGGCTTAAAACTCATGCCGGGCATGTGTGCGTATGTGCGTGCGTGCCCAAGATCTCAAGAGGAGAATGGAGGAGAAGGGATTGCGGTGTGGCCATCCCCCTGGGGGGGTGATGTCTCTCTGTCTGTCTCTGTCTGTCTGGCAAGCGCACACTCCCTATAGCCCTATAGCAAAAACTTCTTGAAAAAAAAAAATAGAAAGCCTCTCCAAAAAGATAGTAAGTAGAGATAGACAACAGTTTTATTATAGAAAACAATAAAATATTAAACCAAAATGTGATGCATATCACAGGAAATCCATTAGGAGATTACAAAGACAAAGGAATCTTACATGCTTATATAGACAAGTAGATACAACCAATTATGCCTCACATTTTTTATCCTAACTTTGCCTGGTAACTGGTGTAACCATCTATGCATGTTTATTGGCATGATCCAGAGGAAAACCAAACTTCTCATATATTTATGACAGGAGGTAGTTTTGCAAATCAGAGCAATGCGCTTACCAAAATTAGACTTTTACCTCTCATTGGAAGCTGGAGCTGGGAGAGCTATCTCTCTTGACGGTTGCATTTCAAAAACATGGCTCCCAGATACTTTAGGAAATTTTCTTAGTTGTGAGACTGGAAAAAAGCCTATGAAGCCTTTATAAAGATGTGCATACATTTTAGAAAGACAAAGAAAGAAATTCTTAAATAAAAAGAAGAGGGGGAGAAATTTCTTTATTTTCAATAGGGAGAATTAAATCTCTTATTTTAAACTTGTATTTGCCCTTACCTTATATATCTGGACTTGCTTAAGATTGGGTCTCCTTGAAGCACCGAAAGATTTTAGAAGGAATCAAATTTCTTTCTTTCTTTCTTTTTTTCTTTTAATTTAAGAGACTTTTGCTCTAGTGCTGCACATTCACTCGCTATAGAGACATACAGAAAGTGAGACATTGCACCCTAGGGAGCATGGTCACCTTGCAGCCCCTTCTTCTTCTCTCTCCTCTCAGGATCCTGGGCATGCATGCACATATGTTCAGCATGAGTTTCTTGTTTTTTTTTTTTGGAGAGATTTTTGCTACAGGACGTGTGTGTTCTCTGGAGAGGAAGAGAGACAGAGATACAGAAAGTGAGAAATCCTCTCCCAGGGAGAATGGCTACACCGCAATCCCTTCTCCCTTCTCCTCTCAATCCCTCTCCTCCATTCTCCTCTGGGGATTTTGGGCATGCATGCACATGTGCCCTGCATGAATTTTAAGCCACCAAGTCCAGGACTGTAACTGTGGTCACCCATGTAGGAGTCCAGCACATTAGCCACTATGCCACCTCCTGGTCCCAGGAACCAAATTTTAAAGTCAGCGTTTAAGCATATGCAGTAGCTTTATTGGATAATACCAAGTTTTAAAAGATAATATATTAGGTTGTTGGGAAAGTCATGAGGCATTTTTCTATATTTTCTATTCAAGAATGCATCTTGACTTTCTAGACTATCCTCTCCACCACGTCACCTCCTGCCCCTCCTAGACTCTTCTTCTTCTTTTTTTTTTTTTTTATTTTAAGAATTATTTAACTTTGGAGGGCCCCGTGATTTCCAGGAGCACCGCGTGGAACACTTGTATTTGGGAGCTTTCAGCATGGTGACTCTAGCTGTCTTGGCCGGGCTGCTCCAGTCACTGAATCCACAGGAAGATACCAAGTTTCAGAATAAGGTCCCGAACGTTCGCCGGTGCATAACCAAGCAAAGAGAGCAAGAAAAACTTTCTCCTGGAGTAATCTACGTGGGCCACCTACCTACCGCATTTTATGAAACCTAGATCAAATCATATTTCTTCCAGCTTGGCGCCTATTACAAGGTTTAGACTGTCCAGAAGTAGAAGGACTGGAAACAGCACAGGCTATGCCTTTGTAGAGTTTGAATAGGACGATGTTGCCAAGATCCTTGCTGAAACCATGAGCAACTACCTGTTTGCTAACAGACTCCTGAAGTGTCATTCTGTACCACCTGAAAAAGCATGTAAAGAACTTTTCAGAAACTGGAATACTTCATTTCAACAGTCACCATACCCAGCACTGGAATAATATAATCAGGATCGGACACCTCTACAAAAGCAATGGATGGAGAAGCATTTTAAAAGGAAAGAAGAGTTACTCAGGAATAGATTAGCTAAAAAAAGAATTGATTATAATTTACTTTCCTTGATTATATAGAAAAATGGGAAAAAGCTTTCAGACACTGATCTTCAGAAATCTACAAAGAGCCAGATTTTACTGAAGAAGAAAAAAAAGGTTTCAGGCACTCCTAACACTCCCGAGAAGACTGTGGACAGCCAGGGCCCCCCATCAGTTTGTATACCAACATTTTTTGAGAAACAAAAATCTGAAGTGGCTGAAAGGAATGATGATGATAAAGATAATGAAATAGTTTTCAAACAGCCTGTATCCAGTGTAAAAGAAGAAACACAAGAGACTCAAACACCTAAACATTCAGGGAAAAAAAGATGAAGAAAAAGCAATCAGTGATTCCAAATGTATTATGTAAATTTCTTCTGAAAAATGTGTTTTTGTTATCATAGCTAATCTTTAATATGTACGAGACACAACCATTGACAAGATTTTTGGAGGAAAAATGCGCTGTTCAAGTCAGTAAGGAAAGCAGTCCAGAATTTTCGCTGGCCTGTCCTTGCTGAAACACAGGAGGCATATAGCAGCTGGCAGTGACTGGGCTCACACTGCCTCTCTGTCCTCACCTCTTCCAGTTTTATTTTCAGATTTTACAGCTCTTCCTACTCTGCAAAAAGAAGAGTCACCATTAATTGCAGATATAAGTACTGAACTGTAGCATTTTTTTTTGTACCACCAAATAAAGATCACCAATTTTGCTTAACCATCAAAAAAATTATTTAACTTTGTCATTATTATTATTGTTATTATTGTTTTACTTTGACCAAAGAGACAGAGTGAGAAAGGGAAAGTGAGGAAGTAAACTGCCAGGTCTGGGAATCAAACCGTGGTCAGCCATATGGGAGTCCAGCCCCCTTTACCACCACACCAGCTGCCAGCCCCACTAGACTCTTCTTAATGCTTTCTTTCCTATGATTCTTCTTTTCACCCTTAAGTTTTCTTCCATCCTTTCTCTGTGGCTTAATTCATTGTAAAGAAATTTCTTCATCCTCGCTATGTTAATGAATACATCCTCCACCTTCTTGACCAAATAATATATGACCTTGAAGACCTACAAGGGTTTGTTTGCATACTTTTATTGATGTTTGAGGATGTCTTTTACTTTTTTTTTTTTTTGCTATAGGGAATATGCGCTTGCCGGAAAGAGACAGAGGGGGAAAATAAGAAATCACCCCCTGGGGGGGGTGGAAATCACTTCTCTTGGGATTTTGGGCACATATGCAGAGGTGCTTGTTGTGATTTTCAAGCTGTTTGGTCCAGGGCTTAAACCATGGTGGAACAAGTGGAAGTCCAGCGCCTTAACCACCACACCATCTGCTGGGTCATCCATGCTTTTAATTAATTGATTAATTAATTAATTATGTACATTCTTCTCTCTACTGGTGTTATGCACATAATAAACATCGACAAAAGAGTTTTAAAGGGTGAAGCAAATGTTACTTTAAAATGCCTTACTAATAGTGATGGCTTCATACTACCATTAGCTAATATCTTAACACACAATATCCATTTAGGGTCTTCTGTTATTTTTTTTAAGAAGTAGGTGTACATTTACATATGAAAAAGTAATTCTGGTGGGGATGGCTTCTTGTTAGATATATTGTCATTGTTTTTACTTTAAGATGTGGACAATGATGTGCTCATAGTAGGAATAGGGAGAAGGTCATCTTCGCCATTTTTGACATGTTCACTAGCATTAGCCTCGTTTCATGATGTTTTTTAGGAATTAAAAAAATTTTTAATTTCATTCAATCACATTATTTAGCTTACAAAGTGAATATTCCAACATGTGAACATTTCTCCCTAGTCCAGTTGATAAAACTATAAAATCAGTTTTTAAAGTCATCTTTCTGTTTTGGCTTAGTTTAGTTTAAACTACACGATAAACCTTAAGCATTATTTAACTAAGGCTAGCATGTGGTTAAGGTGCTGGACTCTCGCATGGATGACTGTGGTTTGAGTCCTGGACCTGATGACTTGCTTTCTCTCTCTCTCTCTCTGGTTAGTACATGTGCCATATAGCAAATTAAAAAATAAATAAATAAAAATTTAAAAAATTATTTAACTGGGTTTCTGAAGTACACCTAAAGTTGGAGCTGCTAATTTCTCCATACTACAGACCCCTAATTTTCTCTGAAAATACCTCTTTCACCCATCTATAGGTCAAGTGATGGTACCAGTAGAATCGGCATGTCATACATGGGCCAAATGTGATTTACTTCTTATTCAATTTAGAAAAATACAAGTAAAGTGCTAATACTTTCTTCCCTTACTCCTGGAGGACTGATACTTTAGTTCAGTAGTAAAACAAAACAAAACAAAACAAAACAAAACAAACAAAAAATCAGGTTAAAAGCCTGTTATATGTTATCACAGGGTTAAGTTCAGTGTCCAAAAATGACCAATATCTGAATTTTACAGTTTAAAGCAGAGGCAGACACACTTGAAGAGATATAAATATAGTATGGTGGGTACAAAAGATATTAATAGAGGATAAAAGGTAACATTGGTTTTAGAAAGGCTTTATGGAAAAGATGGTGTCTGAACTGAAATTAGAAAAAAAAATTGCTGAAGGGTGCATGCATTCATTGGAGACATAAGCAGAGGGGAGTAAGAAAGTACCCATCATCCCCGGGGGTGGGATGGATATGCCACAGTTTCTTCTCTTTCATTCTCCTCTCAGGACTTTAGACCTGTAAGATGGCCAAAATTAATGAGAGCTACAATACCCAAAAGGTAGAATGTGGGATGTTGTAGCTCTTTGAGAATGCTATCTGGCATTATCTACTAAAATTAAAAATACCTTAGACTTCCAAATTCTACTCTTGGGAATCTATCTGATGAAAATAAAACCACTCATTCCTTTGAAGAAGTACCTATGTACAAAAATGATTATTTTAAAGTTTATTTTTTAAGAATTATTTTAATTTTGCTTATTTATTTATTTTTAATTTGATCAGGGAGGGACAGAGGAGAGAGAGAGAGAGAGAGAGAGAGAGAGAGAGAGAGAGAGAGAAAGTGCTGGATTACAGGCATGTGTGAGCCCAGCATGTACAAGGAGACCTTGGGAGGATAACCTCCTTTGTGGGTTCAGTATCACAGAGCATTGCATTACCACTGACCACTGCAGCTGGCCTTCCAAATGCTTATTAAAACATTGTTTGATACCCCAAATAGGACAATGCCTGAATGAATATGATATTGCCACACTGTGGAATATTGCATTTACTTAATAGAATGAATTAGTAGCTATTGCTGATGAGGAGGTGGGATTTATACTATTTCTGAGTGAGATAAGGAAGATGCAAAAGAGCATGTATCAAATTATCTCTTCCCTCTTTTTTGTTTTGTGTCAATCAAACAGTGACAAAAATACATTTAGTTTTTATATGCATATATACGTATATGAGTGTTAATTTGAGTAACCATTGCAAGGAGCGAGGAGGATGTGGATGAAAGAAAAGACATGTGTAAGACAGGCAAAAGAAGATAAGACAAAACTCATACCAACAAAAAGCATTCATATGATCACATGCATGCCAAATTAAAAAATTTAGTAAGAAAGGTGGAATAGAGGGCTTATAAATTGGAAACACAGGCCACAGAAGTAAGTAACTGTGTACAATTTTATTGAATTTATAAGATTTTAAAGTATTTACTAGGTTAGTAGTTGCTAGAAATATTTACGGCCGTACATAAATCCAACAGTGTCTGGCCATATGAACCAATAACGTGGATGTGGAAAGTTTCAGGCTTTCAGTGTAAGTTAAGTATCTATCACTCAGTAGAGGCTAGGTTATGTTACAATAATGAATGACTCCCAAATCTAAGGGACTTATGACAGTGGTTGCTTTTTCATTCATGTTACATGTCCATTGTAGATTGGCTTCAGCTCTGCTTCATACCACTTTCACTCAAAATTTAGTTCCTATCTGGTGAATGATTAATCTAGCAGAGAAAATGATACCATGTTTAAGTTTACGCTGGCTTTTAAAGCTTCTGCTTAGGAGGCTCTTCCACTCATCTTTCATTGACCAAAGTATATCGCATGGCTGGTCCTGTTGTCAGTGGATGAGGATGTATAATTCTCCCCAGGGAGGATTAGTGCACAACCCCAACAGTATGAAAATCTGTTTTACAACAAAGAGTGTTAATGAAGTGTTTCTATGTGATCACACTACTGAATGTTATTAATAATTGGTGAGTGAGAAAAATTAAGATGAGAAATTGGAGAAAATACAGTATTTATGCTAGATTTTATAACTGAATACCATTTTTCCTTTTCTATTGGGTGTAGAGATGAGACATTCATTCTGACATTAATTGTGTCAATCACAGATTACAAACCATTACTTTACATTTTCAGAAAACAAACTAAACTTCTATCCCCCTTTCCTTATTGCCAGTGATCACTCTACAATTCCTTTCTTTGACTTCTCCTTTCCACTAGGATTTTAGGCATGCACGCACATGTACTCTGTGTATTTTTTTAAGCTGCTAGGGCAGAGATTTGAACTGGTTGTCTGTGGGATCCAGCTCCCAATACATGGATCTCTCTCTCTTTTTTTAAATTAAAAACTTCCTTAATTTTTTATTCTTACTACCATTACTTCAGTTTACAGGGCAAAATACCTGATGTAATGAAAAGAAAAACTACAACAGGTAAAAGACTTCAGGAATGTACGTCTATTTGACGGTACATTGCATTAATCAATAGCTGCACTTTTTGCAGACTGTGGTTATGACAGTCCTGAACAAGAGTTTCCTGTTTAAGCTGCAGTAACTTTTCTGACTATGGATCATCATTCCTCTTGTGGCAGAATTTTACAATTCCTGTAATACAATTGGGACAGCTGTCTCAAAACCTGCAGCTTTCCTGAGAACTAGCAGTTAGCGTAATGGCTATGTCGCTGGATTCCCACTTAGTTGACTGTGGTTCGCGTCCTGGACCCGGTGGCTTAAAACTCATGCCGGGCGTGTGTGTGTGTGTGTGTGTGCCCAAGATCCCAAGAGGAGAATGGAGGAGAAGGGATTGTGGCGTGACCATCCCCCCTGGGGGGTGATTTCTCGCTTTCTGTCTTTATGTCTCTCTCTGTCTGTCTGGCAAGCGCATGTGCCCTATAGCGAAAAAACCTCTCCAAAAAAACCCCAAAAACAAACAAACAAAAAAACAAAACAAAAAAGCCCTGCAGCTTTCCTGACAACTCCTTGCTTTCTCTCCTGCTAAGAACTGTAACCCTTTTCTGCTGTTTTTAGATCCTCCTGCTGCCATATACACCAATTCTACCACCAGATCCATAACCAATACCATAGGAACTGCCTGAACTTCTTCTGCATAACTGTCCCCTTTCATTTGTCCATAGTCTGATTGCTGCTCTTCCTTATACTTTCCAAAGTCATTTTAGTTCCCCCCCACCACCATAGTTCCCACCTGCAAAATGTCCTCCTTCATTGTAACCCTCGTATTCTCCACTACTGCCACCTTATCTACCACCTTGGTTTTCATATCTTGGTCCACCACCACCATAGCCACCTCCACTGGTATAAGGAGGACCATGACCATAGTTTCCACCATCATCTCCAAATCCTTTATATCCACCATCACCTCTTTCATTATTACTTCTGCCACCACTGCCTCCACCACATAGCCTTTTCTTCCACCAAAGTTCCCATTACAAACAAAATTACATTCACCACTTCCAAAGTTTCCTCCATGACCCATATAGTTGCCATATCCACCTCTACAACCTGCATCTTTTCTTTAGAAAGGGCCTTTTCACTTGACAAAGCAAATCCTCTCTTTTTTCTGTAACTTTCATGGTTTCAGTCTTGCCAAACTTTAAAGTAGTCTCTTCATTTATATACTTCTGTATCTTCTATAAGAACACTAAAATTTTGTTCTTCACTGTTAGATGGGCACCAGGCTTTACAGAATCTTCTCTAGAAACAGCTCTCCTTGGCTCTATTTCACACTCATCAACTTTGTGCAACCAAGCACACGTTGCTATAGCCATCTCTTCAAGAGAATCAGAAAAAGTCATGAAACCAAGTATAACTATACTATAGAACTACCTCTAAAATTATGAAGAAAAAAATGTTTCTTTTTCCATTGACAGAGGATAGGTGCAAAAGAGAAAAAGAGAGAAAGCAACCCTAATGGAGCATGGTCAAGTTGTAGTCTTTTCCTCCACTTCTCCATCCTGGTGTGTTTTTCAAGCCTTAGGGCTGGGACTTGAACTGTAACGGACTATATGGGATTAGACTTTCTGTGTGCAGTGCTTAACTGCTGTGTTATGGGGCTGACCCTAAACTTAACCCTTGCCTCCCTACCCCCCCCCCTTTTTTTTTAGTTTTGCTGTAGGGCATTGCTATAGAGAGGCAGAGAGGGAGAGAGAAAGAGGGAAAGTGAGAATGCATTTCCTAGGGGGATGACCATGCTGCAATCCTTTCTTCTCCACTCTCCTCTTGGAGTTTTGGGCATGCGTGAACACATGGCTGATATGTTTTGCAACCTGCTAGTTCCAGGACTTGCACTGCACAGTAGGCCATGTAGATTCCAGCTGCCTTAACTACCATGCCATGTGGCTGGCCCATAAAACACTTTCAACACATATTTTGAAGAGAGGAAAAAATTAGGGTAGATGGAAGAGTAAAATTATATCTCAGCCACTTGTTTATTTTTTAAAAAAGATTTATTTATTTATTGATTATAATTTTTTTTCAATTTGACCAGAGAAAGACACAGAGAGAGAAAATGAGAAAGCAAGCTGCCAAGTCTAGGACTTGAAGCGTGGTGGCCATGTAGGAGTCCAGCGCCTTTGACCACCACACCACCTGCTGGCTCTCAACCACTTATTTTTATTTTTCTGAAGTTTGGAATTTACAGCAGTATGTTGATGAGAAATGTAGTGGCTATTAAAAATCAGAAAATGTATTTCTTTCTTTAGATATGATAGTCTAAAGATAGTAGCATTTTGTGCTGTTTGCCCAGCGTTTAATTCCTTGCTTATCAAAGAAACTCTCAAATAAATTCTATCTGGAGTTATCAATGTAGTTATTAAAATCTCATTTTGGTTAGAGAAAAATATGAAGAAAAGCTCTACACCTTTACTACACGCAGTCTTGTACTATACTTGTTGCTCACAGGTTAAATTAAATTTTAATACTTTGCTGCTGCTTATTGGATTGTAAGAAAAGTCATGAATGCATTTTTGCATAGAAAAACAGCAAAATACATCATGACTTTTCCAACAATCCAGTAACATTACAGATGCTTTCTGTAACTTCATTCGTTTTTTTCCCCCCAAAACAATTTTTGAACTGTTTCACCAGTACAATTTATATAGAACAGAGAATGGCAAAAGTCCCAAGTACGGTTCACCAGCTGTTGCTCCTCCACTGTGGGCTAAGGGTAGCAGCAATTGTATCCATGGTAACCTGTAAGACTCAGTGAGGATGGAAACTGGGATTCTCACAGGGGTTAATGACAAAGCAAACGCTAGCAAACTAACTTTCACTGGATATTTGGCCTCAATTTTTTTTTTCTTTTAAAGAAAGCACTAATTTTTTTATAGCTCCTCATTTTGTAAAGCAGACACACTTGTTGTATGCTTTTGAAAGAGCTATACACCTAAAAATATTACTTTAAATAAAAAAGGGCTTACAAAAGAAATCATATATGTCATATTTTATTTTAAAACTTGCATTAGATTTTATGTTTATTTAAATATCGTGCTCTGCTTCATTCTTCTGAAAGATTTGAAGTAGACTGCGACAAAGGCATATCAATAATACTTACAAAATAGGTGTGAGAGTGACCACAATGACATCATGACTGAAGGAAAGGAGTGCATTACAGAAATACAGTTTTCCTCCAGTGAGCCCTGTGTGTTGCTAAAATGCATTAACGAACTTCATATCTTGATATAAGTTGGAGGGCAAAATCCACCAACATGCAGGTGAATTAGATTTGGGGTATGTCCCTGGGATGGGGGGAGGAGGAAACTACTGTATATCATCTTTGCAGAATAAGTGCCAGGCACCAGGTATATGTGTGTTTTGAGGAGATTTCTATTGTAACTCTCGAAGTGACCCAAGTTGTCAAATAAAACAGAAGAACAAGTCATCACGGGGGCCATGTTGATATCATTTCAGTGGTACTTTTCATAAATGCCTCTGTGTTTTCTGCATCAGTGGGGAGCATAAGCATGACATGGACTCCAACTGCAGGATTCATGTCCAAGTAAGTTAATACAGAGAAAATAAATCAACACTGTCTATTTTTAAAAGACATTTGTCCTGCACATACAGACTGTCCCCAGATAATTTGTCTGGGGCTCCTGATAGCATGTCTTGGCCCCAGGGTTTACATGGGTGATTCCTGAGAGGGTAATATTAATAGATAGAGGCCTGGGCATTCTGCTGTCCTGCAGGTAGTAGAGGTTTCCTTGATATCTGAAAAAAAACAGTAGTTATTGGATATTGAAGAACATTAAGTATAATTAAACACTTTAAAAACTTATCATCTTTCAGTAATTTAAAAATTTATTAAACTGGGGAATTTTAATTGGATGTATTATAAACATTTTTTGTAGGAATGTTACCATGGAGTGGACTTTACTTGTACTTTGAAATAAGGTGAGTTAATTTTTATGTTTTAGTTACTATGTCTACTTAATTTCTAATGAAAGAGCAAAGGAATGTCTTTCAAGAAAAGAAAAACTTGACATTTAAGAAGGTGTACTGGGGCCGGCAGGTGGCATGGTGGTTAAGGGCACTGAACTCCCACATGGCTGACTGAGGTTCAAGTTCTGAATCTTGCGGCTTGCTTTCTCACTTTCTCTCTCTCTCTCTCTCTCTCTACCCTCCCCTTGTCAAATTAAAATAAATAAAGTTAAATAAAATAATTCTTTTAAAATAAAGGAAAGTGAGACCAGCAGTTAGCGTAATGGCTATGTCACTGGACTCCCACGTAGTCGACCGCGGTTCGAGTCCTGGGCCTGGTGGCTTAAACTCACAACAGGGCGCGTATACGTGTGTGCCCAAGATCCCAAGAGGAGAATGGAGGAGAAGGGATTGCGGCATGGCCATCACCCCTGGGGGGTGATTTCTTACTTTCTGTCTCTCTGTCTCTGTCTGGCGAGTGCACGCGCCCTATAGCAAAAACTAAAACAAAACAAAAGAAAACAAACCTCTCCAAGAAAAGAAAAAAAAAAAAGGAAAGTCCACCTAAATTTTGCTTATCTATCAGGTCATCAGAAAATCATGAGGCATTTTTTTTTTTTTGCAGAGAATAACAGAAAAATACATCATGACTTTTCTGATGACCCAATATTATTGAATTTGTATATATTTTCTCTACTGTCATATTCACACTACAAATTACCATGTAGATTTTGTTTTCTTGAATTAGTTAATTGAAATGATTATAATGTGTATCGGTGAGGGTATGACTGACTATAAAGTGCATATGACTAAATTGAAAATACCGTATTATACTTTGTGAGGGTGCACTCCTGTGCTTTGGGAGGCTGAGACAGCAGGATTACAAGTTCAGGCCCAGCCTGTGTAGCACAGCAAGATACTGTCGCTTTAAATAAATAAATTCATGAACAAGATAATGAAATACGGGCAGTTTTACATTTCTCAAAGGGCCCAAGAATGAAATTTTTATTAGAATAACAAGGAAAAATAAAGTGTTGTTGACAAATGTAAAAGACAGAAATCAAATGTAGTAATAGTTGAATATCAGAAAGAAAAGATAGCCTAAAATAGATAATATTTGCAAAAAAGAGTAAATAAAAATATGTCCTATATAATGTAGATGGAAATTCCCTGTACCTGGGTACCTTTTATCTCCTCTCTACTGTCTGTGGATTATAAAGGCAGATCAGCTGAAAAAAGAAACTTTATTGTTTCCCTTCCTGTCTTTCATTTATCAAGAAAAAAAAATTTGCAGTTACAGATGCAGTTCTTAGATTCTCACTAGAGGGCGGTGTTGGTTCTAAAACCAGAGGTCACTGCTAATTTATACATTTTATACCCCTGTATAAAATGCATTTATATTTAAAGAAAAGGTAAAGCCAAACCTTTTTAATTTTTTTAGAAGTTGGTAAATGTCAAATCTGAAACCCTCCAAGAACCCCATTCGTTTCTGGTTTCATCCCCAGGAGAGCTAGATAAAGCAGTGAAGAGATTACTGGAGAAGTTGGGTAGCAGATTCTATTCTAATTTCAGCTCTTGCATTAACTAATAGATAAGGCTCCCTGGACCTTCATCTCATCTGTAAAATAAAAGGGCTGGCCTGTATGATCCCTAAATCCCATACATCTCTAAAATTCTGAGATTCTAACAAAATACTAGGTCTAAAAGGCTGAAGAATTAATTGCTCATGCTCTTGGCCAGACTAAGGAATGAGTAAAATATCAAATTAAAAAACACTATAAATAATTAAGATAATATAATGTTATAATAGGTTTAACATAGTTTTTAATTAAAAAAAGACTAATTTAAAATGTCAAGTTTCTGTCCTACCAGCCTTATAGCCACCATTTGCAGTTGGGGATCAGTGGTTACTTTCAGTGACCTAATGCATTATCCAAAGCTCTCTATCCTCTTGGTTGCTAGCTCACTGGAAATGAGCAAAACACGTTTATATGGAATTTAAAGAAAGGTGATAGAATCATTTTGAAATTGGAATGTTTTAGGCTAGGAACTATTCCTCCCCTTCCCTCTCCACACACCTTGTATTTATCTAACTTCTATCAATCTGCGCTTTGTTAGAAATCACTCTTCAGGGGGATTTGGTTGGTTCGGTTTACTTAATGCTTACCGCTCTTATCTGATTCCCTCTCCTTGTCATATTTATTCAGACTGCAGAGTGAATTTAGAATCTTTTATGGAACTTGAAGCAAATTATGGAACTACAGTGTCCCGGTAAATCCTAATTAATCTTTGCGTGGAATTATCTTCTAAGGATTGGCATGAAGGTCTGCAATTAACCTTGACCATATGAAGCTTCACTCCGTCACCCCCAACGTTTTGACATTAACACTCAACAAGCACCCTGTTTCCTCTAAACTGTTTTTTTTTTTTTTTTCTTTTTGACCAAGGACTCCCACCTAGGCCCCCATCCCCAAATTTTATTTAGGGTTGTTTCTAACGTCTGAACTTCCTAAAATATACACGGAGCGCTCGCGGGTGCGCACTCGCGCGCGTGCACACCCTCACTGGAGTACGCGAGCCCGGATGGGCCGGCTCCCAGTTAGAGAACACATTCCATTCTTCGTGCTAGGGCACACCCCTCCGCAGTGAGGATTGGTCAGACCGAGGCGAGGCTCCTGAGAGGCCTAGAAGCCTGCCAATCCCCACGGGCTGTCAAAACAAGTCTCCCTCCCTGTCACAACAGAGCGGAGGCGCCCGCTGCCTTTTGTTTGGCGCAGAGCAGGCGTTTGCATCAGATTTCGGATCGCTCCCTCTCCTTTTCGCCTCTCCTGCTCCAGCTCACATCTTCTCAGCCCGGTCCCCCTCCGGACTGCTGTTCTCCTGGACCAGAGCCTGAAGACCTCTCTGACCAAGCGATGTCTCCTCTTTAGAAAGTTGCCGCCGCCGCCGCCGGGCGGTGAAACAAAGTCTGGCTGGGCTGCCTCCCGGTGCCTAAGCGCACCCGTGCCCAGCGGCTGGACTCCGCTGCCGGGCGTGCCGTCTCCCTTGGGAAGTCCGTAAGGCGCCTGGCCATGGCCGAGGGCGCGGCTAGCAGGGAGGGTCCCGCGCCATCCGACGCGGCTGGGGGCCGAGACGGCCCCCGCGCGGGA
>NW_006159857.1:467679-501017 GCF_000334495.1 Tupaia belangeri chinensis
CCGCGGGGGGCCGAATGAGGGCTCGTCGCAGCGGGGTCGCGCTGCCCGGCGCGGCCGGAGCCCCAGCGGACAGCGAGGTCGGCCTTCTGGAAGCTGCACGGGCGACCCCCAGGCGCAGCAGCATCATCAAGGTAAGCGAAGGCGCGCGCTGCCGGGAGCGTGGGTGTGGATGTGGGTGGTGGGTGGGTCGGGGGCACCGGCAGGATGTAAGCAGACCCGGCATTGTTTTCTCCCACCTCCTTCATTGCCAAACCGTCCTTCCTTGTCCGGAGGTTCCCAGACGCAGCTCTTGACGGTGAGAAGCAGAAGTGACTTTTTCTCACTGAGAGCCCGCGGAGGAAAAGTTCCGCTCTGCGTTTTTGCGTTTTGAAAGATGCTTTCCATCTTTTTCTCCACAAGCTTCACAAGACGGTTGATGAAAGGAGGAAGGGAGGACGCAGAATAAATGCAGACCCAAGCGTTGGTTGTGCACTGTTCCGGAGTAAAGGCTTAGGTTTTTTCTGCACGGTAAAGGATATGCAGCCTCTGTTCATGTAAAAACAAACAAACAAACAACCAAAAAGCAACCCCCCCGCAAGACCCCTCCAGACTCAAATGGACCCCCCCACCCCCCACGAGCTTTCCCCCTACGGGTAGGCAAGGTGAGTTTCAGTGAACCCGTAGCACGGTAAAGAGCGATAGAAGAACCCAGTTTCTGCGCTGCAGAAAGCACAATCAGAAAACAACCTCCCAAGCATCATCCGGTCCTTGTGGTTACCACCACATCCAGGCAAGACGCTTCCTGAGCCCCCTAATCACTCACAGGATTTCTCTCCATCCATGTGGCAAGGGATTGGTAAAACTTTCTCTTCCCCCTTGTCTTTCTGTCTTCCACTTGGAACTTGTTTTCTGTGTGAGATTTCATCTTTTGGATATGTGACTTTGCGGCGAAGTTCTCTGAAGGGGGGGAGAACCCAAAGAACAGTCTCTGAAAAAGGGCCTCAGGACAAATGCTTGTGAATAATCATGTGCATGTGAGCTTAAAATGGATTTTGCTGGCGTATCTAGACCAATGATGGCAGTGAAAGATGAACTTGGAACTGCCTGCCATCTACCTTCCTTAGGGTGGCTAATACGTTCAGAACTCCTCAGAGATAAGCTATGTAATTGCTGCAGAGTGCCAGTTTCTTTTCCAGGTTTCCAGCCTTGGTGTAAGTGAGCTGCACCGACAGTACATACACCAAGCTCCAAGCACGGGTCTAGGGTTTTTCTCAATACAGACACACCGAAGTTTAAAACCAACAGGGAGGTTTCTGTATTAAGAGTGTGTGATAATTACAAATGACCCTGTAGTAGTCTCTGTTACTTTGTGGTTTTTCTATTATGTGACAAGAAGTGTTCTATTCTGAGTGAGAATTTGGGTAAAAGGGAAATAAGCACTTTCTGATTTTTGTAAACCCACAGGTCAGAAGGCATATTGTTCTGAAACTTAAAAAACATCACAGTTTAGGAGACAAGGACATTTTGGATTCTAAGATATTGATACTACATACGGTCTTGCGGGTAACTGCAAAATAGCTTAAAATACATGATCATAAAAAGCAGCAGGTTCTATAAAGTTGTAAAAATATAAAAGCAGTGGAGTATAAGGAATACAGAGATTATTGCAACTAAGTTTGCTACTTTTAAATCATACCATACTGGTTTGTATACTCACAAGGGTGGTGACTGAGAATGATCTCTCTTTTGTTTTGAAGTTTCTTTTTGTGACAAAAAAGAAGGGAGATGGTAGAGTATGAGCTTGATTTTTCCTTATTAGTGGTAAATAAACATTTAGTAAATGGCTTAAAATGAAGGCTGTTAGAAAATGAAGTGAATTATTATTGTAGATGAGGTTTTATTGGTTTAGCTATGGCAGCGTATGCTGCACTGTAGGCTGAGGCCACATGAGAGGCCATCCTAAAATAAACAAACAAAAGAAATGCAAACAATAACAACAAAACCTAAAATGGGTGCAGTGTTAGGCACCTGTAGTTACAGCTGCTCAGGAGGTTGAGGCAGGAGGATCTGGGCATAGTGAGACCCTGTCTAAAAAAACAGGCTCTGTACATGGGCATGCGAGCACACATATGTGAATACACACTCACAGTTGAGTTTTACTGGAAGAGGAAAATATGAATACATGTGATTTTAAAAAGCAAATGTTGATGGGGCCAGCAGTTGCTGTAGTGGTTACATTGCTGGATTCTCACATGGCTGACCATGATTCACATCCTGGACCCAGTGGCTTGAAACTCATGGTAGGCATGCATGTGTGTGCCCAAGATCCCAGGAGGAAAATGGAGGAGAAGAGATTGTGACATGGCCATCCCCTGGGGGTTGATTTTTCTCTGTCCCTCTCACTGTCTCTGTCTCTCCCTCTCAGGCAAGTGCACACACCCTAAGACAAGATCCTCTAAGTATTTTTTAAAAAATAAAATATTGCAAAGAAGTATGAAGGGAGGACTCTCAGCCACTCCATACTCCCATGTACACGGTCTATCCTTAGAACTGTTGACATTTCCCTATGTAGCCTTTCAAAATATTCCGTGCATATATAGATAAACATATGTACCTATACATACTTATGATGAACTATTGAATCCCATGATTTACACAATAAAGTCTACTGAAGATTTGCAGCTTCAAACATTTTTGATGCCTAGAGTGGTCTGAGGTTCATTGGGATGAGTGAATTAATCTTTAAGAATAATCTGGAAGGTATTTGGTGGACTGCAATTGTTGGGGTCTTTTCCTGAATGGCTTTATTCCTTTCTAGGGGGAAAGAGGCAGGTAGTGGACTCTATTCCACTCCTTCTCTGAGATCAAGAACCTTTCTGTTGACATTTTAAAAAACAAGGTATCGCCATGTCTCTATCCTTCTGCTTTAGCCTCCTATCTAGGACTACAGGTGGGTGCCAGAGTCTTGCTATGTTGCCAACACTAGCCTTGAGTTGTGATCCTCCTTTCTTAGCCTCCTGGGTTGCTGGGATTACAGGCACAGCCTACTGTGTCCAGACTGTAAGTTGGACTGGGAATCAAACCAAACCTCCACGTGGTTGTAGCCTGCAGAGCACAGTATCTTGGCAGCATATATCGCCGTGGTTGGGCTCTTGTTGACGTTTTGAATCCATTGACCCATTGTTTGTCTACTTTGGCGTAGTAAAAAATGAAATTTCTTGAAGAGGTTTAGATCATTTAAGAAATGCATAGCACATGTTCTATACTGAGAGAAAATGCATTCTTTACAATTTTGCTAAGTTTCATACACAAAAGAGAAAGACTTTATTATATATTATATTAATCAACCTATTAAATGATGTTCCAAATAGCCACAGTACAGTAATAATTGATATTCATGATCATAACTCTGAGCCACTGAAAGGTTGTGGATCATCAAATATTAAATTCCTTTCGGCTTAATCTAGGGTATGGTTTTGGTTATAATTATTTTAGTGCTAATTTTCTATTAACTTGAATATTAGATAACTCAGAATAGTGCATTCCTCTCTTCTGCCAAAACACAGACTGTCTTGTATATTAATAAAAGGACTGTTTTCAGTAAATTTGCCTTCCCTAATTTGTGAAACATGTGTTTAGATGAGAAAACAATTTCCTTCTGAGCTGATGAAAACAATGATGACATTTATCTGTGCACATCTTTTGAAAATCTTGCTATGGTCATTGTATTTCTTTCCTATATGCCTAGTACTGAGTACTAAAAAATTTAATATGAGAACTAAACTAGGTGTTCTTTTATCTGTCTACGTTCTTTCTGTGTAATTATTTTCAACATCATTGACATTGACAAATGTTATATTATTTATATAGTGCATTATTGTATACCACAATAGTGCAGTAGAGTCCATCTTAATTTCTTCTTGATGACTTGTGGTTTAAAATGACACATTAGGTACATGCATGATTGATAATATCTAACAGTTATATACTAGTCTCTCATTGAATTGATTTCTAATTAAGGAACTAGACCATTTATCTATCTGGTTCTTGATATCAAATTTACATTATTCTTTTTCTTAAAAGAGATTTTTTGCTATAGGGCATGCGGACTTGCTGGAGAGACAGAGAGAGACATAGACAGAAAGTGAGAAATCACCCCTTGGGGGGGGGGATGGCCACCCCATAATCCCTTCTTCTCCATTTTCCTCTCTGGATCTTGGGTATGCATGCACACATGCTTGGTGTGAGTTTTAAGCCACTGGGTCCAGGACTCGAACCACAGACATCTGTATCTGTATTTAACAGTGTATATTATAGTTTCTAGTTTCTTAACTATGCAATACTCAAGAAATAGGAAGCATGTAGCTTATTCCTTATACCATATGGTGGGAACCTGAAATATCTATAGGGACTTCAAAAAATTCATGGAAAACATCTACTTTAAGAAAACTATTCAAAGATTTCAAAATTTTTTTACACCCAAATAAGCTCATAATTTAACATTTTCCTACAAATGTTTTGAAGTCTTCTTGTATGTGTTTTTAAAATAGCAGTTAATTTTTCTTCCATTATATATAACATATTATGGGTTCTCTCTTTTTTTTTTTAAATTTCCTTTTGATTCTACTTTAAGTTTGGATTCTCTGAGCAAAGAAGAGTGGAAATTGTAAGTTGGATCTCTGGACATGGGTATGTGGGATGATGTAGTAGTTAGGAATGAGGTTCTGAAACTTCCACTGAAGCACCTAAAGTGATGATTAGCTCATGTTGTTCATGTCTCTTGATTTTCTATCATGGCCAGTCTCCCTCTAGCATGTTCATTGTGTGGCTGGTGTAGTGGGTTTCTGAGCTGTAGTCTCAAAGAAAAATTATGGCTCAACTCAGAGGGACAAAGGGAATGGAATCCACATTAAATGCTGTCTACTATGAGTCAGTTACTAAACTAGGAGCTTTCATACATTGTTTCGCTTAATCCTCACAGTAAACCTAAAGTTGAGAAGGCACAGAAAGCTACTGATAAAATGTAGAGTTAGGATTCCAAGCCATGTCTATTTAACTTCAGAGTTTGCGCTCTTATACTGGTTCTCAGATGCAGGAAGTCCACAATCCATGACCACTTTCCAGGTTAGGAACAATGTGAATACGTAGAAGAGTGGCAGAAGAATTTGAAACTTGGGTCCCAAGGCTTGTGGGTTAATTATCCTTCCTGCTCCCCAGTCAGAACATCTGGAGCTTGATGATTCTAGAAATGTATTGCAACCTTTCTGTCTCTGGCCATATTGTTAGGCACAAGTCTAACATTTGAAAAGGAGGGACAATTTGTCAGGTGTTCAACTTGGAGTTAATATATTGAGCTCACACCTGTTGTTTTACACTAGGCTTACTTCAGTGCCTCTGCAGATGGTGGAGTTTCTGAAGGGATGTATTCTCCTTTAGAGTGAGAAACAGAGGGATCAAATACCTGAAACATAGGAATATGTATTGTTGAAGGGAAGTCAGAGGAATAAAGGATCTTCAACTGCAATTCTGAAAGCATTTTTAATAGAATCAGTTATGAAAGGAGATTAAATATGATTGGAAAATGACTTAACTATTGGGTCATTGGAAAAGTCATGACATATTTATCTATGCAAAAATGCATCAGGACCAACAGATGGTGTAATAGTTACGTTGCTGGATCCCTACACAGTCAACTATGGCTCAAGTCCCATACCCAGAGGCTTAAAACTCCAGGTGTGTGTGCTTGAATGCCCAAAATTCCATAAGGAGAATGGATTGCGGTGTGGCCATCCTCTTGGGGAGTGATTTATCACTTTCTGTTTCTCTATATCTTTCTGTCTCTCCAGTGAGCGCACTTGCCCTATACCAAAATTCTAAAAAACAACAACAAAAAAATATCATGACTTTTCTGATGACCCAGTGCAATATTTTAGGTATACTATGAGTTATATAAGCTTTTGTAGATTGACCTAGGAATTCATCAACATCTATAGACTTTATTTTTTGCCTGTACAAATGTGTGTTAAAAGTTCCAAATAATCAACTTATGGATGAATTTTGGAAAAACAACCTGGTAATATGGTAGAACTGGCCAGCCTTTACTATTTGTGGTGCTGTGTGAAGTGTCGGTGGCTTCAACTGAAGTTCTTCTGAGGTGTGATTCAGCTGTATTCAGCACTGAACCTCTTAGGAGCCTTTGGTCTATTATTCCATCAACTTCAGTCAGAATGTTTACTTTCCCATAAATTACTATAGGAACATGATGACTTTTTACCCTAGAAGTGGTTCCTTCTCATTGCTATCTTTTTGCTGTGATTTTTTTATAGTGTCTCTCAAGGGCATGAGGAATAAGCTTTAGGTAAAGAGCCTTGCCATACTGGGGACCAGCAGTTAGCATAATGGCTATGTTGCTGGACTCCCATGTAGTCAACTGCGGTTCGCATCCTGGACCTGGTGGCTTAAAACTCATGCTGGGCGCGTGTGCGTGCGTGCCCCAGATCCTGAGAGAAGAATGGAGGAGAAGGGATTGCGGCATGGCCATCCCCTCTGGGGGGTGATTTCTCGCTTTCTGTCTCTCTGTCTCTCTCTGTCTATCTGGCAAGCGCACATGCCTTATGGCAAAAACCTCTCAAAAAAAAAAAAAAAAAAAAAAAACCCTTGCCAAACTTTGATAAAAGTTTTTGGAAAACTCATGCTGGGCGCGTGTGCGTGCGTGCCCCAGATCCTGAGAGAAGAATGGAGGAGAAGGGATTGCGGCATGGCCATCCCCTCTGGGGGGTGATTTCTCGCTTTCTGTCTCTCTGTCTCTCTCTGTCTAGCGGGAAAGCGAAAACGCTTTATGGCAAAAACCTCTCAAAAAAAAAAAAAAAAAAGAGCCTTGCCATACTTTGATGAAAGTTTTTGGATGTGCCTGTTGATTAGTGGTTGGTAATTACTATTAAAATTTATACTTTTTTCCTTTATGGAAAGATATTGAAGTTTAAAAGTATGAGTAAACTACATATTGAGTATGTTTAATCCCACTCAGGGCTTGAACACACATTGTGATCAAGACTGAATAGTTGTTTCTCCAGCCTTTTCTTTTCTGCAATGGAGAAAACAAGTAATTAAATTTTGTACAGTAAAATGTCAATTGAGCATTTATTGCCAAATAACATCTCAGGCACAGCAGGACATTATGAAAAGACATCAGGAGACAGGCAACTTTACCTTGTGCTACTGAGCAAAAAAATCTGTTAAATGCTTCTATGTAATACTAGAGCAAATACCGGGCAGGGCCTGGGCAGTAGCTCCTTGGCAGAATTGCAGTAGTCTCCCCTGTTCCCTCACGTACATCTGTACAGTTTTACTAACTGCAAATATTAAAACTAATTCCATGTTAAGGAAGAATGTTCCAACTGAGATATAATATTGTGCATTTAAAAAATGATCCAACTTTTGGGGCCAGCAGGTAGCATAGTGGTTAATGTTCTGGTCCTTCACATGGCCAAACATGGTTGATGTCCTAGACTCAGCAATTTGAGAATCATGCTGGGCGTGTGGTTGGAAGAGAAGGGATTGCAGTGTGGCCATACCCCTAGAGAATGCTTTCTCACTTTCCCTTTGTCTTTCTCTGGTGAGTGTGTGAGCCTATGGCGAAAACTTAGAACAAAAATCCAGCTTTAAATAACTTTAATGGAAATAAAAGGCAGGATTGTGAAATCCTTTTTGTTTCTCATTGGGATCTCTGCACCAGCAAATGAACCATTGGTTATAAAATGAGAGTGAATACTTAGATTGAACTTAAAATCTAAGATAATAAAACAATAAACTTTATTATTGTGAAATTTGTCAGTTCTGCAAAATCTCATATTTTGACAACTGTTTTAATAATGTAAAAAATATTTCTTTTAGTTTCGGTAAATCTTATCATTTCTGTATCCTAGTTCTTTTCTGTATCCCCGTTTCTATAATAAGATACTATAGACAGTTTAATGTAATTAGTGATTATACTAATTAATGATTATAATAATAATTAAGACCAAATGGCCAACTGTATAACAACAGCATTCTATCTTTTTATTAATTTTTTTTCCATAGTGGGGTACATTTGCCAGAGAGAGAGACAGAGAGAGGGAAAGTGGTAAATCGCTCTTCAGTGGGGATGGCCATGCTGCATTCTCTTTTCTTCTATTCTTCTTCTGGGACTTTGGGCACATATGAACATGTTCCTGGAGTGATTTTCAAACTACTAGGTCCAGGACTCAATCCACAGATGGCCATGTGAAAGCATAGCATCTTATTCACCACACCACCTGTTGGCTCCCATTCTGTCTTGTTTTAATTATTGTGTGTTTCAGCTAACATTAGAAAACAACAAAACCATAAGTTGGCTATTTCAATAGCCCTTTGGATTTGATGTGTGGTTTTATTTTTAACATCGTATGTGGATGCGTTTAAAAGAGATGTAATCTAGTTTATTTTCAACAGTACTGTTTTAACTCATCTTATTAATAGTCAGTCTAGAGACTCCTGATATATTCAGACAAGAAGCCATTTTAAAGTTGAGGTGTGTCCTGGTGTGTTCAGAAAAGCTATGCTCTAAACCCAACTCCTAGACTCCTGAAATATTCAGACAAGGTAGGGCAACCTCTGTCTTCTCTCTGTCTCTGTCTGTCTGTCTTATACTCTCTCTCTCTCTTTAAAATTTTAATAAAAAAATTTTTTTTTCAAGCACCTCTCCTCACCTCAGGCCTTTTTGTTTGCTTGTTAATTTCAGAAGCCATTTTATTATTATTATTATTTGGGAGAGTTTTTTGCTATAGGTTGCGTGTATTCACCAGAAAGACAGAGAGAGACAGAGAGAAAGTGAGAAATCATGCCCCAGGAGGGATGGCCACGCTGCAATCTCTTCTCTTCCATTCTCCTCTTGGGATCTTGGGCACGCATGCACACGTGCCCGATGTGAGTTTAAGCCACCAGGTCTGGGACTTGAAACGTGGTCAACTACATGGGAGTCCAGCGACATAGCCTTTACACCAACTGCTGGCCCTTCAGAAGCCATTTTAAAGCTGAGGTGTGTCCTGGCACTGCACTGTTTCCATTTTTTGCTTTTTCTTGGTAGTATTTTTCTAGTTTTTCCATTTTGCTTATATTTTGTAGCCTTATTTTCTTACTCTAAGCTTCACTCTTCACACACTTAAGGTCTAGATAGGCCTAGGTGCATGGTATCCAAGAATTTGAATACTTTTAGAGTCATTGAAACCATCAACGCTTATTGAACCTCCTGCTTTAATGAAGAAATTTCTTTTTATAAATCTGAACTCCTAATCTAACTGTTGATACCACATGGCAAAGCACCATGGAGGAGGGCTTTTGTCATAGAATAACCAGAAACAACCACAGAGACACAAGAAACATGAGAAACCAAGAAAATATCTCTCCCCTTAGGGAAAAGAACAATCCTTCATCATCCACAGACAGTACAGTAGAATTCATGAAAATGTGTGATAGAGACTTCAGAATATTCATAGTGACAAAACTGAGATGCAAGAGCTGAGAGATAATAAACTCCAGAAAATACAGAAGAAAAGAGACAATGAGTTCCAAGAGGTGTTGAAGTTCTTCCATGATCTGAAAGAGGAAATACACACCATAAAAAAGAATCAAATGGAGCTATTATAGATAAAGGCTGCCACTCAGGAAATCAAAACCTCCCTTAAAAGTATTAAAAACAGATTAGTCCATGCAGAAAATCAAATCTCGTATGTTGAAGTTAATACCTCTGATCTAGAAAAAACAACCAAAAAGATTGAGAAAATAACCCCCCAAAATGAGAATACTATACAAGAAATACTAGACAGCATTAAGCACTCAAACATTGGGATAATTGGTATCCCAGAAGATGAGGAAACTAATAAGGACATTGATAATTTATTCCATGAAATCTTGGAAGAAAACTTTCCAAATCTAGAGAGGCATTCAAATATTCACACCCAAGAAATACAAAGGACCCCTAATAGAATCAATCCAACAAGATCTTCTCCAATGCATATCATAGCCAGACTGGTCAAATCTACAGACAAAGACAAGATACTAAAATTGGCAAGAGAGAAACGTCAGGTTACTTATAAAGGTTATCCCATCAGGCTAGCCTCTGACCTCTCATCAGAAACAATGTGAGCAAGGAAAAAATAGGAACATATATATTCAAAGTGTTAAGTGAAAAAAAGTTTCAACCAAGAACGCTATACCCGGTAAGATTATCCTTCATATCGAAAGAAAGGATAAAAACATTCTCAGATAAACAAGAACTGAAAAAATTTGCCAGTAGCAGACCTACTTTTCAAGAAATTCTGAAAGAAGTGCTTGACCAGGAAAGCTAAAGACATACAGGAATAAGAGAACAAAAGACAACCAAGAAAATGACCAATTTAATGCTAGGGACAAGAAATATCAATAACAATGTCAAATGTTAACTCCCAGGATTTAAACAGAAAGATTGGTTCACTGTAACTCTGCATATTCAACTGAAGAGGAGTTTGAACATAAGACTGAACTAGCAAAATAGAATTTTATGACTTTTGAGTAAAACATTACTGATTTCTTTTTTATAACCCTGCTTTGTTTTCCCAATTTTAACATTTGACTTTCTTTTGAGTTGTTGATAGGCTCAGTAATTTGTTAAAATATTTTTCTTGTTTGTTTCTTTTTTTTGGAGAGATTTTTGCTATAGGGTGCATGCGCTCCCAGAAAGACAGAGACAGAGAGATAGAAATTGAAAAATCATCCCCCAGGGGGGATGGCCATGCCGCGATCCCTTCTCCTCCATTTTCCTTTTGGGATCTTGGGCACACACGCACATGTGCCTGGCATGAGTTTAAGCCACTGGGTCTGGGACTCGAACTGTGGTCAACTACATGAGAGTTCAGTGACATAGCCATTATGCTAACTGCTGGTCCCATCTTGTTTGTTTCTTTAAATGGAAATATAAACTTTTCTTCCTTCCTGAAAAGAAAAGAAAAGAAAAGAAAAGAAAAGAAAAGAAAAATAAAAAAATAGATCTTTTACAAAAAAAGTCAATCTAGCATTACATTGAAAAAAGTAAGATTATATGTGGTGAGTAGACAAGAACCACATTAATGTTATTATTATAACTCTAAGAAGAAGAAGAAAGGCAAGTTAATTTTAAAACAACACAATCAATCCAAAACAAAATAACATAAGAACTAAACTATTTCTGTAAGTGTGTTTAGTTTTCACATATTTCTTAATTTGTATTTTATGTAAATTTATAGAAGTGTGTAGCTGTTATAGGCAAGGATCTTGTGTTTTTCCTTAACCATCCAACTTTGTATTCTAAAGTTTAAAATACCTTTGAAAGATAATACCTACTTTGTTAATTCTTTCATGATGAACTTTTCAAAGATACTTATTTTTATTTGTTCATTTAAAGAGTCTTTTTAAAGATGCTAAGCACTGACTAAGCCCAGTAAATTTGTATAAATACGCATACTTGTATTATTTATATAGTTCAATATTATGGTTAGAAATGGTGAGAGTACGTAGGAAATTAGGGATACTTGAATAAGAGCACCTTCCCTGTAAGATATTGGAGATAAATGCACAAATAAGACAAAAAAGAGACAATACTTCACTAATAGTAGGGACCAAAATTTTATTGTAGAATTCTGAAAAGATGGACCTGACCATATTGTAGGTTAATTTTTCCCAAGACCCAAACGACTTCAAACCAAAGTAGGCCAAGTAGCCTGTGCATTTAAACAACACACTCTACCTCTCAGATTTGACAGGTGGTGAGAAGTGTGGGCTCCTCAGGGAAATACCTGTTATAATCAGAGACTAAAGAGTCAGAGACATGGTCAGCAGGGAAAAATGTGCTTCCCCTTTAACCCTCCCTTGGCCCAGGCAAGGCTAGGTTATGCCTCAGGAAAAGGGCAACAATATCAGAAGGGTAACATGCAGTGCTTTCCTTCAGTTGGGTGAGGGGAAGTGAGAGGAGACCACAACCTGTGCATGCTGATCAAAATTTGAGAGTTTAAGCTCCATAAAACATAGCCCTGCCAATGTCCTTGAACTTGCAGTCTCTTAATCATTTATCATGACTAATTTGTGGAAAGGGGGTGGGAGTCAGGGAATGAAGTTGGTGTCCATACAAGGGACTGATATACAAGATGCAAAGTCATTTTTGGCATTTGGTAAACTCCAAGTTTGAAATATTTTGGAATTATTGATTCTATACTATAATTAAATGTTATATATTTGGAAATGTTATTAAAAATTAAACAGTTTTCAGGACCAGCAGTTAGCATAATGGCTATGTCGCTGGACTCCCACATAGTAGACTGTGGTTGGAGTCACAGACCCGATGACTTAAACTCACGCTGGGCACATGTGCATGTGTGCCCAAGATCCCAGGAGAATGGAGGAAGAGGGAACTGCGGCTTGGCCATCCCCCCTAGGGGGATGATTTCTCGCTTTCTGTCTCTATGTCTCTCTCTGTCTGTCTGGAGAGTGCATGTGCCATATAGCAAAAACCTCTCCAAAAAAAAAAGAAAAAAAAAGAATTAAACAGTTTTCTTTTTATGTTTAAATTAATAGATAAAATACATAGTAACATCTTGAAGAGGTTTTTCCCTACTCAGAACTTTTCTTTATAATAATAGCAAGTACTGGGGCCAGCAGGCGGCATGATGGTTAAGGTGCTGGACCACAGTGGGCGATCTGGATCTGTTGGCTTGAAAATCATGTTGGGTGTGCACCTGTCTCTCTCTGTGTGTGTGTGTGTGTGTGTGTGTGTGTCCCCAAATCACAGGAGAATGAAGAAGGGATTTTGAAATCCCAAGAGAATGAAGAAGGGATTGTGGCATGGCCATCCCCCTGGGGGGTGATTTTTCACTTTCCCTTTCTCTGTCTCCAGCACATGCATTCTATGGTGAAAAAACAAATACGTAATTTGTTCAAGGATTCTGGCATTGTTTTAGACGCTTCATGTTATTAAATCATTTAACCCTCACAATTATTACATATGCCGAGTAGTATTATTTCAATTTTTACAGGTGGTGAAACATTCAGTGACTTGCCCAGGTCCATATAGTTAGCAAATGCAGAACCAGAAAATGGATCCAACTTGTCTAGCTCCAGAGGTTGCTTTTTATTTATTTATTTATTTATTTGTGTTTTCTTATAGGACATGTTCACTTGCCATAGAGAGACGAAGAGAGGGAAAGTGAGAAACTATCCCCTGTCCCCCAACACCCCCAGGGAGAATGGCCATGTCACAGTCCTTTCTTCTCTATTTTTCTCTTGGGATTTGGGGCACACATGCACACACATCCAGTATGATTTTCAATGCACCAGGTCCAAGACTTGAACTGCACAGTTGGCCATGTGGGATCCAGCACCTTAATCTCCATGCACCTGCTGTTCCCCAGAGGTTGCTTTTAATCTTTATGTTATTACCTCTTAAATGATATTGGTTTAAACCTTAGCTGTATTCCATTTTTTCTTGAGAGGAATGAAACTCCATTACTGTATTTGTACTCCTTGCAGAAGTTGGCCTGTTTACCATAAAGCAAAAGTTTATGATCCAACTTTGGTATAAATTACATAGGCCAAGGGTAAATTATACTGTTACTTAATCATTGCAACCTGATATGATTTATTTTATAGTTTGATACATTTATCTCCCAGCATCAATCAATAAATAAGGAGTATTCCAGTTTTCAGTCCAAGAAAGAGGCCATTTTATTGTAGTGGAAATGACACTGTATGATTGAGATTTCCTCCCAATTAATTTTCAAAATAGGAGAAGCTTGGTAAATCTTTGTTAGATTCCATTAAAGTTTTGAAAATATGACCACTTCATTTCTTTCCTGGGGGGAGGGGAGATAAAAATTCCAAAGTCAAGATGTGGGAAATTTAAATATATATCACGTAATTACTGTCCTAGTGCCTGGGATTGCATTAAAGGCAAAGAGTCTATTCTGCTGTGTAGAGATATAGTAATGTGACCAAGTGGTGCCCAGAGGTTTGCCCCTACCAGGTGTAGACTGCTCAGGTATTAAAGGTATTGTCATCTCTCAGGGCCAGCAGATGTTATAATGGTTACATTGCTGGACTCCCACATAGTCGACCGAGGTTCAAGTCCCAGATCTGGAGGCTTAAAACTCACGCCAGGAACATGTGCGTGCATGCCTGAAATCTTGATAGGAGAATGGAGGAGAAGGGATTGCAGCATGGCCAGTTCCCCTGGGGGGTGATTTCTTGTTTTCTGTCTCTCTGGGAATCGTATGTGCCCTATAGCAAAAATCTCTCTCCCTCAAAAACAAAGGTACTATCATCTCTCTTAGTGAGATACTTATACATCAGCTTTAATTATCTATCTGTAGTTATATTAAATTATTGAAGGTATTCAGGTCTTCAGCTCTCTTCTTTCTCTCTTTTTTATTGCAGCATTTATACAACAAAGTGTTTGGTTACATTCCTGAAAGTGGACTTTTTTTTTTTTTTTTTTTTGGCAATAAAGTCTTCGTGTGGATATTTGAAACTTAAAAAAAATTTTTTTCACAGTAGTTTCTTATGTTTGGTTACTATGGAATCAATCTAGTTTTGTGATAAATATGTGGTGTGTGTGTGTGTGTGTGTGTGTGTGTGTGTGTGTGTATGCTTATACTAGACATATTGGAGGTCAGAAGCTTCAACAGCAGGTGACCTTTTGATATTCAGCTTTCTAATCTATAGATGGCATGATAATATTTATCTAAAGATGTCATTAGGAGAAAAAAAAAATCAAAACTGTGTGTACTGTGAGCAGTTTCTCTCCAAAGTGTTAGCAGTTACTCTTGACCGGAAGTTGAGATTAGGAAAGGAGGGAAGACAAAGAGAAGGCTCTAGATGTGCTAAAGGGGAATGGAGTCATATGGGATTACATTTATAAATGGACTGGGTAAAAGGTTCAACAAATATCTTTTTAACTGGACCATTCTACTAGAAGCTGTGCACTTTGGATCTCTTTCTCTCTCTCTTTAAAAATGGCCTTTGGTAGTTCTTTTGGAGAACCTTTAAGTAATGAACACCTCGTACCTTAAGGTACTTAACAATAATTGCTGTACACAGACCTCCTCAAGGTTCTGGGAAAGGTTAGGGAGGATTGGTCTGGGCTCTTGGTGGAGTTGCTTGGGATTAAATAGAAGCTTTGTCTACTTTGCTATTTTTCTGGCCCCAGCCCTAGAAACTCTAAGGAGATTATTCATGATTGTACACTCAGCACAACAGGTTTACCACTACAGAGAAATGGCTTCTAATAAACAAGTCATCATAGAAGTTGGTGTAATAGGATGGAAGTAGTTGTGGGTGTGAGAATTATCTTAAAGCAAAAGGGCCTATATCTACATGTTAAGAGGATCATAACAGTTTTGTTTGTCCCTCTCCTGCCCCGCTATCTGCCCCCTGTTTTACTGAGAGGCAGCCTTTGCTACTGCTCTTGCTATATCCCTTTCCCCTGGCTAAATAAGGGGAAGACTGGGAGGGAGACAGTAGGGTTGAGGATGGGTTATGGTTCCTGAAGAGGGGTTATTTCTTTCACTTGCCTCATTGTGGGGAGAAGAGTTCATGATCTCTTCTGAGACTGAGAGAAAAGACTCAAGAGAGAGAGAGAATCCTCAGCAGGGCCTCAATGCTATGATCTACTCTGGTCTTTAGCCAGCTCCAGATCATTGGCAAGTGCATGCTGGGTGTACTCAGAGAGGTCTTTGGACTTGAATCAGGAATCTTCCCATGTGGGATTGCCTCACAGAATATTATGTTTTACTGCTCCACTGCTGTCTGGCCCCTTGTGAGATGATTTTTGAATGAACACTTGGGCAAGTGATAGTAGTAGCACCCAACAATTGCCTTTCCACAGAGTCTCCCTGTAAGTTGGGACTGATGTTCCTCTCTTCTTTGAGAAAATCTGAGTTACTGAACCATCAGAGACCCTGAGGTCCACTTGGGTGAACAAACTCTAGTAACAAAAGGCTAGGACAGGAGCTTGTGATGGGTAGGAGGAAGAGGTCTATATATACAACAGATCTCTAAAACCAGGATGATGAATGTGCAGTGAAGAATGGTATTGTGGGGAATGGAGTTTGCCTCACAAAGAGAGAATCAATGATCAGTTCAGTGTTAACCTGAGGGGCAGAGAAAACCTACCCAATGGGGCCTGCAATATCCCTATGGGGTCACTCTGGGGATATAGTATCCTCTCTTATCTACCCTCCAGACCAATCCAGTAAGAGAAGTACAGAGGGAAGAGAAAGAGAGAAGTGGGAAAGATGCACCCCAGTCCTAGCCACTACAACCATCATTCTAGTTTGCCTTGGTGGCTCTGAGGTAGAGAAGAGGATTTTGAATCAAACATGAGACTGAAGTTTTAAAATGATTAAGATCAAGTTTTTAAGATCTTGATAGACCCCTTCTAATAACTGAAAAAGACTGAAACATAGAATCTGGGTGAACTATTGATATTAAGTATACAGGGAAAAAGGGGATCTGAGAAATTCAATGAAAAGAAAAATAACACATATTTATATCCCCCAAACTTGAGACTGGTTAATTATCCAATATATTATTTATAGAATTGGAGACCAGATAGGATCTTAGTGATTATTCTTTAATTTTATGCCTTCATTTTATCAAGCATGGCTGTCTACCACTCTCCCATTCTTCTAGGGAGCCATTAGAACTAGATTATTTGTGATTGTTATATAGTTGAACTAGAATTATTTATGATCGTATGACTAGGATATAGAATTCTAAGTATTCGTTTTATAGAATAATAACGGGCACTTATATTGTCAAGATCTTACATTATCTTCAACTCTTTTAATAGCTTGGCAAGACATAACCATTGTTACCATTTCTACCTTACAGATGAATAGGCTGAGGCTCTGAGAAGTAAGAAAAACTTACGTTAGGTCTCACATTTATGAATCAGCATGTGTGTTTGATATGGTAAGGAGAAGGCATGTTTTTGCTCTCCATGCTCTTTTATCCCTTAAACCTGCAACCCTGTTACCTAAAATTTCCAGTGAACAATGATTTCAGAATATACTGATCAGGCTGGAATGGAACCAGGTAGAAAATAAAGTTAGGATGATTTAACTGGGCTAGCCAGTGGTGTGGTGTTTAAAGTGGCTGGATCCCACATGGCTGACTGTGTGGTTTAAGCTCTGTCCCCAGTGGCTTGATAAATACACCGGACATGTAAGAAGACTGGAGGAAAAGGGATTATGGGGTGGCCATTCCCCTTGGTGTGTGTGTGGGAAAATCCTTCTCACTTTCCCTCTTCATCTCTAGTGAGTGCCTGTGTCCCATAGCAACACAAAATATAAAAATAAAAATAAAAATAAAAGTGACCTATATGTTGCATGTACCTCTTTGCTCATATTTGAGTGACCCGTTAGTCACATGGCCATATCTAGCTGCATATAAAGAATGCTGGAAAATGTAATCTCTACTTGGGTGGCTCAGCTAAAGGTTAGGAAATTCTTTTTTCTTTTTTTAGATTTTTGTGATAGGGAGTGTGTGCTCACCAGAGAGGAAAGAGGCAGAGAGAAGGAAAGTGAGAAATCAACCATGGGGGCATGTTCACACCACAATTCCTTCTCCTCCATTCTCTTCTTGGGATTTTGGGCATGCATACACATGCACCCAATGTAATTTTTCAAGTCATTGGGCCCAGGACTCAAACTACAGAAGGCCATGTGGGAATCCAACCACCTTAACCACCATGCCACCTGCTGGCCCTCATTAGGAAATTCTTAGTAGTCAAATGAAGTAAAGGAGACTGGTAAATTTTCATTAAGATTAGAATAACTTGGGACCAGCAGATGGCTTTGGTGATGTCATTGGACTCTCATGTAGTCGACAGTGGTTTGAGTACTGGATTCAGCAGCTTAAACTCATGCCAGGTGTGTGTGCATGCGTGACCAAAATCCTGAGAGGAGAATGGAGGAGAAGGGATTGTGGCATTGCCATTTCTCCAGGGGGTGATTTATCACTTTGTGCCTCTCTGTCTCTGTCTCTCTGGTGAGTGCACGTGCCCTATAGTGAAAATCTCTAAAAAAAAAATTAGTCATAGGATATATTTTTAATTTGAAGAACAAGTCAGTGTTTTATGAATGAAGGAGTCAAACATTGTTCTGTTATATTTTTAGGTTCACATTGATGAAACATGGCTCATATGCTTCTAGGTCTTATTTTAATGGCTGTATGAGCCAGTTAACTTAAAAGTTATGTCTCATAGAAATGGACTGCAAATGTTTTTATCTGATTTGCAAATGTGTACCATATGTGATTCATAGAGAAATCCCTCACAAGAACGATATAGGATTTCTGAAGGTAACTGCTGTGTGCCACACACTGTGTGAAAGACTCTGTGGTGAACTATCTTAGGAGAGCTTTGGAGGTCATTTTTGCAGCTAACTATACTAATGCAGGAACTCCTCTAGAATTGACTTCTAGTCAGCAGGGAGCTCTTTTCTCATGAGGGAGCCAATTACATTTTCAGTCTGCTTTTGTTGTTTGAAAAAAAATCTTATGTTGAGCCCAAATCAAGTTCTTCTCTCATGCTTTTTCTTGTCAGTCCTATTTCTACCTTCAGTAGATATAAAGAGTGAGTTTAAGTTCTCACATGACAGCTCTTGACATATTTGAAGGGAGTTATGTGGGTGTCCCTTCTCACACTCCCACCACAGTAATAACCCCTGACATTTATTGAGTGCTTACCATGTTACAGACAGTATTCTAAGCACTTTATGTGTTTTAGCTCATATAATTCTCACTAGTCTTCAGGATAGGGGCTCTTTATCCCATTTCATAGATGAAGAAATTAAGACACAGATGAGTTAAGTAACTTGCCGATTCATACAGTAAATAACATAGCTTAATTTGTGAGTGTTTTTTTTTTTGTTGTTGTTTGTTTAAAATGTTGTTCCTAGATTACAACATTGGTTGCTATGCTCAATATAATGTGATCCACTGTAGTGGATTGCTTTACCTATCATTTTCTAGATCCTTTATTTCTATGAATGGAGTCATCAGGAAAATTTCATTCTGGAAAAAAAATACATATTCTATTAATAAGCAATTCAGCAAGGTTGTCTTCTTATTCATGAGACTATGTTACTGAACTTGAGAGGATATAATGGGCTGGCTGAAGGTTGGTTTGATATGGCAGCTGCATGTAACTTCATATGATGTATAAAGCTATTGTAATTTGTTAAATGGGAAAGTAATGAAAAAATAGAGAGTTTTCTAATAAGCATCTGAAACAATAGAGATAAATTAGTAATTAGAGGAATTAGAAGTTTCTAGGATTAGGTATTGGATTTAAGAAGTAGCACTGCCATTAAAGGCTTTATAATTGGACTACCGAATTTGGAATTATAATTCTCTTTTAGCTGTGTGATACTGAGCAGGTTACTTATGTTTTTAACTCTCAGCTTCATTATTGTAGTATTGGATTTCCAGAAAAGTCATGTTGTATTTTTTCTATGCAAAAAGAAAAAAATGCATCATGACTTTTTTGACAACCCAGTAGAACCTATCTCATAAGATTTTTGGGAGGGAAAAAAAAGATTTTTGGGAGGATTAAATGAGATAATTCCTGTAGTGTGCTTAGCTAAGTAGTTGGCATATGGTAGATAGTAAAAAAAGAGCTGATTATTATTATTTGAAAATAGAAAAGATAAAATGTGAGACCAGTTCTGAAGGAAGAATTAGCAAGGACTTTTCAGAGATATGGAGGAGTCAATAAATAAAAGTAATTCTTAAGATTTTGATTGTGGAGGATTTTGAAGGTTGTCTTTGTGTCATCGAGCAAAACTTATCTTTTGGTTATTATTTATAACCTGGTTGAGGTTCTGGTGATCACCTTTCTGATATGATGGGCAACTCATAAGTTTTAAGGATTGGTCATTATTGATTTTTTGTTATTTCTTACAGAATTACAAAGAAAAATGCCAGATTTTTTCTGTTTTATAATCTTTTATTTACATTTACTTAATGTGCATCTTTGTGGGGTATAATATGAATTCAAGGCATATATATAGTGTGTGATAATTAAATCAAGGATAATACCACATTCATCATTTTCAGCAAAAATTTTATGATATATGCTGTTGATTTTCATCTACTAATTTTTTATTTCTTTTTCTATGTATGTATATGAATGATTGGCAGTATCTGTTTTCCACTTAGTTTTTGTATGCCAATGATTTGAGTTAATATAGTTTTTTTTTAAAGCTTTCAATTCTTTCAAAAAGTTCTGTAAACCAATGAACAGTTTTAGTTGCTACCTTTTTTATTTCTTCTCAACAAACAATTGTACAGTTTCTTCTAGAGGATGAAGTTTGTTCAAAAGTAGATCCCAACTTCAAATTCTAGAGCAAATGAATGAGCTATATGTGAATTTAGTGTAGTCCTATTTATGTCAGCAAATGATTTATTTATTTATTTACTTATTATCATCATAATCTTGTTTATATTACATTGAATCACATATAATTTTACAGTGTATGACATTTCTTTTTCCAGAAGTAATACCATGCATATCAGTCGATACAGACATTAAAATCCCCATTTCATTTTCCAATAGCTTTTCATTTTTCCCCAATTATTATTATTATTATTTAAATTATTTTTTTGAGTCTATCACTATCATTTTGCTTGTAAAAAGACTTTACCCAACATGAAATACTTCTCAGACTAATCCAGTTGAGAATACTATACATGTCATCATTAAGTAATAAACCATATCTGTGTCCTAGTAATGTCAAGCTTTACTATTTGTTCTCTTGCTATCTTTCTCTATACTCTTCTCTTCTCCTGCCCCATTTCATACTGCCTTATCATCGTTAACTATTTTTACTGCCTTTATGTCCTTCAATATTTTGATCTCTACCATAAAATGTGGATAGTCAGTATATATTAAGTGGATACATACAATATCTTTCTTCCCTATCTTGGCTTACTTCACTCAGCAATAGATCCTCCATATCCGTTCACTTTCTATCAAATGCCAGGGTCTTGTTGTTTTTTATGGCTGAGTAGTATTCCATAGAGTATATGTGTCACACTTTTTCAATCCATTCATCTGTTTGTGGACATTTGGGTTGGTTCCATATCTTGGCAATTGTGAATAATGCTGCAATAAACATTGATGTGCAAATGCTTTTCTGACTGTAAAAACAAATTATTTTTAAGTTCTTATTGCATTTGACACTGTTCCATGTAATTGACTTTGATCATCCTTTGGCCTAAAATTATGATACACACACACACACACACACACATGCACACACACACACACGTGCATATATATATATATTATGGTCTTTTTCTTACTTCAAGTTGATTGAAATTTTAGAAAATTCCCTACAATTCCCACCCTGGAACTAAATCTAAAGGGACACCTAAAACTCAATAAAGGCTTACATTAGAATAACTTCCTCCTTAATTTAGCTGAATTAATTCCATCTTACAATTCAACTACATCTTTGAATTTTGCTTTCTTTTGGGCAAAAGGCCTCTTATAGCTAATGACTTCATTAGCTATAACAAAGTTAATTTTTTTCTCCTCTAATTATGCTTATTTTGGTAAAGTTTGTGACTATATTCAAAATGTGAACAAAAATTTAAGTATTAAAAAAATCATGTTTTACTCAGGCTCAGATTTTCAGCTTTTTTTTGTTTGAGATTATGTTTTCCTTGTTAAATGTGTAAATTCCTTAAAAGCCAGAATTCTTCCAAACTGTTTGGTTTTGTGGTCCATCCAAGGACAGAATATGAAGCTCTGTGAAGATGGGGCCTTAAATAAATAATGAGCCCTCTTAAAAAGAAATCTTTAAAATTAAAGAAAGGAGTAAACCATAAAATTGACAGTTATTCATTTTATTATGGCTAATAATATGTTTAAGAGGACAGTGCCGTTTAGACTCAAGGCTGTAGTGAGTCAGAGGTGCCTCTGAATCTTTTCGTATTAAATGCTTGCCACCTTCCAGGTTCTCATGGATGAGGTCAAGCCAGTGGGTGAAAGAGGATATAAAGAACGTAACATTTTCTGTCGCTTTATTTATATCCATTACATTTAAGCACAGCTTTCTGTATGAAAGCATTCTAAAAGAACTGGGATTTTGGCTGAAATCCTTGTGCAAACCAGTCATAGATTCAATTTGAAAGGTTGTAGTAAAAACTAGAGATAATGGTCCAGTAGGTGGCATGGAGGATAAGGTGGCTGCATCCCAGGTGGCCAATAGCATGGTTTGAGTCCCAGGCTTAGTGGTTTGCAAATCCCACTGACATGTGTGCCTGTGTGCCCAAAATCCAGACAGGAGAATGGAGAAGGGATTGTGTTTATTCCCCCAAGGGAGTGATTTCTTACTTTCTCCTTCTCTCTCTCCCTGGTAAGTGCATTTGTCCTATGCAAGAAAACTAAACAAACAAAAACTAAAACACACTACCAAGTTTACTACACACAGTAAGTCAAGGAGCTACTGTTAAAGCTCCCGGAAGTTTTCAAGCTATAAACCCTTTCAATAGAACATCTCAGACTATTTTCTTAGCTTATTAGTTATAACCTTTATTTAGATAGAAATAAAACAAATTAGAAACTAACCTATTGGGATAGTACAATGACCTTTGTTTATTCTTTCTAAGTCTTATCTCACCAACTCTGAAGAAAGGGACACATTTTGATTTTCTTGCATCTTTTATAGCTCTTAGTGTTAGGCACATACTTATTTTTTTTTCCTCCTCCAAAATTGAACTAAGATAACTCATTCTTTCTCATCTTTCTTAAAGAAATCTTGCTCTGAATTAATGTGGTCTACCATTGTTGGGTTCACTTTACTTAATAGGATTGTAAATCTTTGGGAGATAGCTTTAGCAGATAAGAAGACACAGACTTTAGAATTTGTCCTGGAATTCTAAAATCTCATCTATACTACTTACTAACTATGTGATCATGAGAAAGTTAAAATAATTTTTGAGCCTGTGTTTTTATTAGTAAAGTGGGAATTTTAATGCCTGCCCTATGAGTTTGCTATATATAAGGCTTGGAGGTGATGGATGTAATATGTCTGTAGAAATATTAGGTTGTTGGAAAAGTCATGATACAGTTTTACATAGAAAAACATAGAAAAATACTTAAATTCTGATGACCTAATATATTTTAGGCTGTACCTAAAAAAGAAAGGAATCGTTAATCCATTTGCTCAGCAGATCCTAATAAAAATACTGCCCATTGGCTGGCTAGGGGAAGTCTATAATTCTATAAAAACTTTTATGACAGAGTTTATATACTTTCCTAGTAGCCATGGCCATTGTTTTCTTGTGAGTGACTTCTCATCCATCCTTACAGTGTGCATATGGGCCATGTCTGATAGCTGTGCCCTGTCATCTATCCACATCATCCTGTAAGATACAACTAAAAGAAAACAATATTCACTGTTTAGGTAAATACATGTAAAGGAATTTCTTAGTTCTGATATCAAATTGATATATATTAATAAGTGTCAGCATGAGGGATAATGTGACTCTTCTCTCTCATTATTCAATGTTTTATATTAAATCTTTAAATATATGCTTAATATCTCTATTGCAGGGCCAAGGCTGTTGGAGTTGGACTCTACTAATAGCCTATTTGGCAATGTTGTCATTTTTTCCCCATGGTATAATACATTTGGCAAAGTTACTTTAAATGACTGATTCATTCATTCATCTGTTCATTGATGATTTTAATGTTTATGACACAACCATTTTACAATATATAGATTTAACAATGTGGCAGATGTACTCTTTACCTAATATTTTAAAACTATAATCCCAGATAGAAAATAGGCGAAGTGACCGAGACATAAATCTGAGCTTCAGCTAGGTGCTTTAAATGCTTATTGAATGAATAAAGAAACCCATGCCTATGTTCTTTTTGCTGGATATTTCTTTTTCTTTTTCTTTTTCTTTTTTTTTTTTTTTGAGAGGTTTTCGCTATAGGGCGCATGCGCTTGACAAACAGAGAGAGACATAGAGACAGAAAGCGAGAAATCACCCCCCAGGGGGGATGGTCACGCCACAATCCCTTTTCCTCCGTTCTCCTCTTGGGATCTTGGGCACGCACGCACACACGCCCGTCGTGATTTTTAAGCCACCGGGTCCGGGACACGAACCGTGGTCGACTACGTGGGAGTCCAGAGACATAGCCATTACGCTAACTGCTGGTTCCCTGGATATTTCTTTTTTTTTTTTTAGGTTCTTTTATATAGTGTATATTTTATTAGCTTGTACTAATACATTCTCATATTACAAAAGCAACTTAGCAGAAGAGTTTTCCTGTTGATATTTGAATCTGAATAACACAAACAACTATATATTTAAAAAAAATTCTCATGATGGTAACAAAGCAAAACAAAAAGACAAGTTAAATAACAAAAAAAAATTCTGTTTTTACAGGTGGACATTGAAGTGGACCTAATTCGGTTTTCTTTTTAAAAGGCTTCAAAGACAAAAGGTGGCTTAAACGTAATTAAAATGAATAAAAAATTTGTTCACTAAACTACTGATCTCCACTCCATTTTATGTTTTCTGTTGTTTTGATGCAGGTTCTTTCATGTCTATTTCTTCTCTTGCTCTTTCCACTGGTTGAGGTGGTTCATATCAAAGCCATCATCACTATTGAATTTGGTTTTCTTGCCCTGAAACTTTTGCTTTAGCAGACCCAAGCTGAGTAGCTTTATTTCCTTTTCCTTTAAATGTGCGACCTTTTGACTTCCATTTGTTTAGGAATTCTTGCTCATCTTCTATGCTTTTTTTTCAATGCTGCTTTTTCTACCTCTTTTTCTAGTACTTCCCAAGTGACTGCTTTGTTCCTTTATTTAGGTTACCATTATTTGCATCTTTGGCTTTTACTAGGGTTTTCTTGGCCTTTTCTTAAACAGAATTATGCCCTCTTTTGCTCCTCTGATACAGTCTACCCATTTTATTTCACCATGATTTGAGAAAAGGATGTGCAAATCTCTACAGGTCTGATCATCTAAGTCACCTGAAAATTCCAGCAAGCATCTGATCTTCTAGAGATTTCATTTCAGCATTTTCTGCTATTTTCTGTTTTTCTTCTTGCTCTTCTGAAAGCCGGGAGCAGTGGCGGTGGCAGTGGTGGCGGTGGCAGTGGTGGTGGTGGCGGTGGTGGTGATGGTGGCAGTGGTAGTGGTGGTGGCAGCTGTGGTGACGTGAGCCTGTAGTCCCAGCTACTTGGCAGGCTGAGGCAGGAGGATCACGAGTTTGAGGCCAGTATGGAGCACATGGGGGATATAGCAAGGCCCTGTCTGAAAGAGCCGGGCGTTGTGGCCCGCGCCAGTTGTCCCAGCCACTCTGAAGGCTGAGGTAGGAGGATTGCGTCGTAGTGAGACCCTGTCCTGAAAGGCAGGCGCGTTGGCATTATTGGTGGTGTTGGTGGTGATGTGAGCCTGTAGTCCCAGCTACTCTGAAGGCTGACACAGGAGGATTGTGAGTTCCTGGCCAGCATGGGGCACGTGGGGAATACAGTGAGGCCTTGTTGGAAAGTGCCGGGCATGGTGGCCACGCCTGTTGTCCCAGCGATTCGAGAGGCTGAGGTAGGAGGATTGTGACATACTGTGATCCTGTCATTTAGCTCTTAATTTTGCTTCTACTTTATGCTATTTTCTTTCTGCATTTTTTTTTTTTTTTTGCAAAGTAATCTTCCTTAAAAAGTATTAACATCTCTGTGCCTTTGTACTTTTGACTCAGGGGTCTCTACAAACTTCTTTGCAGATGCAATGTTTTCAAACACAGCAAATATTGTTACCTTTAATGCTTTCTGCAATGTTCTTCTCATCTGAATATTTAGTATTTCTCTTTTACCTTCTAACCATTCTTTTATATCATCAAGGGTTGCATCAGTTGGGAAGCTTTTAATATAAACAGATCTGTTTGTAACATAATTTTTATACTCATCAGTCACTTTAGGGAGGGGTTTGCTTGGAGACCTCCTGATTTTAGTTTTATCTTCACTGATTTCCATGAGTTCTGCCTTGGATTTGCTCAGTGCTTCCACTATTACATTGAAGTCTGCATTACATGGTTTAACCTGTTGAATTTTATCATTATCTCCAAATGTACCAGTTGTATCTGTTCCTTTAAAAACTCATCCTGTGGCAAATTGAAGTCTCCAAAATAATACTCAATCTGATGACAGATTTTGGTCTCCACTGCAGCCATATTTTCATTATCACCATTTTCCACCATTGTGGCTCTCTTTAGGGCCAGGTCCCACAGAGGCATCCCACAGGCTCACTAATAGTCACGGCAATGTCTCCATTTCCCAGCGACACCCACTGGCCTCTTTTTGCTGGATATTTCTAGGTCCCTAGATCTTCTCTTTGTGTTCCCCATTTCACAAATAGTAATCCCCCTAGTTGCCTTTGGTAGCAGCCTGAATGTCATCTTTGTGTCCTTCTTCTCTCTCTCATCACCTCCAGTCTATTACCATGCTCCCCTGGATCTACCTCCTGGATAGTTATCACTGCCAATCACATAGTTCAATTACATCCATGCTTGGCCTCTGTTGCCACAGTGTGTTCCTGACTGTTGTTCTGCTTCCAACCATCTTGTTTATTCTAATCAATTGTTAAGAATAGTAGCTCAAACATTATTATTATTTTAGTTTTGCGATAGGGTGTGTGCATTTGCCAGAGAAAGAGAGAGAAAGAGAGACAGAGAGAGAGAGAAATCACCTTTCAAGGGGATGACCATGCTGCAATCTCTTCTCTTCCATTTTCCTCTCAGGATTTTGGGTGTGTTTTTCAGGCAGCTGGGTCTGATACTCAAACTCTGAAGTGAATCATGTGAGATCCAGCTGCCTTAACCACCACACTACCAGCTGGCCCCTTGAGTATTATTTTTAAAAGGCAAATCTAATTACGTTGTCTTCTTGCTTAAAAACTTACGATGAGTCCTTACTGCCCTAGCAATGAAGCACAAATAACTTTTACATGGTTCAGAAGGCCTGGTACAAAGGAAAGACTGCTTATCTTCCCAACTCTTACATTTCTTACCTCCCACATTCCACTCTATGAGATGATATTATACGTAAGGCCTAATATGCTATGCTTTGCCCATAGGTGCCTAGTGTTTGTTAGCTAGTCTTATTTTTCTTGATGTGCCTTCTCAGAAAGTGGCACACCTGGAAAAATGTTTTAAAGCATTAAACAAGGGAAATTGGAAGGGAAAGAAGCTTAGTATTGACAAGAAGATATAATATAATCTGGGTGCTGGCAACTAATAATGGAGGCTAACAAAATTTGAAATACATTCAATTAGATTTTTGAAAAACTTTTTTGAGGGATTAGTTTTGAAAAATAATTTAGTATAGCATTCAAATAGAACTCTGTTGGATCTTGAGTTTATTGTTTCCTGTGATTATGATCTAGCTTAGAAAAGCCACCAGAATATTCCCTCTTCAAAATTTACATTGTTTTCCAAAGGCCCCCAAATGGTCATGGCTCTGTTGTTAAGTGTTTAGTTGGCTACAGAATTTCCTTAAATTGTGATTTTTAGTCAATGGAATATGATGACTCACAGGGAATGCAACTGTTTTCTGTTTTAGCTTGCTGATCTTTATCTTTACATAGTCAAAAGTCTGTGTTCCCATTACTCTCACAGATTAGTGAATCTATGAATTTATTTGCTATAAGGGAGCAAATAAAATGTAATTTTGCTAATTTTTAAATTAGTATAAAAGATATTAATAACTTGAGGTTGAATTATTTAGGTTACGCTTTAGAGATGAATAGAGAAAAATTTATTTCTTCCATTTTTCTATTGTATTATCATTTGGCTTTGGCTTGAAGACACATTTTCATAGTTTGGGCTCATTCTTTTTAAAAATATTTGTTGTAATTTTTGATTTACATATAATCATTATTCATTTTTATAGCATAAAATTTGAAGTAATTCTTCTGAAAATATCAGTATTCCATTGTGGAGTACTGATGAGAATGAATGAATAAAGAAGCCCAGGCCTGTGTTTCTTTTGAACACTTTGTTTAATGAAACCATTTGCAAGAGATCAGTTGGTTCATCTGATAACTATTGTCAAATTACTTTAGAACGGTGTAAATACTACATAAAGGACTTTCTTAGGTTGTTGAGATATTCTGACGATCAAAGTTACCTCTGAGGCCTCGACACAGTTTTGCTGGTGGAAGGATGCTACTGTATGAGGCTGGTGCCATATGGAAGGCCCTGAGTCAAATCCTGAACCAACTAAACAGGCTGGGTGTGGGGGTGGATGCTTGTGATCCTAGTCAACTGGGGAGCTGAGGTGGAGGGATTACAACAGTGAGACTCTGTCAAAAATCTCTTTAAAAAATTATCTTCGAATTAAAAACTCAAGTTTTACAGACAGTTAAAAAAAAAAACAAGACACTTTATTTAATGACTTTATGTTTTAAGTTGGATTAAATTTTAACTTTTTTCTAATTCAGTATGTTTGATTAAATATAGTTGTTATCTCCAGCCTCCATAGGTTTTTGCCACAGGGTGGGCGCCACCACGCCCAAATATAGTTGTTATCTAACATAGAATTTAAAAATTCTTTTGCCTGGGTGATTATAATTTAATGGTAAAGTATAGATTTTGAAAAAAAATTAGTAATGCTGCTTTGGGAGTTTAGAAAAAATTTTTTACAACTTGTAGTTCTGTAATGCCAAAGGAACCTTTGTAAAAAGCATCCGTATAGTGATATGAAATGTGCTTATATGGGCAGAAAATTGATCACTGTGATTAATTTTATAATTAAATACGTAAATCCATATTGGATATTCTAATCACAGCCATTTAGGTAGAAGAAAATACTAAAAACTATTACATACTTTTAAGAAGCATGTCAGGACAGATGGAAACAGAATGCCTTTAACTGTCCTAGTCAATTCCATAAATGGTTACCACTTTCTTTAAAAAGTTAGAAATCCTATCAAATCCACTATAGTTCTTTACACTGGCTGTCAGCTGATTGTGTAATTACATGCCATATAGCACAAAGCATGATTTATGATGTTATTTTTATGGTGTGCTTACTAAATAGAAGACTGAAAAACAGAAAGTGTAGTATTAGCATTACTGCTATTGGTATGATTGCCAGTTAAAATAAATTAAATTTGTGCTTTAGATGAATACTACATACTTTTTTAGTATAAGTATGTCCTATGCAAGAATTATTCATTGTTCATCTTAAATTCAAATATTACTAGGTATCCTGTATTTTTTTTCTATTGTTGTTGTTAAATCTGGTAACCATAACTGTAGATGACTGGATAGAATATAGGTAACAGATAAGGAACATATATTTTTTTTCTGATGGAACAGAATTTTTCCTTAAAGTTCCTTCAGAATCAAATAAAGACTATCTTGATCACTCTGCTCTAAGTCATATATAGAGAAGCTAGGATTTGAAACTGGAGAGTTAGCCTGAAGAGCCATGACCTATCACTACCACTTTTACATGGTTATTTGTGTTAGTCAAATTAGAAGTAATTCTTGGGGGCTGGAAGGTGGTGTGGTTGGTTAAAGAGCTGGACTTCCACATGGCCAACTGTGGTTCAAGTCCTGGACCTGGTGGCTTGCTTTCTCACTTTCCCTCTTTCTTTCTTTGTTTTCTCTGGTCAAATTAAAAAAAAATAATAGTAAATAAAATAAAATAAAATAATTCTTAAAAAAGAAGTAATTCTGATATTCCACATTATTATATCCTGTATTATATAAAGTTTTGCATAATTAAAATCATTAAAATACATTTTTCCTTTTATAATATAAAGTTAACTTAGCTAATACATTACATTGTTTTTCTTTGCTTAAGAATTTTTTGAAAAACATGTAGATTTTTTTCTGTTCTATTTTAAGTGGTTTTCATTAGTTTAACCAAATGTTTTTGTGTGCTGCATGATTAATAGTGACTTGCTTTTAATTTTCTTACAACTGATTTGCTATGTTTGTGCCCTGTAAGAGGGAAGCAGCCATGGATTAGAGCTGCACACTGCTCTGCTGTTTCTTTAGACTGGCTAAACTCTGTCTCTTCTGCTGGAGCTATCAATCATCCAATGCTTTTTGCATGCTGTAGGACATAATTTTTCCCCCCATGAATGACAGAGGTTGCCTTTTATGACTTATCTCTCATTAATAATTAGGCAGGTATTACATATGAGATCTTGCAATAATTCCTGATCTACATTCATTCATTTATAAATAGATGGCAAATGCATAAAGCCTAATTGTCACACACACACACATAAAAACCCTTGAAACTGGAACATTTTAAATGTAAGAGTGAAAACACTACAAAATTTATTAGTTAAAAATATGTTTTTGAGAATGGTTGGAATGACTTAGCTTGATTTTAAAAACATTATCACTGTTATTATTTTTAATTTTTAAAAGTTGTTATAGGGTACATGTGCTCACCATGGGGTAGGAGGAGGTAGAGAAAAAGTGAGAAAGAACCCACAGGGTAGGGGGATACCATGCCACAGTCCCTTCTCCTCCTGTTTCCTCTTGGGATTCTGGACCCTCATGCACACATGACTGGCATGTTCTTCAAACTGCTGGGTCTAGGACTTGAACCTCAGATTTGGCCATGTGAGATCCAGCTGCTCTAACCACTCCACCATTCACTGGCTCCTTAGCTTTTTTTTTTAAATCACATTTGCATCTTTTCTGTTCTAATAGAACTTTTCCTCATAAGGACACCCAATAGAAATAACAATTTAGAATATTCAAGAGTAAAGAAGGACCACTTTAAAAAATATTTATTGGGACCAGCAGTTAGTGTAATGGCTATGCCGCTGGACTCCCATGTAGTCGACCGCGGTTCGAGTCCCAGACCCTGTGACTTAAACTCATGCCAGGCGCATGTGTGTGCTTGCCGGAGATCTCAAGAGGAGAATGGAGGAGAAGGGATTGCGGCGTGGCCATCCCCCCCGGGGGGTGATTTCTTGCTTTCTGTCTCTCTTGCTAGTGCATGCACCTTATAGCAAAAATCTCTCCCCCCAAAAATAAATAAAATAAAAGCATGTATGCAGTCTGTAATAAATTGAGGCTATAAACATATTCACTACTTTCAACATTTAATGTTATATTATGTTGTGAACACTCGAAAACTGCTCCAATGTTTATTCTGCAAGTATGTATGGAATTATCTACGATGTTCTTTACTGTGAAATACAGTTTCTAAAGAAAAGCATATTGATTAAAAATCTGGCAACAAACAGTCTTACAAATTAATAAAGGCATTCTCAACATGGCCAATGAAAAGAGAATTTGTAATTTCCATGTAGAGGACTGTGGAAAGTAAATTTACAATCTGAAAACATCTGTGAATATCAATCTTTGGTTAAGTTAGAGATAGACAAAATTGTGCATAACAGTAGGTCATTAGAAAGCATTGTTTTTCTTTGCTTAAGAATTTTTTGAAAAACATGTAGATTTTTTTCTGTTCTATTTTAAGTGGTTTTCATTAGTTTAACCAAATGTTTTTGTGTGCTGCATGATTAATAGTGACTTGCTTTTAATTTTCTTACAACTGATTTGCTATGTTTGTGCCCTGTAAGAGGGAAGCAGCCATGGATTAGAGCTGCACACTGCTCTGCTGTTTCTTTAGACTGGCTAGCCTCTGTCTCTTCTGCTGGAGCTATCAATCATCCAATGCTTTTTGCATGCTGTAGGACATAATTTTTCCCCCCATGAATGACAGAGGTTGCCTTTTATGACTTATCTCTCATTAATAATTAGGCAGGTATTACATATGAGATCTTGCAATAATTCCTGATCTACATTCATTCATTTATAAATAGATGGCAAATGCATAAAGCCTAATTGTCACACACACACACATAAAAACCCTTGAAACTGGAACATTTTAAATGTAAGAGTGAAAACACTACAAAATTTATTAGTTAAAAATATGTTTTTGAGAATGGTTGGAATGACTTAGCTTGATTTTAAAAACATTATCACTGTTATTATTTTTAATTTTTAAAAGTTGTTATAGGGTACATGTGCTCACCATGGGGTAGGAGGAGGTAGAGAAAAAGTGAGAAAGAACCCACAGGGTAGGGGGATACCATGCCACAGTCCCTTCTCCTCCTGTTTCCTCTTGGGATTCTGGACCCTCATGCACACATGACTGGCATGTTCTTCAAACTGCTGGGTCTAGGACTTGAACCTCAGATTTGGCCATGTGAGATCCAGCTGCTCTAACCACTCCACCATTCACTGGCTCCTTAGCTTTTTTTTTTAAATCACATTTGCATCTTTTCTGTTCTAATAGAACTTTTCCTCATAAGGACACCCAATAGAAATAACAATTTAGAATATTCAAGAGTAAAGAAGGACCACTTTAAAAAATATTTATTGGGACCAGCAGTTAGTGTAATGGCTATGCCGCTGGACTCCCATGTAGTCGACCGCGGTTCGAGTCCCAGACCCTGTGACTTAAACTCATGCCAGGCGCATGTGTGTGCTTGCCGGAGATCTCAAGAGGAGAATGGAGGAGAAGGGATTGCGGCGTGGCCATCCCCCCCGGGGGGTGATTTCTTGCTTTCTGTCTCTCTTGCTAGTGCATGCACCTTATAGCAAAAATCTCTCCCCCCAAAAATAAATAAAATAAAAGCATGTATGCAGTCTGTAATAAATTGAGGCTATAAACATATTCACTACTTTCAACATTTAATGTTATATTATGTTGTGAACACTCGAAAACTGCTCCAATGTTTATTCTGCAAGTATGTATGGAATTATCTACGATGTTCTTTACTGTGAAATACAGTTTCTAAAGAAAAGCATATTGATTAAAAATCTGGCAACAAACAGTCTTACAAATTAATAAAGGCATTCTCAACATGGCCAATGAAAAGAGAATTTGTAATTTCCATGTAGAGGACTGTGGAAAGTAAATTTACAATCTGAAAACATCTGTGAATATCAATCTTTGGTTAAGTTAGAGATAGACAAAATTGTGCATAACAGTAGGTCATTAGAAAGAGAGAAAAAGAACACTTTTACTTACCATTGTGATTGTAAGACCATAGTACTGTACTGTGCATGAAGAAATAAATATTTAAGAAAGCAAAAATATAACAAAAATGGAAAAAGATGTTCAAAAGTGAAGATGTGGTAAAGCCAGTGATTTGGTGATTTATAGGCTTTACAAAGCTCTTGACATTAGCTTTTTAAAAATTCCTCCCAGAGAGGGGGGCTCCCGCCCCCCAGCGCAGCCGCGCGCCGGAACGGCCTGGCCGGCGCTCGCCCCA
>NW_006159857.1:502162-516789 GCF_000334495.1 Tupaia belangeri chinensis
AAAAAAAAAAGAGAAGAGGATAGAGAAAGATAGCAAGTGAACAATAGAGGGGATGTTAGTGAGAAACAGATATGGTTTATTATCTGTTGAAGATGACGTGTATAGTATTCTCAACTGGACTGGTCTGGGAAGTATTTCATGATGGGTGAAGTCTTTTAACAAGCAAAATGAGAAATAGTGATTGACTGTTTTAAAAAATTATAATAATAATAATTATTGGGAAATGCATGGAAAAGACTTTGAATGATAAAGCGGGGAGATCGATGCCTCTGTATTGACTGACATGCATGGCATTCCCTTTTGAAAAAGCAATGGAAGTCAATGTAAAGTTATATGTAATCCAATGTAATAAAAAAAATAAAATATGATGATAATAAAAAAAAATCTAAAAAAGAAAAAAATTCCTCCCAAAGAAAGACTTAGAAATTCTGTTTGATAGTTTTTCAGTATGTCTATTTCTTTATGGAGTTCCTCCTTCAAGTCATGGAAGCATTTTCTCATCTTCTAGAATTGGTTGTCTGTTTTCTCTTGTATCTTGTTGAGCTCTATTACCATGAATATTCTGAAAATTTTCCCTGACATTTCTGCAGTCTCTTGTGTTTTATGCATTGTTGGCGAGGAGTAATGATCCTTTGATGGGGAGATATTTCCTGATTTTCTCCTATTTCTTGGGGTTCTGCTTTGATTTTTAGTCATCTGGTGATATATTCACATCTTACTACTTTTTTGGAGTATGTTTCTATAGCTGTATGCACCTGCTCTTCTTTACAATATGCATAAGCTCTGTGCCAATTTCCCTCCTCCCCTCTACTGTGGGTAGGAGTGTGTGGAAATCACAATAAGAGTTTTGGGTTCAGGTTTTCAGATGGGAGTGTATCTCCTTCCCCCCTTAGGGTAGTTACGGGAAAATAATTCCTCCAGAGTCTCCTATTTTCAAGTGTTTGATGCTTCTGTACCCAACCTGTCTGCTCCCAGTGTGGATGCAGATTGATCTGACAAGTAGAATGTAAGGTGGTAAATCACTTTGTGGTGTAGTTGTGCGCTGCTTGCCAGAAAGCCCCTCTTCTCCCACAGCAGGTTGGGCAGGGATCCCTACTGATGAGCTCAAGCAGAGCAGCTCAAATATTCTCTTAGAAATTGTTTTTCTTTTTTTGGAACCAGTAAATTATAAAGATGCAATCCACTTTTAGTGCATGTTTAAATAGAAGACTATTCAATGAGAAAGTTATGCCTTATATACCCACTCTGTTTAGTTTTTGAATCCTTAATGCTGTTGTCAACTTTTATGAAAGAAGTATTTAGGCCTGCCCATGGCCTGGTGGTTAAGGCAACTGGATCCCACATAACTGACTGTAGATCAAGCCCCAGACCTGGGGGTTTGAAAAACACACTGGGCATGTTTGTATGCATGTCCAAGATCCTAACAGGAGGGAGAAATGCGAGATAAGAGACTGTGGTGTGACCAGGTTCTATGAGGAATTTTCTCTCTCTCTGGTGGATTCACACATGTTTTGGAAAGTTAAAAAAAAAAAGAATTTAATATCACGTTATTTCTCCTTACATCAATTTTTGAAAAGCACTTGTTCTCAACCCTACCCTAAATGCTTAAAAAGAAAAGCATTTTACTAACGTAAAATTTATTATTTACTATTTCCCTGTCAATTGTGTACAGGGTGGTTTTTATAATAATCTTTGAAAACAACTCTTTAGAAATAGTCCAGACTCTTTATGTCAAACTTACACTCTAAATAATAGTTCTAACAAACCACTTTAATAGTAATACAATGCTAATAGTACATGATGGAATAAAATGTTTAAAAAACAGGTTTTATTTTTTTATATCTCTAGGGTGTCCTTAAAGTCAGTTGGCCTATTCAGAAACGTTATCCATCTATTATTTAAGAAACTGCAGTAGTATGTTCCAAAGCTGCATTTTCATTTCTTTTGTGGTTTTAACCTTTGGAGAGTGCCGCTACAAATACCTATTAGAAATGAATTCTAGGAAAATAAATGTAAACAGAAACTCAGGCTGAATTTATTTTTTTTCTCTGCAAGACCTGTTTAAAACCTGGCGGTGGAAGACTGTTCTCTTGTCTACAAAGTAGTAGAAAGTACAAGGTCATCTCTAAATACAAAAGACTAGGTTTCTAAGGAAAGGATGTATCTTAAGAAGTGTAAATGAAATAGTTGGCAAGAGTGGAAGGGAAATTTCCTTATTTCACTCTGAAACTTGGCAGCATGTCTGAAACAGCTTGAAAATTTGAGGCGAATTCAACAGTTTGATTCACCTTTGTTATTTTGTACCAATTTGCTTTCCCCATCTTATTCACTAAAGTACTTCGTTTTCAGAGATTTTGCAAAAGGTTGCCGATTGGTTAAAATGTAGATAGCATCCCTTTTGGTGAGAAAATAATTTCAATATTGTCGGTTTTAGAGATCTTCATTTGCTGTTTGAAGCTCACTGTTTCAAGCTACCTTCTTTGTGTGTTGTGGACAAGCTAAGATTGGGTATGAGATTCTGGCATAACTCCAGCTGCTGATGAAAGGACAAATCCTACTCCCAGCTTCATCTTTTAGAAATAGGATGAATAAACTCTGCTAAAATGCAAAGTAAGAAAGGACAAGCTAGAGGTAGAAGCTATCATTCTGGGGCCAACTTTCAGGTTGTGTGACCTAATGAACATTATATATGGAACCTAAAGGGACCAAATACTCTACTTCATTTTATCTTATTTATTTGTTTTTATAAGTTGAAGGAAATGGCCTACTTTTTTTTTTCTTTGCCATGTGAATAAACAGCTGACACAACTAATACTGTAGTGGAAGATCATGGAAAAAGCTGTCATTTATGATCACAGATGTATATTTCAAAATTTGGTGTAAGTGACAAATAAAATCCTGGAAAGTAGCTAAATTTTGCCAACATTTCAGAGCTATCTTCTTTAAAAATATTTGTAGATTATTTTTTAGAGCAGTTTTAGGTTTACAGAAAATTTGAGCAGAAAGTACAGTGAATTCCCATGTACCCCTCACACTCCTCTAATTCCAGTTTCCCTGTAATTACTGTGATACATTTATTTCAATTGAGTCAACATCAATACATTATTAATTGAGATCCACAGTCCACATTAGAGTTCACTTTTTGTGTTGTTAATTCTATGGGTTTTTGACAAATATTTAATGACTTGTAGTCATTATTATAGTATCATACAGAGGAGTTTCACTGCCCTAGAAGTTTACCTGTCATCTTCTTTCCCTCTTTCAAACCCCTGGCAATTATGGACATGTTTACAATCTTCATAGTTTTGCCTTTTCCAGAATTTTATGTAGTTGGAATCATACAGTGTAACCTTTTCACTCTAACTTTTTTCAACTTAGCAGTTTCTTTCTAAGGTCTCTCCATTTCTTTTCATGCATGGATAGCTCTTTATTTTTACTTTTTAGGTTTATTTATTTATTTTTTGCCATAGAGTGCATGCACTCTCCAGAGAGAGACAGCAAGAAATAGTGAGAGAGAAAGTGAGAAATCACTTTCCAAGGGAGACGGCCTTGTCACAGTCTCTTCTCTTTCATTCTCCTCTTGGGATTTTGGACATGTATGCACATGTGTCTGGCATGATCTTCAAGCCACCAGGTCTGAGACTTGAACTATGGTCAGCTATGTGGGCATCCAGTACCTTAACTACCATGTTACCTGCTGGCCTTGCTCATTTAATTACTGAATAGTACTTTATTCTATATGAATATTATTTATCTGTTTACATATTGAAAGGTATTTTGATTGTTTTCAAGTTTTGAGAATTATGAATAAAGCTTCTATAAACATTCATGTGGAGGTTTTTGTGTAGATCTAATTTATTTTTAAATTCATGTTAGAGGGTATGTATGTATGTGTGTGTGTGAGTGTGTGTGTGTATGTGTTGGTGTGGTCTGCTCACACTTTGATCCTTGTCCTCCAGTCCTGGGCATGTGCACACGTGCCTACTGTGTATTTGGAGGTTGACTGTGCTGGGGACTTGAACTGAGGTCAGTAGGTGGCTTCCAGCTCTGTAGTCGGTATGCTACCAGCTGTGCCACAGAGTCTTGACCTGGAACTAGTTTTAAACTCATTTGGATAAATTTCAATGAACATAAATGCTGGATCAATTGAAAGAACATGTTTATTTTTGTAATGAACTTCAAGGCTAACTTTTGTCATTCTATAAACACTTGTTGATTTGAAGGAGAAAAAAAGAAAAAGAGACGGCTTCAAGAACTGTGAATCTTGCAGTTGACTGGAAATGTGAGGTCTGTTGCTAAATGCATTAGCTCAGTGTTATGGGAATGGAAGAGATTTCCCCCTTTTCCCATTATCCTAGGTAAAATGTACTCACAATGTTTTAATACATATGTTAAAAAGAATTATTTTATTTAACTTTATTTATATATTTATTTTAATTTGACCAGAGAGGGACAGAGTGAGAGAGAGAGAGAGAGAAAGGGAAAGTGAGAAAGCAAGCCACCAGGTCTGGGACTTGAACCATGATCATGTGGGATTCCAGTGCCCTTAACCACCATGCCACCTGCTGGCCCAAATACATGTTTTTAAAAATATTAATAGTTTGGAGGTAGGGGAAGGGACCTTAGTAAGTCCAAGGAAATATTGTTTGGCCTCATAGGAATTAAAACTGACCATTTGAGGGACCAGCAGTTAGCGTAATGGCTATGTCGCTGAATTTCCATGTAGTCCACCGCAGTTCAAGTCCTGGACCCAGTGGCTTAAACTCACGCCGGGTGTATGTGCGTGCATGCCCAAGATCCCAAGAGGAGAATGGAGAAGAAGGGATTGCGGCGTGGCCATCCCCCCCAGGGGGTGATTTCTCGCTTTCTGTTTCTCTGTCTCTCTGGCAAGTAACAAAAACCTGTCAAAACAAAACAAAACAAAACAAAAAACAAAAAACAAAAAAACCCCTAAAAAACCCACCAAAACTGCCCATTTGAAATGTTTGTTAACTTTGTTAGTACAATGTGTCCAATCTCTTACATCCTTAACTTTTCATTTAAAAAAAAAATCATTCCTTCTATCTTTCAAGATAACCATAGCCTACCTGTCTTCTGGCCTGCTCTGTTAACAGTCTTTTTTGTTCCTGTCCCTTAATTCCAGATTCAGAGAGGAAGAGTGAGCACACTTCTTGATGCCTTTGCTGGTTTTAAACTACTGTCCCAGTACCATCTCTCAGAAACCTTCTCTGGAGGTCAGGAGACAGCTGGCACTCCGCCTTTCTCATCTACAGTACTGTGTTCTACTGACGTCCTTCAGTTTCCTTTCTTTCTTCCTTCCTTCCTCCTTCCTTCCTTCCTTCCTTCCTTCCTTCCTTCCTTCCTTCCTTCCTTCCTTCCTTTCTTTCTTTCTTTTTTTTTTCTTTCCTTTTTTTTTTTTTTTTTTTTAATTTGCTATAGGGCATGTGCACTCACTAGAGATAAACAGAGAGGGAAGGAGGGAGGGAGAGAGAGAGATAATGAGAAAGCACCCCTCCACCCCAGGGGAGATGACCGTGCTGCAATCCTTTCACTCCCATTCTCTTCCTGGGATTTTTTTTTTTTTGGAGAGGTTTTTACTATAGGGTGCGTGCACTCACCAGCCAGACAGAGAGAGACAGAGAGATAGAAAGCGAGAAATCTGCCAGGGGGGATGACCACGCCGCAATCCCTTCTCCTCCATTCTCCTCTCGGGATCTTGGGCATGCACGCACACGTGCCAGGTGTGAGTTTTAAGCCACCAGGTCTGGGACGCGAACTGTGGTCAACTACGTGGGAGTCCAGTGACATAACCATTACGCTAACTGCTGGTCCCTCTTCCTGGGATTTTTGAGCATGTATGCACATACACCTGGTATATTTTTCAAAGCAAAGGGTCCAGGACCTGAATTGCGCTATTGGCCATGTGGGATCCAGGCACCTTAACCACCATACAAATTGGCTGCCCCCAATTTTACTATTCTGTCTTACTCTCTATTTCATTTCTCCATGTATTCATTGGACACCAGCATTCACTTAAATGACCCTTTTGGCATGGGCCTCATGGTTGTTAATCTTTTTAGAATTAAATAATATTCACTGTCATTCCACTTTAGCACCTCTAAACATTACCTCTCTATGGCCTCATAATCTCTGGGCACTAACATTCCAACTTCAAAATCTCAAACACTGGATTTCGCTTATCTTTTTTTTTTTTGAGAGGTTTTCGCTATAGGGCGCATGCGCTTGCCAGACAGACAGAGAGAGACATAGAGACAGAAAGCGAGAAATCACCCCCCAGGGGGGATGGTCACGCCACAATCCCTTCTCCTCCATTCTTCTCTTGGGATCTTGGACACGCATGCACACACGCCCGGCGTGAGTTTTAAGCCACCGGGTGCAGGACGCAAACTGCGGTCGACTACGTGGGAGTCCAGCGACATAGCCATTACGCTAACTGCTGGTTCCCTGGATTTCTCTTATCTATTCATCATTCTATTTTACCTTTTCTCACTCTTAATGAACCTGTTGCCTCTGTCTTCTTTCAGTCTGTGGGCTTCCTTCTCCCTTCTTTAATTCTTTTCCCAGATCCATAATCAACTCTATCAAAAGACTATCTATACCAGCACCTACAGTTGTTTTGCTTCCGTGTTGCTATGCCATATCTGCCTTGTCAACCTCTGCCATATACTTTCTCAACTCTAGTTCTCTTGTTGGAAAAAGTTATAAAGTGGAACCTTCATTTCATGCACATGCATGAAGTGATATTTAACACTGAACTTCACCTGTTAAACAGCAAGGAATAGGAAAGTATCCAAAGTTGTTAATCTGGCACTGAAGGCACTTGGATCTGTATTTAACTTAAATTTTCATATTTGCATCCTATTACTCCTTTCTAAGTTTTCCATGCTCCTGCCATACTATACTGCTTACTTTTCTCATGTTTCTCTATTCATCAGTGTGTTTTATTTTATACCAGGGATGGCAGATAGAATTAATCTTATGTGAATGTTTGACTGGTTGTGATAATATGGAGGTCTATGTTGAGACGGATTCTGAGGCTTACAATTAGTCTAGCAAGAGAGATTGCAATGATCAACTAGTGATGTCTGCCACAGGTCTGGAAGAAACTAAGATTATAAGTTAGCTGGGCATTGTCAGGTGTTTTCCACATAGTTTCTCTTCTGCCTTACATTCTGCTTGTACAGATTCTATATTCCTCAAGGTCCAGGTAAATTGCTAATTAAAAGAAAATTTTGTTTCACATATCCCCTTTTTATAGACTACCATTTCACATTAAACATTCCCCCTGTGTGAAGACATGTGTTATTGAGTGCAAGTTTTCTTTTTCCTGGTCTATTGTTAGTTCCTTCAAAGAAGAGACAATTTTTAATCTTATTTTGCTTTGTGTGGTGTCGTATAGGTAATATAAGCAGATGTTTAGTAAATATTTACTGGGTGAATGACAGTTTTATTTTTTCTTTTACCCATCACATTAAATTTAAAGTTTATTCCCCAAGGGCAGGATATGTATCTTCTTCTTGATAACTGTTGTAAGAATACTTTGAGGGGACCAGAAGATGGTGTAATGGTTACATTGCTGGATGCCCATGTAGTGACCACAGTTTGAGTCTTAAAACTCACACGGTGTGTGTGTGTGTGTGTGTGTGTGTGTGTGTGTGCATGTGTCCAAAATACCAAGAGGAGAATGGAGGAGAAGGGATTGTGGCATGGCCATCCCCCTGGCAGGATGATTTCTTGCTTTTTGTCTATCTGTATCTCTGGCAAGCATGCATGGCCTATGGCAAAAATCTCTCTCTCTCTAAAAAAAACAAAAAAAAAGAGAGAGAGAGGAGCCTAGGAACCTAGGAGACCAATGATAAGGACCAGATTCCAAGGACAGGATCAGATGTAGAACTGAATCAGAGAAGTTGGTCACAATAAAAGAATGCTGAGAATCTACAAGGAGAATCTCAAACAGTTGGTTTATACACAGAGTATCCTGTAGTTATTTTTTTGGAGACTGACTACTGACTATATTGGGTAGACTTGAATTAAAGGTTGAGATGGAAAATGTAGGCAGTATCTATCCCAGTTCTGCTACTATTCCCCTACCATTTGGCTGTGCTTTCCAAAACTTTGCATACTGCCAAGTTGAAAAGTTTCTCAGTCTTGGAGGGTGAAGGAACAATGTTAGTAGACCTATTGAAGATGGTAGAAACAAACTCTTATTGCAAACATTCGAAACAGAATTGAAGAACACCTGTGACTTTTCCAGTTTCACAGATGATGCTAACATTAACCTTGAATTTCTGAGTTAGGTTTGCCTTCTTTTTACTAGGCGATACGGCATCCTATTTAACAATTATATCACTCATTTTGGGAAACATGTATTGGCTGTGCTGTTATTTTTGTCACATATTAAGCTTCATGAAATTGGAAGTTAACCCATGGGGTCAGCTTGGTGGTGCAGTGATTAACTTGCTGCTCGAACAATGCTGATACAGATGGAAGATTGCAGGTTTGGTTCCCTGGTTGACCTATACATGTCAAGTACTCACACTCATGATCCTGGCTGACTAGGAAGACTGGGAGAGATTGTGGTATGAAACCCTGTTGAAGGTCTTTCTCTTCTGTACTCTCTTGTGAAATAAGTAAACTTAAAAACAAGAAAGAAATTTGGGCCAGCAGGTGGTGTGGTTGTTAAAGTGGTAGACTCCTGCGTGGCTGACCCCAGTTTGAGCCCCTCCCCAGCAGCTTGAAAAGTCATGCTAGGCATATGTGAGGGCATGCCCAAAATTCCAAGAGGAAAATGGAGAAGGGAATGGGGGATGCCCATCCCCCTTGTGGAAGAAGGAGTGTGATTTATCACTTTCTCTCTTTCTGTCTCTGTGAAGTGAGTGTACTCACTCTGTGGCAAAAATCTACAAACAAACAAATGAAAGAAATTAACCATGAATTTTATTAAATAAGTGCCCATTTTTTTATAAAATAACTTTTCTTTAAGACAAGTTGAAGGATTTACTATTTATAAGTAAACTTTTAATTGAATAACATATGCAGAAAAGTGGTACAAATCCCAAGTGAACCATTTTAAAGATTTTTAAATAGTGAACACATCTGTGTAATCAGTATCCAGATAAAAAAAGAGAACTATCTTAGCATCCCAGAAGCCAGTCTCATGTCTCTCTCAGATGCTACTGCTCCAGCCCAAAGGTGATAACTTTTCTAAGTTCTGACACCTGGGGTTGATTTGGCCTGCTTTGACCTTGTGTAAGTGGAGTCATATAGTATGCATTTCTTGTCTGGCTTTTTTCCCTCAACATAATATTTTTGAAATTTACTCATGTTTTGTGTGAACAATAGTTTGTTTATTTTTATGGACATTTAACATTCCATTGAATAAATACACCAATTTTGTATTTCAAGTGATCCATTAACACTGTTACTGTCACTCTGAAACTGGAGTTGAAAGATTATGTAGAGGGGACAGCAGTTTGTGTGGAGGTAAAGACAGCTGGTTCCCACATGATCAACTGAGTGACTAGAGTCCTGGAGCCGGATGCTTGAAAAATATGCAGGGCACATGTGCATGCATGCCTCAAATCCCAAGAAGATAATGAAGAAGAAAGGACTGTGGTATGCCTATCCCCTCTAGGGGGTGATTTTTTAGTTTCTCACTTTTTTCTCCCTCTCTGTCTCTGTCTCCAGCTAGTGTATACACCCTTTGTGTGTACGCCCAAAAAAAGACTAGATTTTGAGGCACTTGTCTTGTAAAATTAAAGACTATGTATAAAAAGACTGCAAAAATCCTTCTGTTATTTAACCTATTCATCATTTCCATTATTGTAATCTGCTTCATGTAAATTATGCCTAAGGATTTTTATTATAAGCTCTAAAATTTTAGGATTATATCCAAGCATTATGAATGGAATACTTTTAAATGTGGAAGTCCTTTGGAAAGATTTTAAAAGTAAATATTGCCTGGAAAATATTAATTTGTTTTAGGACTAAATCCTCTATGTCTTGTTCTTATACTTTTAAATACAGTATTTCTTGAAATGACTGAAGGATTAATTCTTAGATTCAACAGCTCACCTCAGTTCCCCTAGAAAGTCATTTAGATATTTTAAACTATGGTTCATTCAAAAGAAAAAGAATGAGGAATGGTGATTTCCTGTTGGTACAAGGATATTGGAAGTCAGATTTCAACATACTATTTATATATAAATAAAAATACATATTGTATCCAGTTCAGCTCAAGGCAGCTATTAGTTGAATATTTTGGTGCTGTATTTATAGGCCATAGTAGATTATAGCTCTTCTGTGTCATTGATATGTTTTTTGATTTGAATGAATTAATATTTGTTGAACACTAATAATCTCAAAAACCAAGATGTAGAAAAAAAAGAGCTCTGAATTTCCACTCTTGAAGAATAGCTTATAATTTATCCAGGAAAATGACAAATCAAAGATTCTACAAATTTAACACTTAGATACTAAAATATTTTACATATACATGTTAAGTGTGTGTGATTGAGAGGGCATAAAGAAGAAAGGATATAAAGCATTTCTCTAAGTAGGCTAGGAAGAAAGATAGGAACTCTGAGCTAGATTTTGAAAGTATGAGAAATGAGATAAATGAGTAAAGAAATGTTGTTTGGACATTAAGTGGTGAAAGCCATCAGCATGGAAGAAGCGGGAGTAAGTGAGTCTGCCAAAAAAAGACAGATTTATTGATTCAAAGAACATACCATTCATACAAATCAGAGAACACACACTTCTTCAATGTGGAGTAAAGGGAATGATAACACGGTCAACTTTTTCTTAGAAATTTGAATTAGTCTTTTGGGCAATAGAGTGGCAACACAGTGCTTGACAGTCTTTTTAAAATTCTTGCCTCATTTAGATAAACATATATCTTTCCTACTCCTTCTTTAAATTCTGGTACTTCCCCCTCCATAATAAATATATAGGTGGTTACTGTTTCTGCATATCTCCAGCCAAGATCATTTTGTTTGCTCTCTATATTGTAGAAAAGCAGTCCTTGCACAATGTAAATTATATTAGAACACTGAATTAAGATAATAACTACAAACATCCCCCATTCTAATATGCCCCTGTTGCATGTACTTTCTCATATCTCTTCCCCCTTTGAAAATAACCAAGGCTAAGTGGCTATTCAAGAGGGTAAATGAGGAAACAGCTGACCAAACCCCAAGAGAATATTATTGATAGCGGAAGAGAAACAAGTACTGAGTTTCTGTGTGAATATTCAGATGGCTAGAAGGCAAATCACCAGGAGAGTATATTTTGAAAACTAAAATTAGTCATCATTTTGAGTGGGAATTCATTTAGATTTTGGAAAAAAAATTGAGAGTCTTACTATGTGCTAAGAACTAAGACCACAAATATGAATGAGACTTCAATAAACTGATAATTAAATCCAATAGAAAGCAAAGAAGGTAAGTAGAACAAAAGAAAAATACAATAATTGCTTATTATATGTATACATATAATATTATGAATGAATGCCAAGCATTTATAAAACAATTATTTTGTAACTTTTGTTGACATAAGCAAGAATGAAGCAGTGCAAATATTTAGGATAAGAGGGTAAGAAAGAAAAGATGTGGCAGAAAAAAAATAGTGATTTGACAGTAAATATTGGCAAGGCAGAGCTATAGATGGATGATAGATTCTGAGAGATGTTTAATGGGTTGAGTCTATTGATAATGAAAAATAGGTTCTGTTCTTTAGGGAAGAATCTGGAGAGTTATAAATTACATTGCTGATTTGAGACTTAAGCTTTCTTTTTCACATTTTATAGCTATGAAGTAGTGGGTTGGGTCATTGTGTGTTCTTTGGTTTGCATGAATGGTATGTACTCTGAATTCTCAAAATAGAACTCCAGCTTATTTTCTCAGTAGTTCCAGTGAGAAAAGCTATATTTCTTAAATATGGTCAGAAAGTACTTGGTGGAAGAGTGTTTACTGCAGGAACCTGTGATTGTCTGTAGGCACTAGCATAAATATGTTTCCATTCCAGAGCCCAAGGGGATAATCTCATTAAGAAACTGTACAATCTTCAATTCTTGATGCTTGTTTTAGTATTGTAAAAGCAAGTGAACATGGAAAAAAGTTAAACAGTATAAAAGAATTTATAATGAATAGTAAGCTCTAGATCCCCAGCACCCCAGAGGCAAATATTGTTAACAGTTACTAGTGGCTCTCACACACAATAGATGCTTTTATTTCATAGTGACAATGGTTTTTATTTTACCTCTGAAAGGCATAAAGGTAACTGTAGTTCCCTTGTACATGAACTTTAATTTCTTTTTCCAAATGGACTCTGAAACATAGTTTTGATGAGCAGGATCAAGCACTCTGATCTAAGAGACGCAGATATTTGGATTTTTGTGCAAACATGTCCCCACTGATACTGATGTTTGGAGGAACTGGAATGAATAACTTTCCCCCTCATGCTAAAATTTGTGAGTTTAATGTTTTGGCTCTAATCATGCATTTGTGTTATATCTGAATGATGCAGGGGAGGAATATTCAAGCATTTTAGACCATCAGAACACTTTTCCCACTCTCAAGCTGTCTCCCTATTGTATTTGTGCTGAAATGGCAAGCTGCATACGGCAGTGAAAAAGTTGGCAGTATCTCTCGTAGAATAAGCTTTCACATGTGGCTTCAAACACCTTTGTGGTTTGGGTTGTATTTTGACAGTTGCTAGGTAACTTGAGTCAGAGAGTACAGCTGTGCAATTTAAAGTATTTTTATTTCTTCCTTCTTTCTTATTTCCCCTATCCTAGTCTCTTAAAAAGAGTGAAATAAAATGAAACTATAATCAGACTTCTAAAGGGTTAAACGTTGACCAAACAATTTAGAACTCATACAATAGAATGAAGTGGAAGAATTTTTACTAAAGTACATATGTACTGAAGTATACCAGTCAATTTAACTCAGATGAAAATAGGTTGGTTGGTTCATTGTAAACAGATGGATTTCTGAAATTTCTAAACTGTTTGATTGGGAGGTAAAACACTGGGTTTGGGACACATAGACTTCCTGGCATAGGTGAGGAATTCTGACTTGAACATGCTATTTAGGATGAAGATTCTGAGAGAAAGATTAGAATTTCTGAAAAGAAAGAGTAGACAAAAGTATCAAAAGTATAGAAATCCAATGTATGCCATAAAATGGGAATACTTCAGAACTAGAAATAGGTTCTAATAAAAGAAGAAATAAACATATAATAGTTTATCCACAGGTTTCCTATTCTGAAATTTTTTTCCCTGTTTATTTATAAAGCATAAATGTATTTTTTCTTGGAGACAAGGACTAGCCTGAGGATAATCATTTTTTATATGCCCATAATGGACTGATATTGGAGAACATTGTGAAAAAAGGAAACAAAGTCAGAAATAAAGTAAAAAATGCAGAAAGTTATTCAAGGCAGATCCCACAAAAAAGTAGATTGAGAAGATAAGTTAGAATAAGTGGCATTGGAAATAGACAAGGTCAAGATTTTTTTCTGAGTAAGAGGAACAGTCAAACCAGCCAGAGGTGTTATCTTGCTGCCTAGAGATCAGTTTAGCCTGATCCAAGTGATGGCGCCTAGAGCCAGACCCTTACCAGGAGGAATAAAGGCCACAGAGATAGAAGGAGTACTTCCATCTCTAGGAAAATAATGGGAAGGAAAATTCCTTTTCTTAATTAGAGGCAATGGTCCCTGCAGCCAACATATAGCCAGTGGTCTCTATGTCGCTGGTATTCTAATGCAATCTACAGGGTATGTTTTATGCTCTATGTGCTGACTAAGGGAGCTGACGTTGAAAGCTTAGTATTGAGGGAATTAAATAGCAGACTGACTTCTGTTCCCAAGGTCACAGTCCATGGAGCATAGCCTTTTCCTTCGCTTCCTTTAATCCCTGGGTGATGGTAGCAGGCAACAGTAACAAATACGGGGAACAGTAGGTTTGCATCGGTACCCTTCGTATTCTGTCATATGAGCAATTTAAAAATCACAACAAAATAATAATAATAAACAAGAAAATAGCCTTTTTTGGGGATTTCTCTTAAACTTTTTCTTGAATTTTAGACAAACACTTACCAATCTATACTCTCTCATAAACTAATTATGAGATGTACAGTTGGCATGGAATAATGGAAATTAAAAAAATATTTGAGTTGGCCTTTTCTCACTGATTGCAAAAGTAATATAGGTGCAAAGCAAAAAAATTGGAGATATATGAAAGTAGAAAGTGACATTTAAAAGTAACTTTAAAATGTTCTTTAAAAATATTCAATGGTAAGGATGGACAGTTTTGTGCGGGGAAGAAATTCCTCACAAATCTTGAGTAAGTCAAGAGGATTTAAAGAGAAATAAAGGAGATTGAACACATCTACTTTAGGATGTGTGGAACTGGGCTTGAATCAAATCAGTGAAATGTAGAAACATCTACCAAGAGGCAATTTCTCTGGGGTGATCATTACAATGAAAGTAGATTATCATTTGAGAGAATGGTTCAAGTTTGCTCAGGTGTTCCTGAAGTACCACTGACTATTGAAACATGTACCTAGGAAAAATTTCTAACTTACACCCCACCTCCCCCTACACGC
>NW_006159857.1:517243-524031 GCF_000334495.1 Tupaia belangeri chinensis
CCACCGCGCCCTACACGCACAAATGCATGCACTTGTGTGTGTGATTGGCAGTCAGGAACCCTGGTTTAGTCACTAGGTAGGGGTGTGCCGTTGGACAAGTAATTTAACCTTTCTGAGGCTCAGTAAATTTCATTAGTAGTGTGATAGGATTGCATCAGATTTTTTCCAAGGCTCTGTCTTGTTCTAACCTTTTCATTCTAAGGCATTGATCTCATTCCGTCCTTTTTGATTTTATTTATTTATTTTTATCTATTTATTTTAAAATTTTGTCGTAGGGCACATGAACTCGCAGAGCTGGAGGTGGGGTAGAGAAAGTGAGAAAACAACTCGTGGGTGGGAGTTGACCATGGCAGAGTCCCTTCTTCTCTACCATTTTCCTCTGGAGATTTTGGGCATGCATACACATGTACTTGGCATGTTTTTCAAGTTAGTAGGCTTGGGACTTGAGCTGCACAGTTGGCTATATGGGATCCAGCCACCTTAACCAATGCACCACCTGACTGGCTGGTCCCATCTCTTTCTTCCTTCCTTCTCTCTCTCTTTTTCGTTTTCTTTCTTCTTTTTCTGTCTCACCCCATCATTTCCCCTTGACCGAAGGGGAAAGTGTCTCCATTTCAGACAGTGAGCTGAGTGCTTTTCTGAACATATGAACTCCAGGAATGCAGGAATGATTTAAGAAATTGTGAGTCCTGCCTGGAATCTAGAATATGTGATTGTAGGGGTTTTGTGTGAGGTAGAAAATACTATAGGAACAAATGAGCCAGCTTACAATTTTAGTAATATTTGGAGTGAGAAAAATTAGGATTGTGCAGTACTTGATGAGAAGGTAGGTTTTATAAAGAGAATAAGCTTGAAGACTATACATATATTTGAAGAGTTACTTAATGCTTATACTTTCTTTTTCTCGTCCAGTCTTGTAGAAAACAGGTCACTGTCTGTACAAGACTGAATCTACCTGCTCAAGGTCTTCATTTTCTGAGTGGGAACTTAGAATCCCAGAATTGGTATAATGATTATTTTAAAATATTTTTAAAAAATGAAAACATTTGAGATTCAAGAAATGCAGAAAGAAGACATCTCAGAGCTTTCTTTATCTGTTAAAAGCAGCAACTTCTGGGAAATGAGGCTATCATAAATCTCCTCTCTGGGGGAGTTTCATGGCCATGAAGAAAACAGAAAAGCCATTTGCACTTACATAAACAAACATTATAGACTTTCTTATCTCTGGTTTGTTTTCCTAAAACAACCTATTTGTTCTTATAGGAGCCGTATCTCTTTTCTTTCCCCTGCAAAGTTAGGTATATATCCAAATATACCTAACTGCTCTTTTAATCTGCATGCCACTGAGCACTTCCACATATATGTACCTAGCACATGTGAATAAACTTTTCTCTTGCTATTTTTTTTTCTTTGTCAGTTTAATTTACATACTACCAGGACCTGAACCTAAGAGAGTAGAGGGAATTTTTTTTTTCCTCTCTCTGATATCTGTCTAATGTGAATGTAATTTTTGTTACATGATGGTAGGCTTTCTGGAAGCTTCAGACTTTGGGAGCAGTTCCACAGAAATATATTGAAAAAAACCAGTATACACATATTTTATAATGAAGTAGCTTATGTAATAAGCAATAGCCCCCCTAGAACCTGCAGATTTCTTTCTTTCTGGTTTTTTTTTTTTTTTTTTTTTTTTTTTTTTTTTTTTTTGAGATTTTTTTTTTAGGGGGAGCTCACCAGAGAGACAGAGGGAGACAGAGAGACAGAAAGCAAAAAATCACCCCCTCCAGGGGGGATGACCACGCCACAATCCTTTCTCCTCCATTCTCCTCTCAGGATCTTGGACACAAACACACACACACCAAGTGTGAGTCTAAGCCATCGGGTCCAGGACTCCAACTGCAGTCGACTACATGGGAGTCTAGCAATATAGCCATTACACCAACTGCTGGTCCCAGAACCTGCAGATTTCTTTTTCCCTTCTACTGCACAGAGATGGAAGTATTGATTATCCATCTGCGTGAAAGAAAAGCAGTATTCTGTGTGGTTGCAGTGTACTTTATTTGAAAAAAAAAACCATATGAAGTAATTGGTGATATGGGAAGATGTTATGCCTGAACCATGATATTTGATGCTGCTCTGGGAAATGCTTCCCATGATCCAAGTAATAACAGGAAAGACTTTTCTAATGATACCTAAAATCTGAGTACAAGTGATGGGAGAGAGAAGAGATGAAAACTGGGGAAAGTGGTGAAAAGCAGGAGAGACAGTGGTGGAGAAAAGGTATTGGGTCCAGAGGGAGCAATTTCACTTCTGTCATTCCTCAGCTGGAGGTCCTGCTTTGGGAACAGGCATGGCAGAGGACATCAGGAGGGCAGGAGGGTACAGATTTGGATGGAGTCCAAGGTGCCTGTAGCCCCACTCAAAGTGAAATAGGAGAACTGGCACCTGGCTCCATTCACCTGACTCACCTCACCCATGCTGTGACGATTATATATTAAGACTGAGTCTTTGTAGTAGCATGAGGGCATATGATAAATGGCTCGTGGGTTTGCCATTAGCAATAAAGGGGAAGGTAGAACAATTTCCAAATGACACTCCTCTCATATAAATAAGGATGGTTGATATTTGATTTTATTGTGTATTTGAAAGCTGCAGCAAGTGCAGTGAATGAATTTAATGACAGGCTTTGGTTGTGTTTTTGGTGTACTGGGTGGTGGTAGTTGAAGGTAGGAAGGACATAACAGCATGTGGAATGAGGGCAAAAATGTCATTCAAGGCAATGTGCCTCTCAGTTCCTGGAAACCTTGCTACACAGCTGCAATGTGGTGTGGTGGGAGGGAATAGGGAGGGTGTTGGGGAAATGGCACCACTGTGTGTAACAGCCTGCCCTGTCTAGCCGATCTCTGACACATTAATTAGAGTGCTAGTCCTGGCTCTAGATTGTCATCTGATTACATACTATTTTGCCACCTTTTAAACCGTTATCTATTTGCTATGCCTTTTAGAATAATCTATATGCCTGGAGTGGTAGTGATTAAAGAGAGACAAGAGGCACTTAATATGATCATTCATTTATATTTATTATACAGTAAAGGAGGGGATATAAGTCTATACCAATCCTTTTAAAATCACTTTGCTTTCAGAAGGGCCATACGGTGATGGAGCAGTAATGCAACATTTTGTGATGCTGACCCATAGGGGAACATCGGGGTTCATGTCCTCAGTCCTCTAGGACATGTGGGACATCCATGCACATGCCTGTGATATAGGCTGCCTGAGACTGGGGGTAGATGGGAGCTTGAAGACGCTGTTGAGGGGATGTGTGTACCTCTTTCTCTCTCATGAAAGAAATGTGAAATAAAACTCTTAAAATAATAAAATCACAGGGCCAACAGGTGGCATAGTCTTTAAAGCACTGCATTCCATATAGCTGACCATGCTTTGAGTCCCAGATATGGAGACTTGAAAATCATGCTGCGTGCATGAGTGTGCGTGCCCAAAATCCCAAGAGGAGAATGGAGGAGAAGGGATTGCAACGTGGCCATTCCCCGAGGAGTGACTTCTCACTTTCCCTCTCTCTGTCTCTCTCTGATGAGCATATGCATCCTATGTCAAAAATCTAAAAAAAACAATTACTGCTTTCAGGATTAATGTATTGCATTGCTTCTTTCATTTAAAAATTTTGTTTTGATTTCTGTTTAACATTGAAATATACACAGAGATTTTGATAGATGCTTCACTGGTATTAATATGATTCTAGGGTGGTGGTGGGTTGTTGGTATTTTTGGCCAAGTTCCTTTCTTTAAACCTCTTTTATTTTGGCCCTGAGAGTAGTTGCTCCCTCTAGGAAGCAGATAGCTACAATATTAATTGTGGTAAAATATACTTAATGTAAGATTGATCACGTTAACCGTTTTTAAGTGTATAGTTCTGTGGCCTTATTACATTCACATTATTATTTAATCATTACTACCACTCATCTCCAGAACTTTTTGATCTATTCCTTTTGAAACTCTGTACCTATTAAAAACTAACTCTTCATTTTCCCTTCCCCTCCAGTCCCTGGAAGCCACTGTTCTGTTTTCTGTATTTATAAATTTGACTACTCTTTGTACTCTATGTAAATGGAATCAGACACTACTTGTCTCTTTATGATTGACTTATTTTCCTTAGCATAATGTGTTCAAGGCTTGTTCATGTTTGTAGCAAGTGTCAGAATTTCTTTCTTTTTAAAGTCTGACTAATATTCTTTTGTATATATGCACCACATTTTATTTATCCATTCATCTATTGATATACACTTGGCTATTATGAATAATGTTGCTATGAACTTTGGTGTACAAATATCCATTTGAATGTCTACTTTCAATTCTTCTAGACCCAGAAGTGGAATTTCTGGATTACATGATATTTGTATGTTTCATATTTTTGAGGAACTGTCATACCACTCCCTAGTACAATAATTGATCTCGCTGAGGCTCACTTTCCTCATTTGTAAAATGGAGAATAATAATCTTTAAACTTAAGTGGGTTATCAGGGTCAGAGATAATGTAGTAGATAGGGCTCTGACATGATTTCTTGCCTCAAGAAACTATAGCAATGAAATGTGTAGTTTCTGGCCAAATCTTGCTGTTTTTCATCTTGTCTCTGCTCTTGCTATTTATAATATACCTTTTAGCCTGACTTCATTTTACTTATCCTGTAAAATTTGCTCAGGGGCTCACCCAGTATCTGAGACACAGTTGGTTGGATATCAGACTATGAAACTGGAAACTGCCAACTGCAGTTTGAGTCCTTGGCCTGGTTGTCCTGAAATCATGGTAGTTGCATGCATGTGTGCCTAGAATCCAGACTAGAGGAAAGGGATTATAGCTTGTCTAAGCCCTGTGGAAGATGTTTCTATCTCTTTCTTTCTCATGCATACACATGTGCTTTATTAAGTTAATTTTTTTTTAACAACTTGTTTAAGGGCTGCCTTCTCTAGAAAGTTGTGCCTGCTTCTATGTTATATACACTTTTTAATGCTTTTTTTTTTTGGAGAGATTTTTCACTGTAGGGTGCGTGCACTCGCCAGACAGACAGAGAGAAACATAGAAACAGAAAGCGAGAAATCACCCCCCAGGGGGGATGGTCACGTTGCAATCCCTTCTCCTCCATTCTCCTCTCGGGATCTTGGGCACGCACGCACACGCGCCCGGCGTGAGTTTTAAGCCACCGGGTCCGGGACACGAACCGCGGTCGACTATGTGGGAGTCCAGCAACATAGCCATTACACTAACTGCTGGTTCCCTTAATGCTTTTAACGTACCTCTATCATTGTACCTTCCACATTGTCTAGGGCTTATCTCTTAATTTCTCTAACTTCTGTTTGTAGATTCATTAAACACGTACTGAATTATTGACTATGTGCTCAGCGTTGAGGATTCAGTGGTAATAGAGGCTTATAGGATCCAATGGTAAGAAGTTTCCTAGGGACCCATTTCTCAGGGTACGCTGTAATAGACTACCTGTATCAGAATCACCTGGAAACCTGTGGGTCTGAGAATCTTAATTTTTAACATTTTTTTTTTGAGAGGTTTTCGTTATAGGGCACGTGCGCTCGCCAGACAGACAGAAAGAGACAGAGAGACAGAAAGTGAGAAATCACCCCCCAGAGGGGATGGTCATGCCGCAATCCCTTCTCCTCCATTCTCCTCTTGGGATCTTGGGCACGCACGCACACGCGCCCGGCGTGAGTTCTAAGCCACCGGGTCTGGGACGCGAACCGCGGTCGACTACGTGGGAGTCCAGCGACATAGCCATTACGCTAACTGCTGGTTCCCTTAATTTTTAACATTTCCCTTGGGTGATTCTTATGCATACTGCTAGTGGATGAGTTCAGAGATTCTGTGAGGACAGGTCTCGTGCTAGGTCAACACTGCACCTGAGCCCTTAGCACAATTCCTTGCATGTAGCAGCTACACCAAATCGGAAATACTAACAATTGGACAGGGCTTTGACTGGAATGTCATATCTGAAGATTAATCAGAAAACTATGGAACTAAGTGGATCTCAAGTAAGCTAACAGAAGCTCTTAGAAAGATGGCCTGGTACCATAAATAGTTCTGTCTGGCAGAGAGGGTTAGAGAAGATATATGAAAGAATTTATAACATAAAATAACCTAGACTTTTCCAGCCCAGCATTGTAATCAGTGGAGATTGCAAAAAAAGCAACCACACCAGAGGATTATTTTGAGAAAGACTTTGAAGGAAGAAAAAGAGATTGATCTTTGCTAGCAGATGATATATCACAGAATACTTGGGCAGGGCTGAATTGAGAAGGTTTATGTGTGATTAGTGTGCTGGGCTTTTGGTTTTCAACAATTTGAGTAGTTGACATGTAAATATTTTCCCAAAAATATTTAAAACCATACTGTTTCTGTTGGTATAGAGTCACAAACAAAATTATACAAAATTATAAGAAATATTTTGAACCTTATCTCTAAAATTCAGTATTTTGAAATTTTGAAAGTTGTTTATTAACTTATTAACTGTCAAGAATTATGGAGTATGAGTTAAAACTTTTTAATATGTAAAGTAAATGTTTGTGGAAAAATGTAAAAATAAATAAATAAATAAATAATTAAAAAAAATTTTTATTTTTATTTTTATTATCATCATAATCTTCTTTATATTACATTGGATTACATATAACTTTACATTGTATTACATTGCTTTTTCAAAAGGGAATGCCCTGCATGTCAGTCAATACAGAGACATTAATCTCCCTGCTTCAACATTCAATATCTTT
>NW_006159857.1:524674-567718 GCF_000334495.1 Tupaia belangeri chinensis
ATTTTCCCATCTTTTAATTGGGTTAATAATTTTTTTTTTCACATGAGGCACTTGAGTTCCCTGTGTATTCTGGTTATCAGTCCCTTGTCTGAGGCATATTTGACAAAAATATTTTCCCATTCTGAGGGTTGTTGGTTCACACTTGTTACTATGTCCTTTGCTGTGCAGAAACTTCTTAGTCTAATATAGTCCCACTTGTCTATTTTAGGGATTATTGCCTGTGCTTTGAGAGTCTTATTTAAGAAGTCTTTGCATACTCCAGTGTCTCCCAGAGTTTCCCCAGCATTTTCCACCAGTAGTTTTAGGTCTTAGGTTCAGATCTTTGATCCATTTTGAGTTGACTGTTGTTAATGGTGAAAGATGGGGGTTCAGTTTCATCTTTCTGCAGGTGGATACCCAGTTTTTCCAGCACCATTTGCTAAAGAGGTTTTCCTTTTCCCAATGGATTGAATGATATCCTTTGTCAAAGATCAGTTGGCTGTAAGCTTTGGGGGTTATTTCTGGGGTCTCTATTCTCTTCCATTGGTCCACATGTCTGTTTTTATGCCAATACCATGCTGTTTTGATGATGACAACTTTATAGTATATCTTGGGATCAGGGAGTGATATGCCTCCTACTCCATTCTTCTTGCGCATGATTGCTTTTGCAATACAAGGTCTTTTATGATTCCAGACAAATTCTATGATTGTCTTTTCTAGAATAATTAAAATTTGTTGAAGAAGGAGGATACACTGATGTGAAATAGTGTTGTAATGTGAAGTTTCTAATGGGTCCCACATTAAGCATGGCCACCAGTAGTATGCGGTGAAGTTACCATTTCCCAACAAGTGGAGTTCCAATGCACGTGAAGTGGAAATCCTAACATTTATTGATTTGTTATTGAATGGGTCTTCTCTCCGCCTCAGCTATTACTAGGAGTTTCCCTAAAGGAAAGAAATGGGCCATTTTTTATCATTTTTGTCTTAAATGACTTCAGTTACTTGGCTAAAAGTCATTATGCTTCTTCTTTCTTTTTTTGTTTTTGGAATTTTTAGGATGCATGTGCTCAGCAAAGAGAGGGATTACCATGTGGCAATTCCTTCTTTTCTAGTCTCCTTCCAGAATTTTGGGCATGCATGCACATGCGTGCAGTGTGTTTCAAGCTGTTTGAACCATGATTGACTTTGTGACAGTTCAGCACCTCAACCATCATGCCACCTGATGGCAACCATCATGCTTCTTTAGTTTTGGAAAAAAGTTTTTTGAATTAGCTTTTACTAAGCATTACAATGCTTGAAAAGCTATATAAGAATCTGAAATAAAGTTTTTGGATGTCATAATTCATATTAATATTTATGTTAAATAAACATACAAGTAATATTGTTGAAACTTGTATACAAGGAATACACTTGCATACTTTATTTATTGTTGAAGTGTAGAAGGGATAAGTTTATTTTTCGGCATTAGTGTGAAGGTGAAAAGGAGGATAGATACGAATTTCTTAAGGACCTGAAATTACCAGCACTTGAACTGCTTGAACTAATTATGGAGGGGATCAATTGTATGGCCTGTCACTTTTTTTGTACTATAATGTGATACCTTTTCTCTCCTCTTTGGCTTTTTGGCTTAAATGTTGAGTTCAATATCATTATGAAAATTACTTGTGTTTAAAAAACAGAAGTTTTGTAGCTAGTCCTGTGACTATTGTGAATATATTTTTTGATAACTAGATTGATCAGGCACAAGGATGGATACTTCTGTATTAGTCAAGGATTTCTTTTAGCTAAGGTTCTTGAAGCAAGTAACTTCATAAAACTCATAAAGATTCAGATCAGCAAACTGATTTCCTTATTTAGTGTAGGAAAAGGAGGAAGAATTTTTGATAAGGTGAGAATTAGGCTAAAGGAATAAGACCTTTCTTGCGTTCATGTTTGTGACAGACTCTGGCATTAGTTCCTTCTCATCAGAAAAGATGACCCAGCTTTTTCCATCTAAGTAAATTCCACTCTTCATTTTACCTCTGTCCTCTTTTCTGATACTTTGTTCTTTTTTCAGAGCAGAAGCCACTTAATCCCAATGTGTGGGTTCTGTGCTGTTCTTGGTTTTGGTACCAATCTTGTTTTTAGTAGCTTAACCTAGTCGTTGATCACAAACCAGTCTTCGGTTGGTTTTGCTATGCCTTTCTGATTATATTAATGGATCTTTGTCTTGTTTCTGTAACCAAATTTCTGCATTATTGTCTTCTTTCTACCTTGTCTGTAGTCCAGTTGTTTGGCTGTGGGCTCCAGTCTTCTCTGGAATACCCCAATTGACTTGACTTATTATTTATTTATTTTTCTTTTCAGTTTTTAGAATAGGGTGCATGCACTCACTGGAGAGAGAAAAATAGAGAAATCACCACCCAGAGGGGTGGCCATGCCACAATCCCTTCTCCTCCAGTCTTCTCTTGGGATTTTGGGCATGCACACATAAATGCCTGGTGTGATTTTCAAGCCACCATTTTTGAGACTCAGACTGCACAGATGGCCATGTGGGATCCAGTGCCTTAACTTCCATAGTACCTGTTGGTCTACTTAGCTTGGTTTTAACTTACTTGCTTTCACATCTTTTTAATGCCAAGAACTAAGTTACCTAGACTTCTGCCTATTATTACTGATTGCCTAATAGAAGCTTGCTTACTTATTGTTCTTTACCTGTCACAAATGATCTACTCACTTGGGTAAGTCCCTATTTAGGCTTTATATCCTACCTTTTTTTTTGGTAGATATTTTTGCCTTCGGGCATGAGAGAGAGAGAGAGAGAGAGAGAGAGAGAGAGAGAGGGAGAGAGAGAGAGAGAAAGAGAGAGAAATCATCAGCTGGGGGATGGCCACTCCACAATCTTTTCTCCTCCATTCTCCTCCTAGGATCTTGGGCACATATGCACATGCACCTGGTGTGTTTCAAGTTACCAAGTCCAGGCCTTGAACCATAGTTGACCATGTGGGAGTTAGGCGACATAACTGCTATGCTATCTGCTGATCCCCCTAGCCTTTAATATGGTGCATCTTGCTTCTGCTGAATCTCAATTGGGATAACCAAAGACCAGATTAGAGGCTAAATTATCAATATTTTTTTCTACTCAAAGGCAAATGCCCTAGTTAACCTCTACCAATCAACCAGTTGTTTAAACGTGCCATCTCTGCACAATAAAATATATCATTTTGGAATTTTACTCATTCAGTCTGTTTTAACTTGGCTGCGTTTTTTGGCCTAAAATAGAATTCAGTTATACTATAGTAAAGGTCAACCCTTATTTCTTTCCATTGTATAAGCCTTACCCTCTAAGATGATTTTGAACTGACCTTTAAAAACACACCAGGCACTTTTGATGTACTTCTTTAGTTATACTTTTTATTGTAATGATCTCAGAGAAAATGCATACATGCATACCCACATTTTGCTTACAGATCTTAGGAGTTCATGGATGCCTTGGAAGTCCATAGGGCCAACCTCACAGGTTATAGAAATGTTATAATGGAAATTTTACCTTCTTTTCATGCGGTCATATTTAATCATGCCTTTGAAGACAGTTGATAAATAACATGGAAGTTGAAATAAGTGAAGAGAATGATGCTGAAATTTCTTTAGTATCATATGTTCTTAGATTTATGCTGTTTAGCTTGCCGTTACTATGGTGGTAGTTTTATAAATATAACTTTTAAAAACAATTTATCAAAAGCTATTTAATATATGAAATGATCTTGAAAAATATGAAAAGAAAAACATTTAACAGAATGTTATGTCGAAACATTTTTCATTTATTGTATGTTTGCATTTAAAAATTATGTGAAGATGAATTTTGGCTAGCAACCAAATACCATATTTATTCTGGTAAGGAAGAATCATTTGGAATTATTAAAATTCAAATCTGGACTATTTTAATTGGAAGTTGAAAAATTACAGCTAGTCCGGTGGTTTATTATAATTTATACAATGTATAAGTTATGAAAACCACTTTAAAGGACATTTCATTGATTTGTTGCCAAGTTTCTACAACTGATGTATAGATAAAGGTGAAATGAGCCACAATTTACCATTATTTGCAATATTTGTGACTTAGCATTTTGCCCACATTATTCTCCACTATCTTTTTTCTATTTATAAATTTTTAGTGTAAAAAGTTTAAGCTACTTTTTGAAATACATTTTGATGTGGCTTTTTGAAGCTTTTCAGTTTGACTCAACTTTGAGGAGAACGTAAATTTACAATTTCCGTACTTTAAAAACAGTTACTGAGATTTGGACCTTTTTAAAAAAGATAACCTTGATAAAGATAAAGGAGAATGTCATTAAACTCACAGAATTTTACAGCTGAAGCTACCAGAAATACCACCCAGGTCCACTTTTGTTTCAGATGGAGGCCCAGAGATATCATGTGGCTGATTGAGGTCTCTCTGATCCCTCCTTGAATTTTTTCTAGGCTGATTGGCAAGGTTCAAAATCATGATTGATATAACCTCTGTAGAGAGCTTCAGTTATTTTCTTCAGCAACTTAATTTTCTCCCAAGTTTAAACCTTACACGGAAAGTTTGTTTTGTGATAGGAATAGGCACATTGAATAAACTACTGCAGTGCTGCTGATCAGGACTTCTGACCTTGAAATGGGCCTGCAAAACAAATGATCAGCTGATCAAATTACTTTAGTGAGGTAAAAAGCTAGGAATTCCTTGCAAACAAATAGCCTATGTAAATATTAAACAGAAAGAAATCTGGTTTCCATGTTGTAGTAATGATTCACCAGTTTCCTAGTGGAGGTCATTCTAAAGGACAGGAACAGTGATGGATATAGCTTGAACCCAGAGGATTAATTAGAAATTATTAAAGTTTGACTTCACTTTGGGCTTATTCTGCATACATGCTTGAAGGAATTTGATATAAATAGACCAGGCAGGAGGAGACTGTGCTAGGGAACGGATGGAAAAATGCAGACAAGGGCATGTCATGGGTAGGAAAACAAGACAGCTCCATTCAGTGTTTTTTTGACATTACATAACCTTGTCCGTGAGTAAGTTGACATATGATAAAAGAATCCTGAAAAAAGGAGCCAAAATGGACTCTGATTGAGATTATTTCTGCTGCAGTTTCTTCACCTAGCAAAGACAGAGACAGAAAGCCAGAAAATCCCCTCGCTCTTGCTTCAGTCTGTTGAGCATATCTCATGATATGAAAAATGCTTAGATGGACTCTTCAGTGAACTTCCTATTTCCATGGGCTAGCATTTTGGGATATTGAAGTAGAGATGCTCTCAGTTGAAATAAAGCTTGGGTGTAGCATATACTACAAAGTAAAAATGAAAATATAACCTCAGCTGAGAAGTAGTAAGAATAGTGCAAAGAGCACATATTTTGGAAACAGTGACCTGAGCTCAAATTCTGGCTCTTCAGTTCACTATCCATGTGACCTAAGACAAGGGACATTTACTTAGAGTTGTAGCTCCTCATCATAAAATAGGGTAGTAATGCTAACTGTTGATGTGAGTTTCCTATGAAGTCAGTGAAGCTTGGTTAATGGTGTCCCCTGAAAGGTCCCTAGCCATGTGTTCACATAGACTATGTTTTTATGAAGCCAGCTATCTCCTTCCATTCTGACTTCTTTTCTATCACACTTTTCTTTGTGGAGGTGGTACTGGAGTGACCATGGAAATTTTTGGGTTTAGTGTTACATATTTACTTTCTTTGCATAATTTGTATTATTTTCTTATTTTCATATTATGCATACTGTTTTCTAAAAGGATAAAAAATAACAAGACCCTGGCATTTGATAGAAAGTGGTCAGATATGGAGGATCTATTGCTGAGTGAAGTAAGCCAGGCTATGAAAGAAAGATATCGTATGTATCCACTTAATATGTACCAACTATCTGCACTCTATGGTAGAGAGTGAAATATTGGAGGACATAAAAGCAGTGAAAGTACTTAACGAAAATAAGACAGTGTGGAATGAGGGGGGTGAAGAGAAGAGGATAGAGAAAGATAAGAAGAGAACAAATAGAGAGGCAGGACGTTAGTGGGAAACAAACATGGCTTATTACCTGTTGATGATGACATTTATGGTATTTTCAACTGGATTGGTCTGATAAGTATTTCAAGATGGGTAAAGTTTTTTTCAAGCAAAATGAAAAATAGTGATTGACTATTTAAAAAAATAATTGGATTGATAATAATAATGATTGGGAAAAACAATGAAAAGATATTGAATGATGAAGTGGGGAGATTTATGTCTTTGTATTGACTGACATGCATTGACTGGCATTGACTGGCATTGACTGGCATTCCCTTTTGAAAAAGCAATGTAATATGCTGTAAAGTTATATGCAATCCAATTAATATAAACAAGATTATGATGATAATAAAAAAAAGGGATAATTCCCAAACTGTATAAATTTCATGGCTTACAACCTCTAGGAAGCCAAGGTTTATTCCATAAGATTCTTATTAAGTAAAATAACCATCTATAGCACTGTATCAGTTATTGCCAAATAATAACTCATCCCAAAAATTAGTGGTTTAGAATAATAGCTCTTTTACCTGTTCATGATTCTGTGGATCAGCACTTCAGCCTGGTCTCAGCTTGGTGGTTTTTCTGCCGCTTTGACCTGGGCTTACTCCTGTGGAAGTAGTCAGTGGTTTGGTAAAGACTAAGTGGTTTGGGACCAGCAATTATCATAATGGCTATGTCACTGAACTCCCATGTAGTCAACTGCAGTTCGAGTCCTGGGCCCGGTGGCTTAAAACTCATGCCGGGTGCAGGTGTGTGCATGCCCAAGATCCTGAGAAGAGAATGGAGGAGAAGGGATTGCGGTGTGGCCATCCTTCCTTGGGGGGTGATTTCTTGCTTTCTGTATCTCTGTCTGTCTTTGTCTTTCTGGTGAGTGCATGCACCCTACAGCAAAAAAAAAAAAACCTAAAGCAAAAAAAAAAAAAAAAAAAAGGCTAGATGGTTTAAGATGGTCTTATTCATCGTTTGGCAGCCGTCAAGATATCATCTTGGTTACCATGTTTCTCCTCCATAGGGCCTCTCCAGTGGACTATTTCAAAACTGTTTACATGGCACACCTTTCCAAGTGGAACATAGTGAAAGCTGTAAGGTCACTTGAAGCCTATGCTTAGAACTCCCACATCGCTACTTGTGCTGTGTTCTATTTGTCAAAGCAAGTCACATGATTAGCACAAATTTAAAAGATGGACAAGCAGATTCTACTTCTTGATAAACTGAGCTGTTCATAATTTACCACAAAATTTACCATAATCTACTTCTTGATAATTATGGCTGTTCATAATCTTCCACAAAGTCTGTGCCTGAAATAGATGCTAAAATATGTTAGCCTTCTTTTCTTCTTCTTCCCAACTTGCTTCTTGTTTTTGCTGAAGCTAAAAAAGAACTGAAAAGAATCTTCTATGGAAGAAGAGAAAAATTGGATGTAATTAAGGCTCCCAAAGATTTGTCTGATATTTAATTTTATAAACTGACATTTTCTATCATCAAAATAAAATTGATTTTTTTTTGAAGAGCTTTTTGCTATAGGGTGTGTGCACTCACCAGAAAGACAGAGGGAGACAGAGAGACAGAAAGTGAAAAATCACCTCCTGGGGGAATGGCCACCCCGCAATCCCTTCTCCTCCATTCTCCTCTCGATGTCTTGGGCACATACACACATGTGCCTGGTGTGAGTTTAAGCCACCAGGTTTAGGACTTGAACCACGCTCAATTACATGGGAGTCCAGTGACATAGCCATTATGCCAACTGCTGGTCCCAAAATTGAATTTTTTTGGAGAGAGATTTTTTTCTTTTTTTTAAAGAATTTTCTCTCTCTCTCTCTCCCTTCCTTCCTCCTTCCCTCCCTCCCTCTCCCTTCCTTCCTCCTTCCCTCCCTCCCTCTCCCTTCCTTCCTCCTTCCCTCCCTCCCTCTCCCTTCCTTCCTCCTTCCCTCCCTCCCTCTTTCTTTCTTTCTTTCTTTCTTCCTTCCTTCCTTTCTTTCTTTCTTTCTTTCTTTCTTTCTTTCTTTCTTTCTTTCTTTCTTTCTTTCTTTCTTTCTTTCTTTCTTTCTTTCCTTCCTTCCTTCTCTTTCTTTCTTTTCTATTTGACCAGAGTGAGAGAAAGTGAGAAAACAAGCTGCCAGGTCTGGGACTTGAACTGTGGTCAGTCATGCGGGAATCCAGTGCCCTTAACCACCATGTCACCTGCTGACCCTGAGAGATGTTTTTCCTATAGAGCACATATTCTTGCTAGAAAGACAGAGAGACAGAAAGTGAGAAATCACCCCCAAGAGGAATGGCCATACTGCAATCCCTTCTCCTCCATTTTCCTCTTGGGATCTTGGGCACGTGCATGCACACACATGCTCCTGGCATGAATTTTAAGCTTTCAGGTCCAGGACTTGAACCATGGTCGACTACATGGGAGTCCAGTGATGTAGCCATCACACCATCTACTGGCCTCAAAATTGAATTAAAAAAATTATTTCAGTTTTTGCCATAGGGTGGCAGAGAGAGACAGAGAGAGATAGTGAGAGGGAAAGTGATAAATCACCTCCCAGGGGGGATGGCCATGCTGCAATCCCTTTTCCTCCAGTCTCCTCTCAGGATTTTGGGCATGTAAATATGTACATGGATCCAGCATGGTTTTCAAGTCACCAGGGTTAGTCATATGGGAGTCTAGTACCTTAACCACCATGCCATATGCTGGTTCAAGATTGAATTTTTAACACAGTTGTACCTTTAAAAAATAAAATACCTAGAATTTTTATGGTATTGTAATAAAGTTTATATATAAAACATTAAAATGTCTTGCTTTTATTCAGTTTACAAAAATAAAGAATTTGCTGAAGAAAGCTTGATTTGGAATGAAAGTGAATAAATTATTTAAAATACAGAAAAAGGAATATATTTAGCAGTTTATTTGTCAAGATCATGGTACTCTTATTTTTTAATTTAACGGAATCACATGCATGTCACTAGGACTACAAATAAAACAAATTTCTAGGATTTTCCCTTTTAAGTGATAATTATTTGCTCGTTAAGTAAGTTAATCAGAATATAAAGGTAGACGAATTACATGCCTTGTCAATGATTTAGATAGCATCTATAACTATTTTTAATTTGTCACAGGGTGCATGTGCTTGGAGAGAGAGAGAGAGAGAGAGAGAGAGCGAGCCCTTCATGGGAGATAGTCATGCCGCGATTTCTTCTCCATTTCTCCCTCCTTTTGGGATTTTGGGCACATATGCACATGTGCCCAACATGTTTTTCAAGTTACCAGAGTCAAGACTCTGTGTAATCGGCCATGTGGAATCCAGCTCCCTTAAGCGCCATGCCATTGGCTAGCCCCATCTATTAATAGAACTTTTAAAAGCCTATTAAATAGTTATGAGAGTCAATTAGGTCTTCCTGGTAATGCTGTGGTCACTATAATCAGAATCACAACTGAAAATGGCCATTTGGAAAGTTAGTTTGAAACATTTATCTCTTGTTCTTTATATAGTTGACAATAATGAATATTTTCCCCTACAAATACTAACTTGACTATTTAAGAGATATGAATAATGAAATGAGATATAGAAATAAAAGGAAAAGGAAATGCGAACTGTTGTTTTTTATTTCTCCTAAGTCAGATCTATTAGTCAACACTCTTTTACTTGGAGAGTGTATGAAAGGTAAATTGGGAGATTATTGGCCCATGCAAATGAGAGTCAAGATGAAGATATTTTGGTATAGCCAGGGACCAGCAGTTAGTGTAATGGCTGTGTCGCTGGACTCCCATGTAGTCGACCGTGGCTCGCGTCCTGGACCTGGTGGCTTAAAACTCATGCTGGGCACATGTGCGTGCATGCCCAAGATCCCGAGAGGAGAAGGGATTGTGGCGTGGCCATCCCCCCTCAGAGGTGATTTCTTACTTTCTGTCTCTCTCTGTCTGTCTGGCCAGTGCACGCACCCTATAGCAACAAATCTCTCCAAAAAAAAGATATTTTGGTATAGCTGGATGTGGGGGCTCTTGTAGATAATGAAGACCCAGTTTTTTTTTTTTTTTCTCTCCTGTTTTGTGTTTCTTTCTTTTGTGTGGTACTAGTCTCAGGCTTGATATGGGACAGTTTGACTGTAGTGGTTTAAATCTTAGTTAAGTTTAAGTACAGAAAAGGATGGTCACTCAGGAAAGGCACCTGAGATTAGCTCTGATTAGGCTTGTATAATTTAGCACTTGTGGTGTGTTTGTTTATCCTCAGACTGACTTGTGTGACCAGGAGAATAAATTTATTGCTTGTCTCAGGCCACTTTCATGTATCACATGTTCTACTGGGGTGTGTGGTCGGTGCTCTCAGCCCAACCCCATAGACTGAGGGTGGGGAAGAGTAGATTCCAAATATAGAGGACTTTAGGGCAAAGCCATGTTGGCAAACGAAATGCAGCTCAGGTTGATTACAGTTGTAGCATACGTACTCCTGGCATATAGTAGGTGCTCAATAGTTTGTCTTGAATTAGATATGGTTGTAAGGAAAGAATATTTTTGGTACCTTTTTTATTAAGTCATTTGAGTTTTCATGTAGTTATTTTGATCACAGATCTCTGCTGAGTAGATACAGGTAAGAATTTGCACTTTGGTCATTTTTCAAAGTATTTGTTTATGATTATGTTCTTTTAATACAGCTATTTAGCAGTACTAATGTCCCCATTTTACAGATGGAAGATAAAGTGTATGATGAAGAGATTTGAAGCTATTTGTAAGATACAATGTTGGATAAACTTGAAAAAAATGTTTTCTCAATTAGAAAATTTTATAAATTATGTTTAAAGAGTGCTCAAAACATAGCAATATTGTTATTGGGGACTTGGTCTAAAACTTCTCTGTCCTTTTTAAGTGTCTGGTATAGTGTTGGGAATATGTACACATTACTTGTTATTATACATGGAAGCGTAGATCAATGAACACTTCTTCGGCTTACTATCTTATATATCCTTAAAAATAATTTAGACTTAAAAAGAGACCCAAATACAGATCTAAAATACAAATTAGCATATTACAATTGTTGAAACATATCAATGGAATCAAATTTATTGATTCAAATAATGTATTTAAAAAATTTAAATATTATAGCTTAAGAAATGAGCAAAATGAATGCCTAGGCAGAATTTTGAAAGCTTTTCTTAAACACTAAAAATATCTTGAACATTTGCATTGGCTGACAGTGTTCTTTGTAAACAGCAAGAAAAAAGGTAGATTTTGTCTAAAAAATGAATTAGTTATGCTTATTTTTACTTTTACATTGAATTAGTTTGTTGTTTATTCTAGCGGATAAACAAGAATAGAGCTAACTTACCTGAGTGTTGATGTGGCAGATACTGCCAGCACCCATCCTTGTCCTTGGAACATTTCACCTTGTTCTCATGGATATCCAGCTGTCAGTATCTGTCTCCCTGTGTCTGAAAGCTACCTCTCAAAGGCCACATTGTTCAAGGCAGCAGGTCAGTTCTAGAAAATTAATATGCCCTGTTCCCCAGCAGCCTTCATCTAGTAACTCTCTAGAGATGGCATGTAAAATATCCCAGCTCTTTCACTCTCAGATATGACCATTCTGGAGCTGTGTTTTATACTTTTTTTTTTTTTTTCGAGAGATTTTCACTATAGGGTGTGTGCGCTCGCCAGACAGACAGAGAGAGACATAGAGACGAAAGCGAGAAATCACCCCCTGGGGGGATGGTCACGCCACAATCCCTTCTCCTCCATTCTCCTCTCGGGATTTTGGGCACGCATGCACACGCACCCAGTGTGAGTCCTAAGCCACCGGGTCCGGGACGCGAACCGCAGTCGACTACGTGGGAGTCCAGCGACATAGCCATTACGCTAACTGCTGGTTCCCCGAGCTGTGTTTTATACTATTCCCATGGTTTTCCAGTCAATTCAGTTCCAGGCACCTATTTTGGTAGATGACTAATAGGTGCTTTCTCTTCCCTGTATCCCAACTCTTCCCTGTATCCCTTCCTCACTTAGTTTTTTGCCATAGGGCACATATGCTGGCCTGAGACAGAGAGAGACAGAGAGGAGAGGGAAAGTGAAAAATCATCCCCTGGGATAATGGCCATGCCACAATCCCTTTTCTCTAATCTTCTCATGGGATTTTTGGGCAAGCACACATGTGCTCCTGGTGTGATTTACAAGCCACCAGGTCTAGAACTTGAACTGTGACTGGCCATGTGGGAGTTCAGCTCCTTAACTACCACCTGCTGGCCTCATCCCTTCCTTTTATACAACCGTACCCTACATCTCCCACATGAAAAATTTGCACTTGAATCCTTGTCTTGGGGGGTCTCTTTTGGAGAACCCAAACTAAATCTTAAGGTTAAGCATTATTGTTATGACATGTCTATGCACCTCTTTGATTATCCCATGGAGATCATGGTTTACAAGTTCTCAAGTGGTTTATACCAAAGGCATCATTCTTAAACCTAAAGAAGGCACAGCAGATCAACAGTGCACACTAATGGACTGGAAGAGTTATCTGGTATGACCCGAGATGCATTAGCAAACACAGCAAATCTGACCTTTGGAGGAAACCCTGTTCTGAGCCTGGAGAGAAAGACTGAAGGCAGAATGATGAGCCTTTCTAGAGCTATGTCAACATTGCTTTAGATTTGCTGCAGAACTAAACATCTAGGGAGGAGAATTTCTGCAGTGACTCCACTTGCTTTTGCATGTCCTTCCTGGCCTTCCTGCTGTTGCCAATGATCTCATTTTATTCTTTATTCATAAATCTATCACAACAGTGTATAGCTAGGTAGTGAACACTTGATTAATGGGCCACTGAATACCGTGTCATCAGGAACTATATCAAATTCAGTTATATCCATTGCTTTTAACATCTATGGGTCTTTTTTGGACCATAAAAGGACCTTAATCTTTGTTGCTATTATTACATGATAGAGCATTGTAAAATATTCCATTTTCTCATCAAGGAGTCATTGGCAAAATTAGCCTTTAATGATTTGTTTTTGAAAATTAGTGATAAAATACTGGTGAAATAAATACTACTTCTGATCTTTTGTTCCAGCTTTCATTAGTTCAGTGCATGGTTTTATGAATGGAAACTTTCATGTGGCTAAGAAAACCTTCTATCAATTAGTAGCAATCGAGCCAGTTATTATACACTCCACTCTGCACCTGTGTCTCTAGTTGTGGTTTGTTGGTATCCCTAAGGCAGTAAATAGCTAGGTAAAAATTACCATCCTCTTCTCTACTCAAGGATTTGCAACATGGCTCACCATCCCCAGCCAGATGTCCCTACCAGCAGTTCTTTAGAGATGTCACTTTGATTCTGGTGGGGATCCCACAGAAATACTCATAAAAGTTTGATAATTGCTGTATACCATGAATTGCCTTACTCAATTCAGAGTCACTAATCACTTTAACCACTCTTAATAATTTCAGTGACAATTGTGTACACATACTTTAAACATGCCAGTGATTAATCCTAGGTAAAATACCAAGTCATAATTGAAAAACAAGGGCAAGGATTTTTAAAAAGAATTATTTATTTATTTAATTTATTATTATTATTATTTAATTTGCAATAGGGCATGTGCACTCATGAGAGAGAGAAAGAGAGAGAGAGAGAGAGAGAGAGAGAAAATGAGAAAGCAAGCTGCTGTGGCTGAACAGTGATCAGCCATGTGGAATCCAATGTCTTAACCACCATGCCACTTGCTGGCCCCCAGGGCAAGGATTTTTATAACTGAAAAGCCACCTACTCCATTACCACTGCATTATTAATTATGGTTTACTCTTAGCTATTATAACTCTTTTTTGTAAGGTTTGTGAACCTTTGTGTCCAGTTCAAATGGCATATTCTCCATTTGCTTGTTCATAAATAATGTGTCTAACTAAATATTCATATATTTTTCTATATATATGCATTATGAGGCATTTATTGGCAAGTGAGCTCTTCATTAATGGTAGATTGCTGCAGCATCTTTCTTATCAGCTGTTGCTTATTTGGCAACCTCAGCTAGATGGACCTTAGCCAAGAAATAGGTACCATGCTGAAATGGCTTGCGAGATACTAAGAGCTATCCCAGTGTCTGTGCAGTACATATTCTCATGTACTTTATTCACTGGAGAACTGGAGAGCTCTTCAAAGACCTCCATGCAGAATCTGTGTTTTTGTTTTTAATTTTACATATGATTTTAACAGGTTTGGTTTAGTTGTAAATTCCTGATTAGTAGTAAACTATCAGAGGGGAAGAGAATAGACCATAAGAGAAAAACCAAAACTTTATTAATACTTAAATGGTTACATTTAACTTAGTGGAAGAGTTTTAGTCATATTTTAAATAACTGGCAACAGTTGTGTTAGAAGGCTTCAAACTGGCTGTTTATGGAGTGCCTTTTAAGTGGCAAGCAATGCAATGCACTCTTTACCAATGCCCGCTCTAGTCCTTATGTTTCGTTTTTGAGATAGACATTAACACTGACATTTCAAAATAAGAAAATAACTGAGGATTATATGAGTGAAATGATTTGCTCAAGGTCAAGTGGTTAATTGAGTGAGCCAGAATTAAATCTAGGACTGTGTGATTTAAAAGTCTTGATTGTTGTTGTCATACTGAGTTGCTTCCATGTAGACAATTTCGTGAAGAACATACTGACATTACTAAGAGCAACACACTCCTTAGAGGAACTTAATAATAACATCCTCTGACTCCCTTGAATTTACATCTTGTCTTTTTTGTTCCTTAATAGAGATGTAGAAATCTTGATTACTTTGGCTTATGTTTGTATAAATAACTTTTTTGTTTTGTATGTATTCAGTTTGTGACTGTAATAATACAGTTTTGGCCTCAGGCCTGTCTGTGTCTGACTTGCAGTCATATACTTGTTCTTTCAATGTTTGTCGTGAGGGACTGTGTGAAGGAAGGAGCAGCTAGAAAAACATCAAGACCAGAAACCTTTTCAAGATAATTGTGACAACTGCCACCAGTGGTACAGTGATTAAAGGGAACAGATAGTTATGTAAAAGTAATGTCTTTGCTGAGCCATCACTGATGCAGAGAACATACTATCAGGGGCAGATGTGTCTGCTGAAAGTATTGATGTTATCCTAGGTTTGAGTTATTTATTTATTTATTTATTTATTTTAAATAGACTTTTGCTATTTAAAAGGGTGCGTGCACTTGCCAGAGAAGATGGAGAGACAGAAAGTGAGAAATCACCCCTCAGAGGGGATGGCCATGCTACAATCCCTTCTCCTCCATTTTCTTGGGATTTTGGGCATGGGTGCACATGTGTGCAATGTGAGTTTCTTTTCTTTTCTTTCTTTTTTTTTTTTTTGCATTTCATACCTAAATATCTTTGTTGTAGCTGAAAGTTGAGTTTATAGCCTTAGAATGCATTACACTTTCAATGGAAACTAAACTTAAAACATTCTCTTAGAAAATACACTTAGGAACATACTAACACAAACTTCTTTATACCACTTACTTAACTTTAGAAGTTGAACATATAACAAGACAGTCTTGCTCTAGATCAGTGTTTGGTTTGGTAAGCAGTTTTACATTGTTAGTGTAGGGACGTTGTAAAATGAAGCTCTCTTTCAGAGATAAGCATGTAAATTTTTTTGTATTTACATCTGTTTACTGGGTTTCTATATCCTTTAGTCAATCAGTTTCAGTCATAGAGTGGGGACACTCGGTATATATTAAGTGGGGACATACAATGTCTCTCCTTCATAGCCTGGCTTGCTTCACTCAGCAGTAAATCTGCCATATTCTTCCACTTTCTGTCAAAAGCCAGGTTTTTTTTCTTTTTTTTTTTTTTTTTTTTTTTTTTTTGTTATGGCTGGATAGTATTCCATAGAGTATATGTGCCACAGTTTTTCCATCCATTCATTTGTTCATGGTCATTTGGGTTGGTTCCATGTCTTAGCAATTGTGAATAGTGCTGCAATAAACATCGATGTGCAAGCACTTTTCTGATTAAGAATTCTTCTGTCCTTTGGGTAGATACCAAGGAGTGGGATTGCTGGATCATATGGTAGTTCTATTTGTAGATTTTTGAGGAATCTCTCAATTATTCTCCACAGCGGCTGGACCAATTTACATTCCCACCAGCAGTGTAAGAGAATTCCCCTTTCACCACACCCCTGCCAGCATTTATTGTTTTTTGGATTATTTTTTTTTTATTAATCTTAGTCATTCTGAACGGGGTTAGTTGGTATCTCATTGTTGTTTTGATCTGCAGTTCCCTTATGTTGAGCATTTTTTCATATGCCTTTTTGCTATTCATAAGTCATCTTTAGAGAGTGGTTTTTTTCAACTCATTCTTCCATATTTTAACAGGGTTGATCATCTTTTTTCAGAACAGCTGCTTGAGTTCCTTGAGTATTCTGGTGAGTTTCAAGACACTAGGTCCAGGACTTGAACAGTGGTTGGCCATGTGGGATTCCAGTGCCTTAACACTACACCACCTCCTGGTTCTCCTACTGTTTGATTTTAACCCCTCTCCAACCCTTGATAATGCTGAGTTTTTATCTATCATGTAAAAACAGAGGCAAGAGCCCATAGTAGAAGGTATGCTGCAATAATAGGTTTCATAGTGAGACTTCTTTCATAATTCAGTGATCACATAAAAGAAAACATTATTTTCTGACTTTGTAAAAAGATTTTGAACATACATTCCTCCCCCCCCCCATAGATATAATTGATCAGCAATTGCAAAAGATTGAACTCAAACTTTTGTCAAACAGGAAGACTACTGAAAGTTCCTGTGTTCCTGGAAGTCTGTGAAATGTCATGGAGTTCTAATTTTGTTTCTCTTTGTAGTTCGTAGGTTTTAGTACTTTTACAGGTCTTTATCTAAAGTCAGGGAAAAAAAACTAATTAGAATTGGCTTATGCCAGATTTAGGAAATCATGTTAAAACTGAAATAACCTCTGTGGGGATATTTTCCATTTTTAGGGTGTTTAATGTGATCTGGCCACTGACTACCTTCAATTCATTTGAATCTAGAGAGCCACAGTACATAGGGCACCTAGGCACATGTGGGCCATCTCATATCTAGCCTTATACTCTTGGTGAGACAGACTGGCTTAATTTGATTTTAACATAAAATGTTGGTTAGAGAACTGAATATATCATCTATCCTATATTTCTTGTCCTAGGAGTTAGAGCCCCACCCCAGACACACTGAATCAGAATGTTAGTAGAGGGTCTAGAAATGTACATTTTAAGTACGATCCTTAGATGAGTCTCATGCATGTTGGGAACCTCTTCATAGGCCTCCTTAGAGGTAGGATAGCACTTCCTAAATATGTGACACTTCTAAGCCTCAGAGAGTCATTTGTTAGGAGAGAGGGAAAAGAGTGTCAACCTGTAGCAGTGGAAAACTTTGAACACCTGTATTCAAAGTGACCCTCTTTGACCCTTTTTATTTTACTACCAAGGCCTCCATATCCAAATGCCTTAGCAAAATTGTTTCTTGAAGATACATATTTTTCTTTGAAGTCTATAGAGCTCTAATAGAGCTCATGGGTGTAGAAATGAGGCGAAAATAGATGGGAGTGACTATTCCTAGAGCAGATTTTTTTTTTGAGAGGTTTTTGCTATTGGGCACATGTGCTTGCTGGAGAGACAGAGAGAAACAGAGAGACAGAAAACAATAAATCATCCATCAAGGGGGATGGCCACCATGTAATCCTTTCTCCTCCATTGTCCTCTTGGGATTTGGGGCAAGCACACAAGCCATTGGCATGAGTTTATTAAGCCTCTGGGTCCCAGACTCAAACTGCGGTCGACTATGCAAGAGTCCCGCGATGTAACCATTACACTATCTGCTGGTTCCAAAGCAGAGATTCTTAAATAATACATTGGAGGAGAGGATGGTGAGGAAGACCAGGCTGCCCCTGTTTCCTTTCCCTTCCCTTACCTTGATTTTACCAATTCTCTCTTTCTGGTCATTGTGATTCAGGTACTCAGTCCAAGTTAGCTGTTTTTCTATAGATTAGAGCATATGATAAAAAGTGAACATTTTGTGTTTGTGTAAAATTCCTTCTAGGCTTGTATTAGAGGTGGGCATGCTTTTCTGGACCTAATAACAAACAGAGAAGTTTGATACTTAGCCTCGAGTAGGAATGAGGAGACACATTCAAATTCCAGACAAATTAGAGTCCTAATTTAGACTCCTAAAGAGTTAGTTGAGGGACTTGAAAGGCTTGTAGAACTGCAGACTCATTGGTTTAAGCCCAGATTGATCCTATGCTGAGTTTGGGAAGAATTGTTTGGCTTTCTCCACAGCCTTGACTTTATGTCTCTTAGACCTGTTTCCAGAATCAGGATCAGAAGGGGAGAGGCTATGCGCCTCATCCCCCCAGGTCAGAGGGAACGGATAATGCCGAATTTCTCAGGGGTGATGAACACAACTCACGAGGAGCACTTGGTAAAATGTAGATTTCCAAGCACCAATCTCAATCCACTGAGGGTAGTATTCATTTCCTAGGTCTGCCATAACAAAGTACTACATGCTTGGTGGCTTAAAGTAGAAATTTATTTTCTCCTGATTTTGAAGGCCAGAAGTATGAAATCAAGGTGTCAGCAAGGGTGGTTTCTTTTGGAGGTTCTCAGGGAGAATTCATTCTATGCCTCTCTCTTAACTTCTGGTGGCTGTTAGCAATCCTGGGGATTCCTTGGCAGGTTTCATAGTGAGACTTCTTTCATAATTCAGTGATCACATAAAAGAAAACATTATTTTCTGACTTTGTAAAAAGATTTTGAACATACATTCCTCCCCCCCCCCATAGATATAATTGATCAGCAATTGCAAAAGATTGAACTCAAACTTTTGTCAAACAGGAAGACTACTGAAAGTTCCTGTGTTCCTGGAAGTCTGTGAAATGTCATGGAGTTCTAATTTTGTTTCTCTTTGTAGTTCGTAGGTTTTAGTACTTTTACAGGTCTTTATCTAAAGTCAGGGAAAAAAAACTAATTAGAATTGGCTTATGCCAGATTTAGGAAATCATGTTAAAACTGAAATAACCTCTGTGGGGATATTTTCCATTTTTAGGGTGTTTAATGTGATCTGGCCACTGACTACCTTCAATTCATTTGAATCTAGAGAGCCACAGTACATAGGGCACCTAGGCACATGTGGGCCATCTCATATCTAGCCTTATACTCTTGGTGAGACAGACTGGCTTAATTTGATTTTAACATAAAATGTTGGTTAGAGAACTGAATATATCATCTATCCTATATTTCTTGTCCTAGGAGTTAGAGCCCCACCCCAGACACACTGAATCAGAATGTTAGTAGAGGGTCTAGAAATGTACATTTTAAGTACGATCCTTAGATGAGTCTCATGCATGTTGGGAACCTCTTCATAGGCCTCCTTAGAGGTAGGATAGCACTTCCTAAATATGTGACACTTCTAAGCCTCAGAGAGTCATTTGTTAGGAGAGAGGGAAAAGAGTGTCAACCTGTAGCAGTGGAAAACTTTGAACACCTGTATTCAAAGTGACCCTCTTTGACCCTTTTTATTTTACTACCAAGGCCTCCATATCCAAATGCCTTAGCAAAATTGTTTCTTGAAGATACATATTTTTCTTTGAAGTCTATAGAGCTCTAATAGAGCTCATGGGTGTAGAAATGAGGCGAAAATAGATGGGAGTGACTATTCCTAGAGCAGATTTTTTTTTTGAGAGGTTTTTGCTATTGGGCACATGTGCTTGCTGGAGAGACAGAGAGAAACAGAGAGACAGAAAACAATAAATCATCCATCAAGGGGGATGGCCACCATGTAATCCTTTCTCCTCCATTGTCCTCTTGGGATTTGGGGCAAGCACACAAGCCATTGGCATGAGTTTATTAAGCCTCTGGGTCCCAGACTCAAACTGCGGTCGACTATGCAAGAGTCCCGCGATGTAACCATTACACTATCTGCTGGTTCCAAAGCAGAGATTCTTAAATAATACATTGGAGGAGAGGATGGTGAGGAAGACCAGGCTGCCCCTGTTTCCTTTCCCTTCCCTTACCTTGATTTTACCAATTCTCTCTTTCTGGTCATTGTGATTCAGGTACTCAGTCCAAGTTAGCTGTTTTTCTATAGATTAGAGCATATGATAAAAAGTGAACATTTTGTGTTTGTGTAAAATTCCTTCTAGGCTTGTATTAGAGGTGGGCATGCTTTTCTGGACCTAATAACAAACAGAGAAGTTGGGAAAAGAGTGTCAACCTGTAGCAGTGGAAAACTTTGAACACCTGTATTCAAAGTGACCCTCTTTGACCCTTTTTATTTTACTACCAAGGCCTCCATATCCAAATGCCTTAGCAAAATTGTTTCTTGAAGATACATATTTTTCTTTGAAGTCTATAGAGCTCTAATAGAGCTCATGGGTGTAGAAATGAGGCGAAAATAGATGGGAGTGACTATTCCTAGAGCAGATTTTTTTTTTGAGAGGTTTTTGCTATTGGGCACATGTGCTTGCTGGAGAGACAGAGAGAAACAGAGAGACAGAAAACAATAAATCATCCATCAAGGGGGATGGCCACCATGTAATCCTTTCTCCTCCATTGTCCTCTTGGGATTTGGGGCAAGCACACAAGCCATTGGCATGAGTTTATTAAGCCTCTGGGTCCCAGACTCAAACTGCGGTCGACTATGCAAGAGTCCCGCGATGTAACCATTACACTATCTGCTGGTTCCAAAGCAGAGATTCTTAAATAATACATTGGAGGAGAGGATGGTGAGGAAGACCAGGCTGCCCCTGTTTCCTTTCCCTTCCCTTACCTTGATTTTACCAATTCTCTCTTTCTGGTCATTGTGATTCAGGTACTCAGTCCAAGTTAGCTGTTTTTCTATAGATTAGAGCATATGATAAAAAGTGAACATTTTGTGTTTGTGTAAAATTCCTTCTAGGCTTGTATTAGAGGTGGGCATGCTTTTCTGGACCTAATAACAAACAGAGAAGTTTGATACTTAGCCTCGAGTAGGAATGAGGAGACACATTCAAATTCCAGACAAATTAGAGTCCTAATTTAGACTCCTAAAGAGTTAGTTGAGGGACTTGAAAGGCTTGTAGAACTGCAGACTCATTGGTTTAAGCCCAGATTGATCCTATGCTGAGTTTGGGAAGAATTGTTTGGCTTTCTCCACAGCCTTGACTTTATGTCTCTTAGACCTGTTTCCAGAATCAGGATCAGAAGGGGAGAGGCTATGCGCCTCATCCCCCCAGGTCAGAGGGAACGGATAATGCCGAATTTCTCAGGGGTGATGAACACAACTCACGAGGAGCACTTGGTAAAATGTAGATTTCCAAGCACCAATCTCAATCCACTGAGGGTAGTATTCATTTCCTAGGTCTGCCATAACAAAGTACTACATGCTTGGTGGCTTAAAGTAGAAATTTATTTTCTCCTGATTTTGAAGGCCAGAAGTATGAAATCAAGGTGTCAGCAAGGGTGGTTTCTTTTGGAGGTTCTCAGGGAGAATTCATTCTATGCCTCTCTCTTAACTTCTGGTGGCTGTTAGCAATCCTGGGGATTCCTTGGCTTGTAGATACATCACTCCAATCTCTGTATCCATCTTTATATCTTCTGTTTTTCTCTTCTAAGGACACTAGTTACTAGACCTACAGGCCATCTAAATTCAGGATGATCTTGAGATCCTTGACCTAAGTACATCTGCCAAGATCCTTTTCCCAACTAAAGTCACATTCACAAGCTTCGGCTGGACATATTTTTTTCCAAATCATTATGTAACCCACTACACCTAGTCTCTAGGGACCTACTTATAAATAAAATTCTCTCATGATTCTGATATAAGTACTCTTAGGAGTGAACCTTGAAAAACACTGGGTTGAGCTGTGCCACTCTCTAGGGCTTCCTAGGATGGATTCTTTTACACTATAAACACTCATAAAAGCAAATCCCTACTAAAATTTTCTATAACAGTAATTGCCAATTACCGAGCACTGTGTTATGTGCTTTAATGTATATGATTTTGATTAATATATTTTTTGAGAGATTTTCATTCACCAGAGAGACAGAAATAGAGAAATTACCTCTTGGTGGGGGGGATGGCCATGCCGCAATCTCTTCTCCTCCATTCTTCTTTGAGGATATTGGCCTAGCACGTACATGTGTGCAGCATGAGGTTCAAGCTGCCAGGTCCGGGACTTGAACTGTGGTCAGCTACCTGAGAGTCCAATGATTTGACTGCTACACCGTCTGCTGGCCCTAGTATCCTCATATTTTAATGAGGAATGAATTCATGAAGAATTTTACATGTCTAGTGTGAAACAGAGAGAGAGAAAAAAAGAGAGTCAGGAAACACTTTCCAAGAACTTTGTGCATAAATGGAGGTTGCCACCTGCTGGCCCCAGATTTTGCTTAATATTTATAATACTCACAGAAATATTATAGTTTCACTTTGGTAAGTTAAGAAACTGCCAGTGTCACACAATGAGTAGCAGTATGGGGATCTGAACCCAGGCTTCTTTGATAGCCATCCTGGAATGCTGAACCACTTTGGTATATATTTTCCAAACAAGTGATTCATCTCAGGCAAAACCGAAGCCTTCTTTGAACTCTACTTCAAACAATACAAAACGAAAATATCAAAGTATACAACCTCAAATAAGTTAGAAGGATTCTTTAGTGGCCCTCTCCTCTGGTGTTCTGCATTAATATCTAATTAAATATTGATTGGTCTGATTGTTAACACACCCAGTAAAACAACTAGGACCGCAACACTGATGTGTCTGACAAAGAAATCTTTCTTCTCTTCCATGTTCGTCACTACCCTACTAAAAGTTTTGGAAGATCTTTAATTAATCAGCCCTCTTGATCTTTCTAAGTGGTTTGTCCAAGGACATGCCTTCAGTAGGTGAGAAGCTGGGAAGGTAACTAGCTCTTTGGATTCCTAGTTAATGCTCTTGGGTCGTCCGGAAAGTCATGATGTATTTTTCTATGCAAAAATGCTTCGTGACTTTCCTTTTTTTAAAATTAAAAAAATTTTTAAAAAAATTTTGTATTATCATCATAATCTTCTTTATATTACATTGGATTACATATAACTTTACAGTGTATTACATTGCTTTTTCAAAAGGGAATGCCATGCATGTCAGTCAATACAGAGACATTAATCTCCCTGCTTCAACATTCAATATCTTTTCTATTGTGACTTTCCTGATGACCCAATAGTTTGCTCAGCTGTGCTCAGCTCTTATATATCTCTACAATAAGGTAGACTTATTTCTATACACACTATATCTTAGCCAGGATTAAAAACCATTCATTCATTCTGAGAAACAGACAGCCTTGACAGGGTCTACCATGTTGTAATCACCCCTAGCCAGCCAGGATCGTGTGTGTTCAGGTTGACCTAGTATCTGAACTTGGGGCCTCCCATATGGCTCCAGCATCATGCTGCAGCAACATCCCATCACCTGTACCACCACTGCTAGGCCTAGGTTAAAAGCCTAGTCAAAGAGTGAGCAACTCCTTAAATTAATAAAAGAATTGAGAGGATTAGATAATGTGATTTTTTTTTCTTTTGCTAGTGGGTGTCTGTGTTCACCAGAGAGACAGAGAAACAGAGATAGTGAAAGAGGGAGAGGGGAAAGCCTCTCTTTCTTGGGAATGGTTCTGGTACAATTCCTTCCCACCATTTTCCTTTCTTTTCTGGATTTTGGACAAGCACAACATGCACGTAGAATGTTTCTCAAGCGCCGGGTCCAGGACTTGAATTGAAGAGTTAGCTGTATGGAATCTGTCTGCCTTAACCACCAGACCATAAAGTTGGCTCTAGATGACATAATCTTTATAAAGTATGTGGCACATAATAAATTCTAAGATAACTACTTTTGTGATTAATGTTAAAATAATATTTACTATTTTTTCAAGATAATAAAATAATAATTTTATTATTGTTGCTGTTGTTTAAACTTTGCTTTATTCTATTTTGTTTAAAATGCATATAAGGGGGCCAGCAGTTGACTCCCAAGTAGTCGACCGTGGTTTGAGTCCCGGACACAGTGGCTTAAACTCACACCAGGTCCGTGTGCATGCGTGCCCAAGATCCCGAGAGGAGAATGGAGGAGAAGGGGCTGCAGTGTGGCCATTCCCCCTGGGGGGGTGATTTCTCACTTTCTGTCTCTCTGTCTCTCTTTGTCTTTCTGGTGAGCATACATGCCCTATAGCAAAAACCTTTAAAAAAATTAAAAAGGCACACAAGAAAGACTTGAATAAAAGATTTCTTATAATAGAAAGGAAACCAATGACTACAGGATGATAGGCTTAGTACAATGACTGAGACAATAACTAACATTGATTAAGCTCTTTGTAAGTGTTAGTATCAATTCAGAGTGTCTCAAATGTATGATATCATTTAATCATCCTGGTATGGTAATAACTGTTTTATCACTGCATTTTCTTTCTTATTTTAAGTTTATTTCTTCCATGAGAAAACGAGAGAGAGAGCCAGAGTGGCAGGCACCTCCAACAAGTCCTCATGCTGTGATCCACCATTAGTCTCATCTGGCCGAAATCAGCCATGCATGGGTGTACCCCACATGCTGAGGGAAGCTTGGGCTGTGAAACCTGGACCTTTCACTATTACCTGACTTTCTAATTTTATTTTATAATTAAAATAAATTACACCAGACTGAGAGAGAGAGAGAGAGAGGGGAACAATAGTACCCCCAATGGGGTCCTAGTCACAATCTTTTATCTGTCAATTCTGTATCCTGTTTGAATCCTGGGCATGTTTTTCAGAAGAAGAAGGCTGGGATTTGAACTGGTTTGCCATGTGAGATCTGGCTTCCTCTGCACAGCTTCTGACTGTCATGTAGGGGACTTGCCTCACCTTTTCTTTTCTTCTTTCCTTTTTTTTTTTTTTAAGGTTTTTATTAGGGCAGTGTGCACTCTCTGGAGAGAGAGAAAAAGAGACAGAGAGAGGGAAAGTGAGAAATCACCTCCCCAGGGTGATGGCCACACCACAATCTCTTTTCTATTCACCTCTTGGGATTTTGGGGATGCATGCACATGTGTTTTGTGTTATTCCCAAGCTGTTGTTTCCAGGACTTGAACTGTAGTCATCCATGTGGGAATCTAGCACCTTAATCACCACACCACCTGCTGGCCCAGCCCACCAGTTTTTCTTAATGAGAAAATTGAAGCCCAGAAATGAACTTACTCAAAGTTTATCAAAGTTAGCAAGAACCTAAGATCTACCATGCTCAATGTTGTTGTCTTCCTATTGGCTTCAACAGAAAAATGGAGAGAAGGTTTCCAAGTTATTCATTTTCATTAAAGAATTATTCAATATGGTGGTTACATTTGTTAAACAAAAATTACTCTTTATTCAAAAAACAACATCACAAACATGCATTCCTTTGTGGTAGAGGTGGAAAGCTAAAGTGTCCTAGCTTCTAGTTGGGAACTAGCAGTCGTGGAGTGCTCTTTTCTTCCTCTGGTAGCTGCCTACCACAGAGCCAGAAGGAAGTCCAGCACCTGCAGCCAGCAGAGAAGTACCATGGACTCTTTTGAGAGATGGTGTTAGCAGGCTGGGTTAGGTTTTACACTCTGTGGTAGGGCACTTCTTTCCTGGGAGAGATTCTTCTGGGCCATGGATGCTCGCAACCTTGCTAATTTGCCTCTGCAAAGTAGCATGTATGTTGGCTCTGCTACTCCCACCCATCTGATTGTGAGTTTTACACATATGGAAATCATAGAACCCTTATTTGTGACTTATGAGTCTATGGTGTCACATGGCCTGGGCTAGAGTTTGGGGGTAGATCATTCATATTGGGGCAGTGTGACTTCAGTGCCTCTGTGCCTGACCACTCTATTAGACCACCTTCTTTGAATAGATTTTCTTTTTCTCTCTCTTTCTTTCTCTTTCTTTCTCTCTTTCTTTCTCTCTCTCTCTTTCTTTCTTTCTTTCTTTCTTTCTTTCTTTCTTTCTTTCTTTCTTTCTTTCTCTCTCTCTCTCTCTCCTTCTCTCTCTCTCCCTCCCTCCCTCTCTCCCTCCCTTCCTTCCTTTCTTTCTGAGAGAGATTTTTGCTATTGGGCATGTGTGCTTGCTGGAGAGACAGATAGAGACAGGAAACAAGAAATTATCACCTATGGGGAATGGCCATACTGCAATCCCTTCTCCATTCTCCTCTCAGGATTTTGGGCACGTGTACACCCAAGTTTAAGCCATTGGGTCTGGGATTCAAACCTCAGTCGACTATGTGGAAGTCCACAACGTAACTATTATGCCATCTGCTGGTCTCCTTGAATATGAAAATCTGAAAAACAAACAAAAAACATCAAAACATGCCTGCCATTTTTGTCTCAATCTTTGCTAGATTCTTGGCACACTACAGTCAGGTCTTGGTTTGTGCTGCCAAATATTCTGACCAGGACGTCAGTAGATTTCAAAAGCTAAAACAACCCTTTGCATTCAAGAGCTCAGTATCACTAGTTGTTTATTTGTTTGCTTACTGGTTTATTTTTGTTGATTTCCTATAGTGTAGTTCATTTCATTTTCACATGTAGCTATTAACTGACAACTTAAAAATTTTTTGTAAGAATTATTTTATTTAACTTTATTTATTTATTTAGAGGGACAGAGTGAGTGAGAGAAAGGGAAATAGAGAAAGCAAGTCGCCAGGTTCAGGACTCGAACCACATTTGGCCATGTGGGAGTCCAGTGCCTTTAACCACCACACCACCTGCTGGCCCCCGGCTTTTCCTTCTTAGAGAAAGCAGTTGTTGTATTTGCTAGTGTTGACTTAACGCAATATTCAGTAGTATCTAGAATGGTTCTTTAACCAAAATGTAAAAATAATTTCAAGGCAAACTTAAAAAATTATATTTATAAATCGACCATTTTATAGCACTTGCTCTGATAAATGGTTACTTGTAAAATAATGATAGACTCAAGTCTCAATGACTTTTAGTAACTTTTCTATAGTTAATATACAAAGTCCCTCTTGTCACTTTGTTAATTTTTTTTTTTTTTTGAGAGATTTTTGCTACAGGGTGCGTGTGCTTGCTGGAAAGACAGAGAGACAGAGAGATAGAAAGCAAGAGATCATCCCCCAGAGAGGATGGCCATGCCACAATCTCTTCTCCTCTTGGGATCTTGGGCATGCACACATATGCCTGGTGAGAGTTTTAAATCTCTAGGTCTGGGACTCAAACTTCAGTTGACTATGTGGGAATTCAGTGACGTAACCATTATGCCATCCGCTGGTCCCCACTTTGTTAATATTTTTTTGATATGAACTCTATTTTCTTTTCTTGTCTTTTTCTGTTTTTAATTTCTTTTTTTAATTTACATTTAATTGCTATGTATCTTTATGGCGTACAACATGGTTTTTCCCAGCATGAATACAGTGCATTATTAATCAAGTGAAAGACAGTACCATATACATTATCTATAACAGATAGCTTTTCATTTTTGTGTCTATTAAATGTTTTGTTTCTTCTCCCCACCCCCCCGATTTCTTGTCTTTTTCAAAGGTAAAAAATAAATGCATACATCATTTATTGATGGTTTACTCAAACACATGTATTGGGTCATCAAAAAAGTCACGACACATTTTTGCATTCACTAGGAGAAAGGACACTAGATAATTTTTAAACATTGCAAGTTGAGGCTGATGAAATGGTTTTTATTAAAGAAAAAAATAACTTTAAATTTATAATAGTTATAGTTTAGAAGTTTTATAATAGGTAGATAAGCAAAAAGAATAAAATAAAACTAATCTCACCATCTAGAGATAACTACTGCCAATATTTGTTTTTTTCTAGTGAAATAATTAAAATGTTTTCCCATTTATTACAAGAAAATGTATTAATATAAGATTAAATCATGTGTTTATGCTAATATTCATAGATTTTTTTTTAAATTTCATTTTCTTCCATACATTCAATCACATTATTATTTGTCTTACAAAATGGGTATTTCAACAGGTGAACATTATTCATAGATGTTTAAAAGAAGCCCCAATACTACAAACATCTAATAAAGCAAGCAAATAAACAGATCATCTGCAGTTTTATTTATTTATTTATGTATGTATGTATGTTTGTATGTATTTATTTATTTTTTAGAGAGATTTTTTTCCTATAGGGCACATGCACTCGCCAGAGAGACAGAGACAGAGAGACAGAAAGTGAGAAATCACACCCCAGAGGGGATGACCATGTTGCAAAACCTTCTCCTCTGTTCTCTCAGGATTTTGGGCATGTATGCACATGTGCCTGGTGTGAGTTTTAAGCTACTGAGTCTGGGACTTGAACCATGTTCGACTATGTGAGAGTACAAAGATGTAATCATTATGCCATCTGCTGGTCTCATACCTGCAGTTTTAAAGAAAAAAACAAAAGAGCACAAACTAAGGCCAGCAGATAGCATGGAGGTTAAGGTGGCTGGATCCCTCCCACATGGATGGCTGCTAAGTTTGAGTTCTAGACCACTGGCTTGAAAACAATGTCAGTCATGTGCTTGCATGCGTATGTGCCCAAAATCTCAAGAGGAGAATGGAGAAGCGATTGCGGCATGGCCGGCCATCACCCATGCAGGTACCTTCTCACTTTCTCTCTTTCTCTCTGTATTTAGTGAGCACATGTGCCCTCTAGAAAAATAAAAGCACAAATTAAATGTTTCTTATGCAGAAGTTTTAGATTTAGATTGTTCATGATTCTGTGATTACATTTTTGTGTGAAGTAGCATAATTGTGCTGGGACTAAATTTGCCTGTGGAACACTGAGGTTTCTTGTGCATTGATAGTGTACATCTGATTTTTAAGGTTTGGAAGTAATTTTATGAATTGAAATTTGTCATAGCCATACCAATGAAGATGTTCTTTAACAGAATAGGTAAATAATGGTTTACATAATGAACTACCATGCATCAATGAAAATGAATGAACAACAGCCATGTGCCGCTACATGTTTAAAATCTGATTAAGATAATGTTGACAGAAAGAAACTTGATACAACATATTATAGGTGTAGAATCATACTGCATAAATTTCAAAAACGGGTATAACAACCATTAGAGTAATCAAGACAAAGATCAGAGTATAGTCAGAAAATCAGGACAGCTGTTACTTTTGGAAGGAAGAAGGGACTAGTGATTGGGAAAGGTATAAGGTATATTCACTTTTTAAAAAAAACATATTTTGCTCATTATAGTGTATTTGTGTACATGAGAGAGAGAGGGAGAAAGTGAGAGAGACAAAATAGTGGCTTCCATAAGATTTGGTCATAATTTAATCTGCATCTACTAACTTTCTAGCTTGGTAGAATCTTGGGCATGTGCATGTTCACCCAGTGTATTTTATATCTACTGAGCTAGGGATCCAGCCCCTTAGTCAGCCATGTGGCTTCTAGCAGTATAGTTCAGCTTGTTACCTACTATGTCACAGAGGCTGAGCTTCATTTTTAAAAAGAATTCTTTGAGGGACCAACAGATGGTGTAATGATTATGTCACTGGACTCCCATATAGTCCATTGTGGTTTGAGTCCTGGACCCGGTGGCTTCAGTGGCTTAAACCTCATGCTGGGCACTTGTGCGTGGGTACCCAAGATCCCGAGAGGAGAATGGAGAAAGGATTGAGGAGTGGCCATCCTTCGGGGTTGATTTCTTGCTTTCTCTCCCTCTCTGTCTCTCTGGTGAGCACATGTGCCTTATAGCAAAAATCTGTCTCTCAAAAAAACCAAGCCAAACCAAAACAAAACATAAAAGCCACAACCCAAAAAACTCACACTGGGTGCATGTGAGTGCATGTCCAAAATCTCAAGAGAAGAATGGAGAAGGCATTGCAGTGTGACTATTCCTCCAGGGGATGATTTCTCACTTTCCTTCTCTCTCTATCTGGTGAATGCATGTATCTTTTAGCAAAACTCTCTCTTTCAAAAAAAGAAAAAAAATTCATTGAGCTTTATTTATGTTTGTATTTGTATACTTTGCTCTCTGTGTGATGCACTTCAATATAGAAAGTTAAACAATTATTAGGAAAGTCATATATATTCACGCTTTGTTCAATCTTCCAATTGTTTCCTCTTGGATATATGATCTTAACTCTTATTCATAGTTTCTCAGAATGAATTATTATTATCATTTTTTAAAAATAGAGCTGCTGCCATTTGTTCTGTATTGTGATAACATTTCCAAGTTATTTCAGTGTTGTCTAGGTGGTTGTTAAGTTTTGTTAGTTCTTGTGTGCAGCAGATGTGTGAGACAGGCTGGTATTACTGTCTCCATTGTTCAGATAAGGAAAGTGGACACAGGGAGGGTAAATGTTTGGCTGAGCCTGGAACTGGTATGCTGCTCTTTTGACATTCTTCTGTGTTGTCTGATTATAGAACACTGCCCTAGTCAGAGATAACTTAGAATTCCCCAAAACCTTAGAGTCTCAGAGCAAAAGGATTTTCACGAGCAAGAACAGACATTCACTATGGAGATACTTTTTTAGATTAAATTTACATTTATATCTAAGAACCATGTTTAAACATGTGTGTGAGGTTGTTATTCATTGATTCAACAAACATTTACGAGCACTGGATATTGTACCAATCTCTGGGGGAGAGGGGCCCAGGAATATGAATATAGTACAGTACGATGAATGAAGTGACAGAGGTTTGCACAGGACTTTGATACCAACTTCATAGAAAAGAAGCATTTGGAAGGTATTCTGAGAAGATTCCTGAATCTAAATCTGAAGTATATGAGGGTGCATTTTAGTCTATTTAAAACTAGATTGGTCAGTTAGATTTCCTATGTTTTTTCCTTATGATATTTCAATCTCCCAATTTAAAAAAAATTATATTTTTAGAAAACATATATCTTCCAGAAATGGAAACAAAGGATTGAATTTCCAGACATGACAGCTGATGGTAAACTCCTTGAAGACAGAGCATCTCATATTATTTACTTAATTTTTTTCCTGTAATATCCAGCAGCATAGAAGCTTGTCTGTTAAGATGATTATGGGACTGTTTTTGGAAGGGGCTATATTGTTGAGAGTAATTTCTTCATTTTCATACCACATTTGCCTTCTTTGTCAGTGAATCTAAAGTGCAGAGTTGTTAGATTCATGGTTGTTCAGATATTTTATTTCAGCCAAAGTCTAACACCATCAAGTCATGCATATTGAAATCCAATTACAAATAAATTCAGCTGAGCTGCATAGAGCCTTTTGATGGCATTAATTTTTTAAAAATAGGCTATGCTATATAGATCCCACTTACAGGCATTTAAATGAGCTTAAGGCTCCACGGAAGCAAAATCCCATGTACAATACTAATGCCAACACAGCTGACCTGCCAAGGTTGACATTTTTTGTTTTTCAGATGAGATGTCAGCCTCATCTTAGTTTTTCATAGTAGGTTCAGTACATGATTTCTCGTTTGTTAACAGAGGTCAGACCTAACCAAATTTCAGCAATGAGATTTGGTTTTAGAACAGAATGTAATAGCATCAAAACCTTATACAGAAACAGTATTTTGCATTTCCCAATAGACATATCCTGGAATAGTTAATGGCATTCTTTAAGACAGTTCTCAAAATATTTTGTAATCCTAGGTAAGTAGTTAGGTAATACGCGATAATTGTGCAGATAATCCCTTCTGTTCTCTAAAGGAGGAATGCTTTGGAAAATAAACAAAGGTTTAAGTAGGAGGGAGCAGAATGTTATCGGTAAAGCAAAGGAAAAGGAACTTGTGTTTACTCAAAAAATTTGAAAGTTGTTTATATTATTAAAAAAAATTATCAAATGGAAAATATTGGCCCATCTTACATGGTAGCTGTGGGAAATAGCTCTTGAAAGTAAAGCTCTCTCTTGCTGCTTTTCCTTCAGCTAAATATCTGTAACAATCTAATAATGGAAAGGATAAAGCACTATGGTATAGAAATTAAAAAGGCAAACACTTCAACAAGTGAATGGTAACCGGTTTTTAGATAATATGGCAGCTTAATGATCTGTCCCAGACTGACTTTTAAAAAAAATTATAGTTTTAAAACATGAATAATTATTTAAATATATGTAAATAAGAAAGGAAATGCATGAATGTGCACTGCTTTAATTTCTTAGTGCATAACCTGAGATGAATGTTTCTAGGGTATTAAAATAAATAAAATTACAATAGTTTTTGCAATGGAGTTATTAAATAAGGTTCCTTGAATAGACTTTTTCAGGAGATCCTTGAACACTTTAGATTTTGTGCAAAATGTGGAAAAAATCAAAGCATTTTATTTTTCCAGGGAAGGTGAGTCTTTCACTTTTATCAGCTCATTAAAAGTTAAGAACCACTGATTAAACCAATCTGACCGGGTGTATTGAGTTAGAAATAGTGGGTAAAATAGGGGACTATAACAAGCCTATAAAATACATCTGTGTTCTGTGTATTTTGTAACAAATATGAAAGGAGCTTATATTTCTTGGAATGCAATAAAATGATACTTACATTATCAAAATATTTCTGTAGAGTACTTTTTTTTTGGTTGAGATGCAAAATTGTTTTCCTCTGTGCTGCTTTGCAAATAGACATTGAGAAATAACATTTTCCATGATCAGAGGTGTGTGTTAATCAGAAGTTGGAGCTCTATGTTTATTCTTCTCTGATTCCCACACTTACTTGTACCAAATCACAGAGCGAATAATAAATAAAACAAGGGTGACCTGATAGCAGCATGTGCTTGACTTGCTACTGAAAATGAGTGTACCAGATTTTGAATAGGTTATTTCATATCCTAGAGAACAATTTACAGCTAAGTACCTTTGCTTTTTTGTTAAGAGCATTGTCTATGCTCTTTAACAAAATGTGTTATAAAATGTGTTTTAAGTGGATTTCCATTTACTAGGAAACAGGAGCAAGATATGGCTCAAAGTAATGAATGAAGCACCCCAGACATTATTGGTGATTCTGGATCAGTGGACAAAGTGTGTGTGCACAACGTGTGTACATGCATGTCTATGGGTGTGTGTATAAGGTTCATTGAAAAAAATATGGTAGAAAAGTAGTATTTTCCTTAGGGTCAATCTGATCTACAGACCGTTTTTTTTTTTTTTTAAATTATTTGCCAGAGGATGCATGCTCTCTACACAGAGAGAGGGAGAAAGTACTTCCAATGGGGTGTGGTCATGTTGAAATCCCTTCTCCATTTCTCCATGCGGTTGGGACTCTGGGCATGCAGGCACATGTGCTTGGCATGTTTTCCAAGCCCCTGGAGCTAGGATTCAAACTCTGTGGTCAGCGATGTCGGATGTGGCTCCATTAACAACTAGGCCATAGAGCCTGCCCATCCACACCATTTAAAAACCCTTTTTTGACTAGATTCTCACAGTATTCTCCAAGACTGCACATTACCAACTTGCTGGAGGGAGAGTCAGAGAATATTTTACTCCTTTTTTCTCCATAGTTTCCCTGAGATCTCAAACTGGCAGCCAACTGACTGAATCTTGCCCACAGACATGCTTTATTTGGCTCATGTAGTGCTTGTAAAATTTTTATGCCAACATTTTAAAAGGAAGATTTCACATACTAATCTGAATTTCTGGCTTGTCTTGAGAAATCAGAGATATGGGAACAATTGGCTGAATCCAAGGGGCAGTTGCTCCTCTCCTTTTGGACCACAGTTTCTTTCTGCAGCTTGTGTGAGTGCTCACCACATTCTTACAATGATTTATACTCCCCTACCCAGTCCAAGCAGTTATTTACTTGCTTGGCTGCTGGAGGCTTTATATTGGGTTGTCAGGAAAGTCATGACACATTTTTGCATAGAAAAATATAGAAAGATCCGTCATGACTTTCCCAATGACCTAATATAATAACTATATTCTTGATTCTTGAAAATCTTACTATTTATGCAACTGTATTCTTGATTCTTGAAAATCTTACTATTTATTATTACATTGACATCTGGTTATCAAAAACTAATAATTTCCATGTTCAAAGGATTTAGAATTCCCAGTTTGGATATGGAGTTGGCAGAAAATGCATATAAAAAGAACATAAAAGCCTACAATGCTTATCTTTCCTTACAAACATCTAATTTTTGTTTTGTCTACTCAAACAGATCTACAACTGTAATTTTAGCAGTGATATCACTAAATTGTGGTTGCTGGTTCTGGAATTTGATGGTAAAAAAAGATCTTTTTTTTTTGCAGCAAGAAAAACAGTTGTTTCATTTAAAAGGTATTGATATATGTAGACTCCTAGGATATTCTGATTTCTTTCTTTCTTTCTTTCTTTCTTTCTTTCTTTCTTTCTTTCTTTCTTTCTTTCTTTCTTTCTTTCTCTCTCTCTCTCTCTCTCTCTCTCTCTCTCTCTCTCTCTCTCTTTCTTCCTTCCTTCCTTCCTTCCTTCCTATTTTTTTTTTTTTGGAGAGGTTTTTGCTATAAGGTGCGTGCACTTGCCAGAAAGACAGAGAGAGACAGAAAGTGAGAAATCACCCCCCAAGGGGGATGGCCACACCACAATCCCTTCTCCTCCATTCTCGTCTTGGGATCTTGGGCACGCACGCACATGCACCTGGCGTGAGTTTAAGCCACAGGGTCCGGGACTCGAACCGCGGTCGATTACATGGGAGTCTTGCGACATAGCCATTATGCTAACTACTGGTCCTGATATTCTGATTTCTTTATGCTTTGAAGCACCAAGGACCAAATCCTTTGGAAAGTTTAATAGATTTTGAGTTGTCGCTTTAATTCAGGCTACTCTTTTCTCATTCTTAAATGGTCAATTAGTTTGGTCAGGATAGAGGATTGTTACAAATTCAGGCAGCTCTTTCTAGTTCTTCCAAATAACTCTTTCTGGTGATACTTCCTTGCCAAAATCTTCTTGTTGAAGGACTGGTCTTTATCTTGTTGTCTAAAATCTATACAAACCACTTTTAACACCACTGAAATCTGCAGTTTAATAAGGTAGAGTAGCTGAAATATGAGGTGTTAGTAATGCCATGAATGTGAAGGTGATTAGCATTTAACATTTACAAGAAAAAAATGTAAGCTTTCCAAGTGTGCTAAGTTGGAGCAATTATATTTCTTTCAGAACAATTTAGCTTTTACACATTGCTAGAGTAGCTATGTGATAGGATGCATAAAAGCTCAGGGGATTTAAATGTGAGAATAGATAAATGTTTTATAATGAAGAGAATTATTGCCCAACCTTAGGAATAAAAGCTCCCCAAAATTACAAATGTCCAACCCAATAACATGTTTTATACTGTAAATCATTTAAGGCAATGCTTACTTATGAACAGAAAATGACCTAATGATAATGAAATTAGATGTCTTTTTTTTCCCTTTCTTTTCTAATAGAAGCAGCAAAGGGAATTTGAATAAACCTTTATAACTTGCTTGCTGTCTGTTGACTGTAAAATTCTTGGAAATAATGTTTGAATGTTCAGGTACAGGCTATATTATTTCTGTGATTTTTAGCCTATTGGGTTTTTGGAAGAGTCATGATGCATTTTTGCATAGAAAAGAAAAAATACATCATGACTTTTCTGACAACCCAGTATTTTTATGTAAAAAGCGAAAATGAGATGCCTTAAGAGAGTTGATTTTTATTACTGTTTTTGTATTTTTTAAGAATTATTTTATTTAACTTTATTTATTTATTTTGAATTTGACCAGAGAGGGACAGAGCAAGATATATCATGTGGGAGGCCAGCATCATTAACCACCACACCATCTGCCTGCTCCTGCTTTTGTATTTTTAAAAGTAATTTAATTGGTTTTCTTGCCTTCAAATATTCTAATATACAACAGAAAACACACACACAAAAAACCCCACATTGAGTTCTCTTTTCCACTATACAAGATATCAGGTAAAAAAGCTGAGAAGCAGGATTCTAAAGAGAGGAAACCTGAAGCCAAGAAGGCTGATGCCAGTGGCAAGGTAAAAAAGGGTGACCCAAGGCTAAAAAGCCTAAGAAGGGGAAGCCCCATTACAGCTGAAACCCCTGTCCTAGTTAGGGGCATCGGCAGATACTTGTGGTCGGCCATGTATTCCAGGAAGGCCATGTACAAGAGGAAATACTCGGCCACTAAATCCAGGATCAAAAAGAAAAAGAAGTTTCTAGAGACTGTCACAAAACCAGGTTGTGGAGATAAGAATGGTGGTACCTGAGTGGTTAAACTGTGCAAAATGCCTAGGTATTATCCTACTGAAGACGTGCCTTGGAAGCTGTTGAGCCACGGCAAAAAACCCTTCAGTCAGCATGTGAGAAAGCTGCGAGCTAGCTTCACTCTTGGGATCATTCTGATCATCCTCACGGGATGCCACAGAGGCAAGAGTGTGGTTTCCCTGAAGCAGCTGAGCAGTGGCTTGCTACTTGTAACTGGACCACTGGTTCTCAATCGAGTTCTACTGTGTAGAACACACCAGAAATTTGTCATTGCCACCTACACGAAAATTGATATTAGCAAAGTAAGTCAAAATCCCAAAGCAACTTATCAATGCTTACTTCAAGAAAAAGAAAACGTGGAAGCCCAGACACCAAGAAAGTGAGATCTTCGGCACAGAGAAGGAGAAATACGAGATTTCAGAGCAGCCAAGATTGATCCGAAAGCTGTGGACTCACAAATTTTCCCCCAAATCAAGGCTGTTCCTCAGTTCCAGGGCTACCTACAATCTGTGTTTGCCCTTACAAATGGAGTTTATCCTCACAAATTCCAAATTCGTGTTCTAAATTTTTTTCCAAGAACCTAATTAAATAACTGATCATATATACCCATTAAATTCCTTTCCTAATCTATAAGTGAAAGACCATCTATCCCAAAAGAACTAGATTTAAGCTATTGTTGGTTAATATTTTATGTAGCATATGGAGGATTTAGGGTGAAAACATTTATGTAAAAAAAAAGTGAAATAGTAATAGGTTATGGATTTTCAGAGAGTTGGAATTTCCCTAAAAGTCACTCATACAATTCCAATATGGGGAAAACAAAACAAAACTCCTTTAGTATCAATTAAAAGAATTGGGCAAGAATGTTCATGGCAGCATTATTTATAATAGCTAATGCCCATTAACAACAGAATGGACAAGTAAAATATTTTCTAGTAGTGAAAAAAGAATAAACCAGGTCTATCTACAACGGTATGTATGTATTTTACAGATATAATGTTAGTGACATTATATATTGCACTGTTTCATGTATATCAGAATCAAAAACAGACAGAAATGAATGTGAGAAATCAGAAGTCAGGATAGTGGTTAATTTTATGGGGAGATGAGTGATAATAGAGAGAGGGAAAGTGAGAAAGGATGATCATGCTGCAATCTGCTCTCCTCTATTTTCTCTTGGGATCTTGAGCACACATGCATATATGCCCAGCATGACTTTCAAGTCACGTGTTATAGGACCCAAACCGTGGAGTCAGCCCTGTGAGAATTCAATGCCTTAACCTCCATGCCATCTGTTGGTCCCCCATTTAAATATTTTAAAGTCTACTTTATTCATGATAGAGAGCATGTGTGTATGCACGAGAGAGAGAGAGAGAGAGAGAGAGAGAGAGAGAGAGAGAGAGAGAGAAACCCTAGAAATCTCAACAGAATCTTTTTATGCCATGGTCCCCTACCTCAACAGAGTCTTTTTATGCCATTGTCCCCTACTTACCTACCCCTAGGCCACCATGATTGTAAGGATCTTGGGTATGTGCATGTGTGCCTGGTGTGTTTTAGGTTGACTGGGCCAGGGATCTGATCTCCCTGTCAGCCATGTGGCTTCCAGCACTGCAGTTCAGTATACTACCAACTCTTTTAGAGCCTGGTACAATTTAAATTCTTTAATCTGCCTCTCTCAGCATGTTTGTCCCATCCTCAAGGTTATTCATGACTCAGGAGAGCTGTTGGAGCTCTAGCTCTATTCCGGGCAGCAGAAAGGAAGAGTGATAGGGCAAATGTTTTACTCCTAACTAAGATAGCTTCTTTCAGTTGTCCTAGAAATCCTGTATAATATTTCTACTTATTTCTTATTGATCAGAACTTGGCTACATAGCCTCTCTTAGAAGTAGAAGGCAGCTGGGAAAGGCAGTCTTTTGACTGGAATAAAATTGAGGTTTGGTTACTTAAGAAAATGTGCATTTTGGGACCAGCAGTGAGCGTAATGGCTATGTTGCTGGACTCCCACGTAGTCGACCACGGTTCGAGTCCGGACCTGGTGGCTTAAACTCAAGCCGGGTGCGTGTGCATGTGTGCCCAAGATCCCAAGAGGAGAATGGAGGAGAGGGGATTGTGGCGTGGCCATCCCCTCTGGGGGGTGATTTCTTGCTTTCTATCTCTCTGTCTGCCTGGCGAGCTCACGCGCCCTATAGCAAAAACCTCTCCAAAAAAAGAAAATGTGCATTTTGAATGTCAACTAGGAGTCCTGACTGCAATATTTGTAACAGAAGTTCCTTTATGCCTCTTCCTATCTTAGAAAATATAACACTGGGACTAGCAGTTGGTGTAATGGCTATGTCACTTGGCTCCTGTGTAGTTGACTGCGGTTCAAGTCTTTGACCCGGTGGCTTAAACTCACACTGGGCGCATGTGCGTGCGTGCCCAGGATCCTGAGAGGAGAATGGAGTAGTGATTGTGGCATGGCCATCCCCACTGGGGGGGGTGATTTCTCACTTTCTGTCTCTCTATCTGTCTTTGTCTTTCTGGTGAGTGCACATGCTCTGTAGCAAAAACCTCTCCAAAAAATAAGATAAAGAAAATGTAACACCACCCACTGGATACATCAGTCTGAGAATCAAAGACTCTTTTTTTCCCTCCGTCTTATCTTGGGCTATAAGGCCTTGCATAGTTTGGCTCCTATCTTGCTAAACTCATTGTCTTCTCCTTGTCCTCAGGTCCTTGCACTCCAAGCACAGTGGCCACTATTCCGTCCCTTGAATGTACTAAGTATGTGCTACCTTAAACTTTTGCCCTAGAATATTCTTTCCTCATTTTTCCTTTCTGGAGTAGTCAAGGTTCTCCAGAGGAACAGAATCAACTGGCTATATATAATGAGAAAATGGAATTGGAGTGTGACTTCATTTTGATGAAAAAAATTTGAAATCAATATATACTTTTCATAATATGCATTTTCTTATAAAATTTATGAAGACTTTAAAAATATATATAGTTTTTATATGTAGTTTTTGTGAGACTTTACTATGGGAAATTGTCTCGGACTACTATGGAAACTGAGAAATCACACAATCTTCTGTCGGCAACCTGGACATCAGGAAAGCTGATGGTGTAATTCAGTCCAAGATCAAAGGCCTCAGAACCATGGGAGCTGGTGTTGTAAATCCAGTCTAAGGCAGGAGAAGAAGAGATGAGATGTTTCTGTTCAAGCAGTGAAGCAGGGAAAGGAAAATAAAAGAGGCAAATTCTCCTTCCTTTACCTGTTGTTCTATTTGGGCCCTCGGTGTGCTGGTGATGCTCACCTACACTGGGGAAGGCAGTCTACGTAGATGAGCTCACTGATTCAAGTTCTCATCTCATCCACAAACACCCTCACATACTCCAAAGTAATGCTTAGTTTTGATCTGGGCACTCTATCACCTAATCAAGTTGACAAACAAAATTAACCATCACACCTTCCCACAGTTTGGGTTTCAGCTCAAACATTCCTCCCTCAGATAGGCTTTCTCTGATTGCCCTGGCTAAAGTAGATTATCCTAATCTCATGTTTAAGCCATCCTCTATCTTATTACCTAATTACGTTTGAATCAGGCTTGACATGCACCTCCACCCCTTTTCACTAGATAGACAAAAACGTTTGGTCATGTGCTGATATGGGACTGTGATGTATTCTTGTACACTATTTGCAGAGGATGCATTGGCGAAAACCTCTTTGGAGGACAATTTTACGATATCTATTAGAACTAAAAACTATAGCTTCATGAAGGCGAGGAACTATAACTACAGTTGGTGTTTATTAACTTGCTGAAAGAATGGTGATTCTGAGGATTAAATCATAAAACATCTAATCCCAGTTTTATTCCACCCTCCAGCTCTTCCTTTATGTTTGAAATCTCTGCTAAATAATTAGCATACGCTTTAAAGTCAGATTTTCCAAACTAGTGCATCTCCATTCTTTATTCTAGGCAAGGCCTCAGAATAAACCTAGTGTATCTTTTTGAATTGCCAGTTTTGTTTGAAGGTTTGTGAGGAAAAAAATAGTTTACTATCAAAAAAGGTATGGACACATTAAACATGTGAGAACCTTTTGATATGCTTCAAGGTCTCTGAGGGAATAAACTTAGTATCTATGACATTAGAGGCAATTTAGTGGAAAACTTTGAAAAGCACTGTTTAAAGCTGTTAGGTTAACATTTGTGTTTTAATAGAGAATTCTTCAATCAATCACAAAGTGTTTATTAAGGAATTGTATTTGCTAGATTTAGCTCTAGGAAGTAGCTGCTGGGTCAATAAAAAGTCTTCTTGAAATGTTAGTTGATAAAGCAGTTACCAGGATGTCTTAGGTGTGCATTTTCTCTTCAATTTGCCAAATGCTTTAACTAATACATTATTTTATCTAATTGGGTTGCCATAACAACCAAGTTGAATATAGGCATGTAAAGGATTAAACATTTTGAGCAGTACTAAAATGTAGGTCCTGCTTCCAAATCAATTCCTGAATCCTCAGTTCCCTTTGGTAAAAGGAAATTTCTTGAATAGTTTCCCAAAAATATTTTATTAAGCATATACTTGCTCAGATCTTGGGGTATGATTTTCATCTATCATTTTTCATAAACAAATGAGAAACATAGGCTGACTGCACACTTGAATCCCAGACCTGTGGCTTGAAAAACATACTGAGCATGTGTGTGTGCATACCCCAAAATCCCAAGAAGAGAGTAGAGACAGGACTGTGTTGTGGCCATCCTCCCTGGGGAGTGATTTCTCTCTCTCTCTCTCTCTCGGTATCTCTCCATGAGCACGCATGACCTATAGCAAACTAAAAACCAAAGCAAAACAAAATTTCAGTTCATAAGATTTACACAGTAAGGGGGCCAGCAGGTGGTGTAGTGGTTAAGGTGCTGAACTCCCACATGGTTGACACTGTTCCAGTCCTGGACCTGGCAGCTTGAAACTTGTGCTGGGCAGGTGTGTGTGTGTGTGCCCCAAATCCCAAGAGGGGAATGGAGGAGAAGGGATTGTGGTGTGGCCATCCCCCGGAGTGTGATTTCTTACTTTCTTCTCTCTGTCTCTCCGGTGAGCACATGTACCCTGTAGCAAAAATCTCTCTAAAAAAAATTTACATAATAAGAAAAATTTAAAAGCGCTATATGTTTTCAGTTCTGCTAAATACTATAAAATTGCCTTTCAAAGAGATTTTTCCTCAGTGCGTTCCTTACTGTTGATGTCTGAAAGTCACTTTTTCTTACACCGTAGTCAATTAAGCATATGAACAATTAAAAAAATTGTTCATAAGTTAGAAAAAAGGATTTTTTTTACATGCAGTTATTTAATTGACTGAGACTGAGTGTTTTTCCCCCCAAATGTTTCTAAACTATTTGCATTTTTTTGGTAAACTCTGTGGTTATAGTTCTCTTATAAATTTTAAAAATTGAGTTGTAGATTTTTTTAATTTAAATTTAAAGACCTAGTATATATTAAGGATAGGAAATGAACTCTATTTTGTCATATATGCTTCAAATATTACTTCCAGTCAATTGTTTATGGGTTTTATGAGCTTATGAAATTAGGTGAAAGAGTATTTAATTGGAAACACAAGGATTTAAAACTAACAGAATGGCCAGCTTGGAGAAGGAACAACAGATTCAGAGTAAAAGGTCAGGAGACTGAGTTGTGGGTGTGGTGTTTTCTGGACTTATGACCTTGGACATGTGGTTCTACCATTTGCAACCTCAGTTTCCTCAATTATAGAGTGGGGATTATTATACTTGTTTATAGAATCATGAGATTTAGTAGCAGGTGAAAAGGTTCTATGAATAACAAGTGAATATTGGTTTTGCTTACTAACTTCATAACTAAGTTCTCCTGTATATTGGAATAGTTTGAGAAATTAGACTTTCTGCTTTAAGTTATTAAACTGTGCACCAATTTCAAAATAAATTTATAATTTTTTAAAAAAAATTTGCTATGGAGCATGTGTACTTGCTGCAGACAGAGAGAGGGAAACTGAAAAATCACTTCCCAGGGCTATGGCCATGCAACAGTCTCTTCTCCTCTAGGGATTTTGGGCACATGCACATGTCCCCCTTTCTTCAGCTGTTGGGTCTGGGACTTGAACCAGGCACTAGGCTATGTGGGATAAAACACTGGCTGACTGTAAAGTACTAAATAATTTGTACTTTAATTCCATATTCCCACAAACTTTTTTTTTTGGAGACTTTTCTGTTTCAGGGCACATGTGCTCGCCAGAGAGAGACACAGTGAGAGGGAAAGTGAGAAATCACCACCCCAGGGGAGTTGGCCATGTCACAATCCTTTCTCTTCTATTCTCCTCTCAGGATCTTGGGCATGCATGCACACGCGCCCGGCATAATTTTGAAGCCACTGTGCCTGGAACTTGAACCACAGCTCCACAAACTTGTTGAAATACCTTGTATCTCAGATATTTCTCTGCCTTTGACAGATTCTTACATACGTCATAGTGAGAAAAGACAAGTTTCTTTCCAGTCATTTGACTATGAAAAAAGGGAATGGCTTAATAATTTTAATGAGTGATAAAGGGTGGTACTAATATTGAAAAAATGGAGCCAATGGTGGTGCAATGGTAGAACAAAACACAGTGAGGCAATCCCACAGGATAGGGTTCCCAGTTCAGGTCTGTAGGTCTCTCTAAATACATTGGGCACTTTCTTGCCCATGGTGACTGGAATAAAATTGAGGTTTGGTTACTTAAGAAAATGTGCATTTTGGGACCAGCAGTGAGCGTAATGGCTATGTTGCTGGACTCCCACGTAGTCGACCACGGTTCGAGTCCGGACCTGGTGGCTTAAACTCAAGCCGGGTGCGTGTGCATGTGTGCCCAAGATCCCAAGAGGAGAATGGAGGAGAGGGGATTGTGGCGTGGCCATCCCCTCTGGGGGGTGAT
>NW_006159857.1:567783-582407 GCF_000334495.1 Tupaia belangeri chinensis
CTCCAAAAAAAAAAAAAAAGAAAATGTGCATTTTGAATGTCAACTAGGAGTCCTGACTGCAATATTTGTAACAGAAGTTCCTTTATGCCTCTTCCTATCTTAGAAAATATAACACTGGGACTAGCAGTTGGTGTAATGGCTATGTCACTTGGCTCCTGTGTAGTTGACTGCGGTTCAAGTCTTTGACCCGGTGGCTTAAACTCACACTGGGCGCATGTGCGTGCGTGCCCAGGATCCTGAGAGGAAATTGGAGTAGTGATTGTGGCATGGCCATCCCCACTGGGGGGGGTGATTTCTCACTTTCTGTCTCTCTATCTGTCTTTGTCTTTCTGGTGAGTGCACATGCTCTGTAGCAAAAACCTCTCCAAAAAATAAGATAAAGAAAATGTAACACCACCCACTGGATACATCAGTCTGAGAATCAAAGACTCTTTTTTTCCCTCCGTCTTATCTTGGGCTATAAGGCCTTGCATAGTTTGGCTCCTATCTTGCTAAACTCATTGTCTTCTCCTTGTCCTCAGGTCCTTGCACTCCAAGCACAGTGGCCACTATTCCGTCCCTTGAATGTACTAAGTATGTGCTACCTTAAACTTTTGCCCTAGAATATTCTTTCCTCATTTTTCCTTTCTGGAGTAGTCAAGGTTCTCCAGAGGAACAGAATCAACTGGCTATATATAATGAGAAAATGGAATTGGAGTGTGACTTCATTTTGATGAAAAAAATTTGAAATCAATATATACTTTTCATAATATGCATTTTCTTATAAAATTTATGAAGACTTTAAAAATATATATAGTTTTTATATGTAGTTTTTGTGAGACTTTACTATGGGAAATTGTCTCGGACTACTATGGAAACTGAGAAATCACACAATCTTCTGTCGGCAACCTGGACATCAGGAAAGCTGATGGTGTAATTCAGTCCAAGATCAAAGGCCTCAGAACCATGGGAGCTGGTGTTGTAAATCCAGTCTAAGGCAGGAGAAGAAGAGATGAGATGTTTCTGTTCAAGCAGTGAAGCAGGGAAAGGAAAATAAAAGAGGCAAATTCTCCTTCCTTTACCTGTTGTTCTATTTGGGCCCTCGGTGTGCTGGTGATGCTCACCTACACTGGGGAAGGCAGTCTACGTAGATGAGCTCACTGATTCAAGTTCTCATCTCATCCACAAACACCCTCACATACTCCAAAGTAATGCTTAGTTTTGATCTGGGCACTCTATCACCTAATCAAGTTGACAAACAAAATTAACCATCACACCTTCCCACAGTTTGGGTTTCAGCTCAAACATTCCTCCCTCAGATAGGCTTTCTCTGATTGCCCTGGCTAAAGTAGATTATCCTAATCTCATGTTTAAGCCATCCTCTATCTTATTACCTAATTACGTTTGAATCAGGCTTGACATGCACCTCCACCCCTTTTCACTAGATAGACAAAAACGTTTGGTCATGTGCTGATATGGGACTGTGATGTATTCTTGTACACTATTTGCAGAGGATGCATTGGCGAAAACCTCTTTGGAGGACAATTTTACGATATCTATTAGAACTAAAAACTATAGCTTCATGAAGGCGAGGAACTATAACTACAGTTGGTGTTTATTAACTTGCTGAAAGAATGGTGATTCTGAGGATTAAATCATAAAACATCTAATCCCAGTTTTATTCCACCCTCCAGCTCTTCCTTTATGTTTGAAATCTCTGCTAAATAATTAGCATACGCTTTAAAGTCAGATTTTCCAAACTAGTGCATCTCCATTCTTTATTCTAGGCAAGGCCTCAGAATAAACCTAGTGTATCTTTTTGAATTGCCAGTTTTGTTTGAAGGTTTGTGAGGAAAAAAATAGTTTACTATCAAAAAAGGTATGGACACATTAAACATGTGAGAACCTTTTGATATGCTTCAAGGTCTCTGAGGGAATAAACTTAGTATCTATGACATTAGAGGCAATTTAGTGGAAAACTTTGAAAAGCACTGTTTAAAGCTGTTAGGTTAACATTTGTGTTTTAATAGAGAATTCTTCAATCGATCACAAAGTGTTTATTAAGGAATTGTATTTGCTAGATTTAGCTCTAGGAAGTAGCTGCTGGGTCAATAAAAAGTCTTCTTGAAATGTTAGTTGATAAAGCAGTTACCAGGATGTCTTAGGTGTGCATTTTCTCTTCAATTTGCCAAATGCTTTAACTAATACATTATTTTATCTAATTGGGTTGCCATAACAACCAAGTTGAATATAGGCATGTAAAGGATTAAACATTTTGAGCAGTACTAAAATGTAGGTCCTGCTTCCAAATCAATTCCTGAATCCTCAGTTCCCTTTGGTAAAAGGAAATTTCTTGAATAGTTTCCCAAAAATATTTTATTAAGCATATACTTGCTCAGATCTTGGGGTATGATTTTCATCTATCATTTTTCATAAACAAATGAGAAACATAGGCTGACTGCACACTTGAATCCCAGACCTGTGGCTTGAAAAACATACTGAGCATGTGTGTGTGCATACCCCAAAATCCCAAGAAGAGAGTAGAGACAGGACTGTGTTGTGGCCATCCTCCCTGGGGAGTGATTTCTCTCTCTCTCTCTCTCTCGGTATCTCTCCATGAGCACGCATGACCTATAGCAAACTAAAAACCAAAGCAAAACAAAATTTCAGTTCATAAGATTTACACAGTAAGGGGGCCAGCAGGTGGTGTAGTGGTTAAGGTGCTGAACTCCCACATGGTTGACACTGTTCCAGTCCTGGACCTGGCAGCTTGAAACTTGTGCTGGGCAGGTGTGTGTGTGTGTGCCCCAAATCCCAAGAGGGGAATGGAGGAGAAGGGATTGTGGTGTGGCCATCCCCCGGAGTGTGATTTCTTACTTTCTTCTCTCTGTCTCTCCGGTGAGCACATGTACCCTGTAGCAAAAATCTCTCTAAAAAAAATTTACATAATAAGAAAAATTTAAAAGCGCTATATGTTTTCAGTTCTGCTAAATACTATAAAATTGCCTTTCAAAGAGATTTTTCCTCAGTGCGTTCCTTACTGTTGATGTCTGAAAGTCACTTTTTCTTACACCGTAGTCAATTAAGCATATGAACAATTAAAAAAATTGTTCATAAGTTAGAAAAAAGGATTTTTTTTACATGCAGTTATTTAATTGACTGAGACTGAGTGTTTTTCCCCCCAAATGTTTCTAAACTATTTGCATTTTTTTGGTAAACTCTGTGGTTATAGTTCTCTTATAAATTTTAAAAATTGAGTTGTAGATTTTTTTAATTTAAATTTAAAGACCTAGTATATATTAAGGATAGGAAATGAACTCTATTTTGTCATATATGCTTCAAATATTACTTCCAGTCAATTGTTTATGGGTTTTATGAGCTTATGAAATTAGGTGAAAGAGTATTTAATTGGAAACACAAGGATTTAAAACTAACAGAATGGCCAGCTTGGAGAAGGAACAACAGATTCAGAGTAAAAGGTCAGGAGACTGAGTTGTGGGTGTGGTGTTTTCTGGACTTATGACCTTGGACATGTGGTTCTACCATTTGCAACCTCAGTTTCCTCAATTATAGAGTGGGGATTATTATACTTGTTTATAGAATCATGAGATTTAGTAGCAGGTGAAAAGGTTCTATGAATAACAAGTGAATATTGGTTTTGCTTACTAACTTCATAACTAAGTTCTCCTGTATATTGGAATAGTTTGAGAAATTAGACTTTCTGCTTTAAGTTATTAAACTGTGCACCAATTTCAAAATAAATTTATAATTTTTTAAAAAAAATTTGCTATGGAGCATGTGTACTTGCTGCAGACAGAGAGAGGGAAACTGAAAAATCACTTCCCAGGGCTATGGCCATGCAACAGTCTCTTCTCCTCTAGGGATTTTGGGCACATGCACATGACATACTGAGCATGTGTGTGTGCATACCCCAAAATCCCAAGAAGAGAGTAGAGACAGGACTGTGTTGTGGCCATCCTCCCTGGGGAGTGATTTCTCTCTCTCTCTCTCTCTCTCTCTCTCTCGGTATCTCTGGATGAGCACGCATGACCTATAGCAAACTAAAAACCAAAGCAAAACAAAATTTCAGTTCATAAGATTTACACAGTAAGGGGGCCAGCAGGTGGTGTAGTGGTTAAGGTGCTGAACTCCCACATGGTTGACACTGTTCCAGTCCTGGACCTGGCAGCTTGAAACTTGTGCTGGGCAGGTGTGTGTGTGTGTGCCCCAAATCCCAAGAGGGGAATGGAGGAGAAGGGATTGTGGTGTGGCCATCCCCCGGAGTGTGATTTCTTACTTTCTTCTCTCTGTCTCTCCGGTGAGCACATGTACCCTGTAGCAAAAATCTCTCTAAAAAAAATTTACATAATAAGAAAAATTTAAAAGCGCTATATGTTTTCAGTTCTGCTAAATACTATAAAATTGCCTTTCAAAGAGATTTTTCCTCAGTGCGTTCCTTACTGTTGATGTCTGAAAGTCACTTTTTCTTACACCGTAGTCAATTAAGCATATGAACAATTAAAAAAATTGTTCATAAGTTAGAAAAAAGGATTTTTTTTACATGCAGTTATTTAATTGACTGAGACTGAGTGTTTTTCCCCCCAAATGTTTCTAAACTATTTGCATTTTTTTGGTAAACTCTGTGGTTATAGTTCTCTTATAAATTTTAAAAATTGAGTTGTAGATTTTTTTAATTTAAATTTAAAGACCTAGTATATATTAAGGATAGGAAATGAACTCTATTTTGTCATATATGCTTCAAATATTACTTCCAGTCAATTGTTTATGGGTTTTATGAGCTTATGAAATTAGGTGAAAGAGTATTTAATTGGAAACACAAGGATTTAAAACTAACAGAATGGCCAGCTTGGAGAAGGAACAACAGATTCAGAGTAAAAGGTCAGGAGACTGAGTTGTGGGTGTGGTGTTTTCTGGACTTATGACCTTGGACATGTGGTTCTACCATTTGCAACCTCAGTTTCCTCAATTATAGAGTGGGGATTATTATACTTGTTTATAGAATCATGAGATTTAGTAGCAGGTGAAAAGGTTCTATGAATAACAAGTGAATATTGGTTTTGCTTACTAACTTCATAACTAAGTTCTCCTGTATATTGGAATAGTTTGAGAAATTAGACTTTCTGCTTTAAGTTATTAAACTGTGCACCAATTTCAAAATAAATTTATAATTTTTTAAAAAAAATTTGCTATGGAGCATGTGTACTTGCTGCAGACAGAGAGAGGGAAACTGAAAAATCACTTCCCAGGGCTATGGCCATGCAACAGTCTCTTCTCCTCTAGGGATTTTGGGCACATGCACATGTCCCCCTTTCTTCAGCTGTTGGGTCTGGGACTTGAACCAGGCACTAGGCTATGTGGGATAAAACACTGGCTGACTGTAAAGTACTAAATAATTTGTACTTTAATTCCATATTCCCACAAACTTTTTTTTTTGGAGACTTTTCTGTTTCAGGGCACATGTGCTCGCCAGAGAGAGACACAGTGAGAGGGAAAGTGAGAAATCACCCCCCAGGAGGGATGGTCACGCCACAATCCCTTCTCCTCCATTCACCTCTCAGGATCTTGGGCATGCATGCACACGCGCCCGGCATAATTTTGAAGCCACTGTGCCTGGAACTTGAACCACAGCTCCACAAACTTGTTGAAATACCTTGTATCTCAGATATTTCTCTGCCTTTGACAGATTCTTACATACGTCATAGTGAGAAAAGACAAGTTTCTTTCCAGTCATTTGACTATGAAAAAAGGGAATGGCTTAATAATTTTAATGAGTGATAAAGGGTGGTACTAATATTGAAAAAATGGAGCCAATGGTGGTGCAATGGTAGAACAAAACACAGTGAGGCAATCCCACAGGATAGGGTTCCCAGTTCAGGTCTGTAGGTCTCTCTAAATACATTGGGCACTTTCTTGCCCATGGTGTAGGGGTGGCTGAAGGCTACAGTTGGTATCATGGTATTAGGACCCTGTTGGGAGTATACTCTCTCTTTTGCTCATGGAAGAAATAAATAAATAAACATAAAAACACTAAAAAAGTGAAATAATTACACTAGAACAATAAGACAGTATTTTCTGTCCTAATTCAAAATTTCAGTGGAAAATATGCTAAGATGCAGGTTTTAAAAATATTATTTGCAATTTTCATAGATTATAAAAGTAAGATGCTTTCAGTTTTGTAGAATGTACAGAATTAAAACTAAGAAATTTTGACCTGGAAAGAACCTAGACATCATCTAACCCCATGCCTGCTTTTAAGGATGAGGAAGTGAGAAATTCAGGGAAGCAAAATAACCAGCCTGAGTTATGTGATCTCTGCAGAATAAAATGGAAGAAATGTTTTGTCCCTTGTCTCTCAGTTTAGGGTTCCAGATCTTCATCCTATGACATGTCAGACACCTAGATTGAGTTTTTACCTGATTAATTACAATAGCTGTACTCTTCTTAAACTTGTCAAATGAATAGCCATTTTCTTGAACCAAGGGGTAATAAGTTGTACTCAAATTTTACTTTTTTGGAGAGATGATTTTTATCTAGATAAAAAAAAGAACAGGCTTTAAGAATTCTTATACTTCACGGTACGTTTGAATATTCTAGTAATCTTTTTAAGTTTTTTTCCCTTTTATTTCAGGTTTTCACATAGTAAAGATATTTTTGGAGAAATTTAGTAGGAAATATGTTTAAGTTATTGAGCTATAATAGTACATACTTTTCTGTCAATATTATTCAAGCATATATATATATATAAAATTTAAACTATAAATGCTTCCTAAATGATACATACTGAATAAAATGTTACCAATAGCTAATGAAATTATTTCTATCTTTTCTCCTTGCAAATTTTTGTTTTTGCTCTAGATCAAATATTCAAATTAATTAAATATCAGATTAATTGACATGTTCTCTTATTAGAGACATGATTTTAATTTTAATTTCTTTTAGTTATTTTTCTTCAAGTCATCTTGATTTCATGTGAAACTTTGATTAATCTTCTTTGCTTTAGGTTTTTTTTATAGAAGGAAAAAAAAATAAAAGGGTATAGACATCCTTCCACCTCCTTACTCACCCTTCTCGCAGCAGAAGCAATATCCCTGTTTGATGATAGCAACTGAAAGTTATTGGCATCAACTAGCACTTCCAGTTTTGGTATCATGCTAAATACAGTACAACATAATACTTAACAAATTTATTTTGGACTGTGAACATTTTTGCAAAATGATAGGAACCAACAGTGGAAGTGAGATGAGGTTGGAAGCTAATTTTCATAACTGAAAATATTGACAATGGGTAGTTGCTTTATAGTGGGAATAACTGATATTGTAAAAATTGAACTATACAATTTCCATTAGAAGCCAAAGTGTTTGTTAAAAAAGTGTTATACAATGAGACATTAAAGACTATTTGAAAATTTTTTCTAGATCTCAGAAATTGAAGAAACAGTAGTGAGAGTCAGTTGGTATGGATTACCCATTTCCTACTTTCTCCTTCTTTCTTTTTTTTTTTTGGAGAGGTTTTTGCTACAGGGTGCCTGCGCTCGCCAGAGAGACAGAAAGAGACAGAGAGACAGAAAGTGAGAAATCACTCCCCAGGGGCGATGGCCACGCCACAATCTCTTCTCCTCCATTTTCCTCTTGGGATCTTGGGCACGCATGCACACGCGCCCAGCGTGAGTTTAAGTCATCAGGTCTAGGACTTGAACTGCAGTCGACTACATGGGAGTTCAGCAACATAGCCATTACGCTAACTGCTGATCCCTCTCCTTCTTTCTTTTAGCAACATCACCAACCAATTTGGATCATTGCCAATCTTTGGAAATTCCTGTACCTGAAAACAAAATTAGTGAAACCATCGCTTATTATCATTCATTTCATAAGCATTTAAAATGGAAAAACATTGAAAATGTAAGAGTTATATTTTGAAAAATTTAAGTAATAAATATAAAGAAGAGAATAAATGTCATTTCTCATCCTACCACCTGAAATAACCATTGTTAACCTTTTGGTATATGTATTTTTAAGACAGAGTCTTACTATGTTTTGATTACCCCGCCTAAGTCTCAAGAGTAGCTGGTGCTATACATATGTACCACTGCATCTGGCTTTTAGGGTAGGCTGGGATTGAATCCAGGTTTCCCATGTGGCCTCAGTCTGCCAAGTAGCAGGATCTACCAAAACATGCTACTATGCTGGGCCTTCAAGGTGATTTTCTACTCACATATGCAATTTGCTTTTTATTTTTTGTTCTATTCACCCCAGGTAAATTTGAAATCAATATATAATCAATCTCATTTTTTAAAATGAGTGCATATCATTCCACTAGATGGTTGTACTATAATTAGTTTAGGTAGTTTCCAAACAATGGAGTTTTAGGTTGTTTCAACTTCTTTCTTTCTTTTTTTAAAACTATAAACAATACTGTAGTAAATCAGCAAATTTTGAACACTTACACTACCAAGAATATACTAGATGTTGGGGATACAAAAATTCATAGCGCACATTTTTCTATATTTACAGACTCAACGTGGAAACAGGTAAGAAAGCATGCAATTGCAATATTGTGTGAGATGGACAACAACACAGCTATGTATGGGCCAGTGTTGACGTTGACCCCTTCTGCTCGGGTGCATGGTGAGAACTTAACCAAGGATGACAGACTTAGTTTAAAAGCATGGGCAACTTGTTTTCCAAGAATTACTTGGGCAAGCTAGTTATGATTGATTCTTTCCAGTTCTGCCCCCCTGAGAAGCATGATTGAGAAAGTCACGGGTGGTGCCCTATTGTTGGTGGTCTGTGCTTTACTTTTTGAAAAATAGGGTAGGACACATGGAGGGCCGGCCCAGTGTGGACGACTGAATTGGAAAAAAGGTTGCTGCCCAGTGGTGAAGGACCTTGACTATCAATCTGAGTGTTATAATCTTTATTTGTAAGGTGATGGTAAGTCATAGAAGGTTTTGAGTTTCATTATAAGAACTGTATTTTAGGCAATCTATTTTGACAGGCAGAGTATTATGTAAATGTTTTCCTGTGTTCTTGTGCATACGTGATCAGCTCTTCTTGGTTTGCTGGTTATTTTTGTCAACAATAAATCAGAATTAAGTGCCAGCTGGACAGAGATCAGTGCTTCTCAAACTTGAATGTACTATCACCTGGAATCTTGTTAAAAATATAGATCTTCATTTAATAGATCTGGGATAGGGCCCAAGATTTTGCTTTTCTAACAAGACCTGGGTGATGTTGATGACCCTGATCTGTGTACTATGTCAGCACAGAAGATATACTATTAAGAGTAGAGGAGTTTAATGAGGTGAGAATTTCCGGTTTATTCTTTATATGTGAGTGTGCTGATGATCTTACGACCTGAATATGTTCACTTTGCAATTTGTTATGGTAATAATCCCCAACAAAGGTTCAAGTTTCAACAATTAAAAAAAAATCAAGTTTCAGTTGATCTCTTTCTTTATGCAAATAACATCCTGTTGACTCTTGATTTACTATGTGAAAGCTGCAATGGAGAGCCAACCAAAAGGTATGTAACTCAGAGCTAATTTTCTAGTTAAATTTTATGCCTTTCAAAGAACTAGAAAATGCTATTCAGTAGGAGGAGCTTTCACAGAATAAGAGGTTTGAAGTTGGCTAAGTATATTGAGTCACAAAACCACTATTGTTTATCTCTTGATATAGTTGTTTCCTAATCAAATTTTCTGGTCAGATACAATCACCAGATGAATTAAAAAGTAAGATTCAGAATACCTGTAATTGTAGAGTACCTCTTTTGTTTGCATCCATTGCCTGTATCCTTTCTCTTCTCATATTTGAACTTCTGGTTCAAAACAGATTCTGTGTGTTGACTAGTGAAGTAGCATAAATATACTTTAAGGAAGAATTTTTTTTAAACTTTAACTTTTATCTGTATTTATTTTATGCTGACTTTATTCCTGTGTTGTAAGTTTTTGTTTCTTCACTTTTTTCTGGGATATCTTTTTTTTTTTTCTGTGCAACTTTTTCTTCTGGCTTAAGAACTGTTCGCTCCTTTTCAGTGAGGATCATCTTGATGTGGCAGGAGAACGCACGTTTGGGTGAATTCGCCCATGACCTCTCTAAGTACGACGTGCATCTTGGGTGCCTTGTTCACCTGAATATACTCAATGACCAGAGAATCTATATTTAGATCCTTAAGTTCAGCATTACTCTCTGCATTTTTAAGCATGTACAGCAAAAATTCAGCACTTTTTTTGGGTCACCAACCTTGTGTCCAGCCCCACTGTTTGGCCTGGTAACATCTGCCACCTCCATCATTATAATGATAGAAAGGCACACACTACTTCTATAAAGTGACATCCTTTAGATACTTGGTGGCTTTTTAGAAATGCATATCTTTGATGGCCTGGGCAGTTTCATGGGTGTTCTTAAAGTGAACATGAAGATTTGAACCTCTTGAATAACGAACCATTTTCAAAAATCACCTCAGGCCACTTAGGAGAAGAGTAAGAGGGAGAACAATTAAAAAAAACCCCATTAGGTAGTATCTTGTTTAGTATTCTTCAGTAAACTCAGTGCCATAATATATTTTCTGTAGGATTTGAGAGTGGAATATGTGGCAACTAAATTCATATGGAGAGTGCAATGCATACAAGAAACATACAGTTTTTACATTCATATAGGACTTTGCAGTTATGTCCTTCGCCTGATCCTCATAACAATCATGTGAAATAAGGAGAGAAGGCATTGGTATTTGCCACCTTACAAATATGAGAAGACTGAGGCTGAGAGAGGTGAAATGATTTGGGTAAGGATAAAAGTACAGTCATGTACCACATTGATGTTTTGGTCAATGATAAACTGCAGTAGTGGTCCCATAAAATTATAATAGAACTGAAAAATTCCAACCACCTAATATGTCGTAACCATTGTAATGTCTTAATGCAATGCATGACTCATGTTTGTGATGAGGCTAATGTGAACCTATTGGCACTGCCAGTCGTATAACAGTATAGTACATACTATTATGTACAGTACATAGTACTTGATATTATTAATAAATGAGTGTGTTACTGGCTTATGTATTTACTATATTTGCTATTCATCATGTTAGAGCATACTTCCACTTAAAAATAGTTTACTGTAAAATAATGTGTCATGTGACACTGGCAGAAACCTTATATATCTTGTATTTACTGAGTGTTTTGATTATATCATGTTCTCTTGTGCTTGCTTGAGTCTCATGTTATTTTGTAGGGTATTAAGTTTGTAGCATGTAAGTACTGTATACTCCATGATGCTCTCACAGTGACACAACCTCATTTCTAAGAACATACCCCTGCCATGAAGCAACATGTGACTGTAAGACATAATGCCTGGTCCAGAATTCAATATATTTTCATCTCAGCATGCAAAACTCAAACCCAAAGTTAGGTGCTTCAGTAGTCTATGGTGCCTTAAGTGAGTACTTATCACTGCCTTTAGTGAATCTGTTAGAGAAATAGTTAGCTTCGATCAGCAGAAAGCTCATCTTTTAGTGGCTTAAACAAATAGGGGTTTAATGTTTCCATGTAACTAGAAGGTGGAGGTAGGTAATGCTGTGCTTGTTCTGCTGCTTAAAGACCCAGGCTCTTTCAGACTCTTTGGCCTGTAATTCCTGCACTCATGGATGTTCATTCTCATGCTTGTTCACTCATACTTGCTAGATGACTGCCCTGGCTCTGGCAAAAAAATGGTAGAGATAGTAGTGAATGGGAGGCTGGCGGTTGCCAGTTTCATATGTCCCTCTTATCTGAAAGACAAAAAGATGCCCAGAAATTTCACTAGCTCACTTCGATTGGAGTCACATTGAACTGTTGTCCATCCCCCATACTTTCCCTCTTAGAAAAAGGTATGAAAAGTGAATATTCCTTCATCAGCTTTAGAAGTAGAGGTAGGCTTTTATATAAACCTAGATTTTCAGATCCTAATAGTAAATACCAGAGCGTGATTGCTGCTTTGTATGAAAAAGTATGTTCAGTTTTGTAAGAAAGCACTAAACAGTCTTCTGAAGTGGTTGTTCTATTTTCCATTGCCACCAGTAAAAAAATAAACATTCGTGGGACCAGCAGATGGCATAATGGCTACATTGTTGGACTCCCATGTAGTTGACCTCGGTTTGAGTCCCAGATCTGGTGGCTTAAAACACACAGGATACTTGTGCATGTGTCCCCAAGATCCCCAGAGGAGAATGGAGGAGAAAGAATTGTGGCATAGTCATTCTCTCTGGGAGCGGGGTGATTTCTTGCTTTCTGTCTTTCTGGGGAACATATGCACCCTATAGCAAAGATCTCCCTAACAAAGGAAAAAAAAGGAAAAAAAAGGAAGAAAAAGAAGATGCATTGTTATTACTCCATATCCTCACCAGTACTGATTTTTGTCAGTGTTATAAATTTTGGCCATTTTAACAACAATATTGTGGTAATTCATTAAATTTGCATTTGTCTGATGATATGTACTGTAGAACATCTTTTCTTATGATTATTTGTCATCTGTATATTTCCTTTGTACATTTTCTTTGGTGAAGAAAGAAAATGTAAGATCTTTGGCCCATTTTCTAATGTGGTTATTTGTTTTATTTTTTAAATTTTTTAAAAATTTTATTTATTTTTTTGAAAAATTTAAATTTAATTTATTTCTTTGTGTATATACATTCGATCGCATTGTTTAGCTTACAATGTGAGGATTTCAATATGTAAACATTTCTCCCCAGTCCCGTTGATCAAACTATCTTCAACCGATAACACCACACTTCCCCATCCCGTCAATGTTCTCCGTATACCTTCTCCAAATGTCCTTCGTTAGGCCCCACTCCTCCACATACACCTCGTCTGACATTCCACCCATCTCTTGTGTTTGTACAACCGTTAGTCAATCAGTTTCAGTCATAGAGTGCAGACATTCGATTTATGTTAATTATAGTAACTTTATTCATAATTTCCAAAAACTTGGGAGCAGCCAAGATTCTTTCAGTTGATGAATAAATAACTGTGGTACATTGAGACAATTAATTATTATGCAGAATTAAAAAGAAATGAACTATCAACTCATGGAGAAACTTAAATACATACTACTAATAGAAAGAAGCCAGTGTGAAAATGCCACATATAATGATTTTAACTGTGATATTCTGGAAACGATTAAAAAAAAAAGTATGAAAGCAGTAAAAAAATCGGGGATTGCCAGAAGTTGGAAGGAGGGATTGATAAATAGGTGGAGTACCAAGAACTATCAGGGCAGTGAAAATACTCTCTATGATATTATCATGATGAATATTTGAAATCATATATTTGTCAAAGCCCATAGAATATACAACACCAAGAGTGAAACCTAAATTTAAACTTTGGGAAATCATGATGAATTGATATGTGTTCACTAATTGTAGCGAACATAATTTTTTGGGAGCTAATAATGGTTTAGGCTGAGCATTAGTGGGCATATGGGATCGTGGATCAATCTGTATCTTCCTCTCAATTTCATTGTGAACCTGTTAATAAAACTTGTCTAAAAGTAAATTAAAAAAAAAAAGAAGAAGTAGAGGTAGGCAAGGGGGAAGGGTGACTGGCTCTAAGTGTCTGTCTTACTGTAATTCTATTTAGAGCAAACTGCATTGGGTAAACATGAAGTGAATATTTCTATACATTCCTGATTTGTAATTATTGCTTCTGAGTGCTAGGTAGTTTTTTTTAAAAATCACCTCATGAGAAAGTCAAATTAAATAACCTAATTTAAATTTCATTTATTTTGGTATAATTAAATTAGGGGAGGTTGTGTTGGGTTGTATTCTGTTTAATAGTTCTTTGCCAGCATATCTATCTCATGAATTATTCGTGTGATAGTTACTTCTACTTTTTATCACCCTTTGTAAATGTTTATTATATGCATGGTTGTAAATTAGTAAAGAATATAAATTAAAACGTGTCTTCTTGTCTCTAAGAATTATTGCATGGAATTAGCAGGTCTTGCATTGTATGAATGTTTACCTAGAGCTGAACAGTTTTTCAAGACAGGGTCTTGCTATGTCTCCATCCTCAGTCTTCAGTTTCTTGAGTAGCGGGGACCACAGGTATGCACCACTGTGCCTGGCTTTTGAGGGTGGGCCAGGCACTGAACCCAGGCCTCCCATGTGACCTCATCCTACCAAGTAGCAGTGTCAACCAGTGTGTGCCACTGTGGCTGAACCTGAGTGTTTTTAAGAGGAAACATGGGCCTCTTTAAGAGGCTTCTTTAAGTGGTAGCAAAGTGATGATGTGTATTATAAATAGATGGAGTAGGAAGAAAAGTTTTGGGGTCTGAGAGATTTGTGTTATAACCCTGGTTCACCTCCTGAACTGTGGATGCCTCCTTTTTCAAGGGAAGATACAGAATTGATGACATGACTGATAACGTAACCTCAGAGCTAGGTTAGTATAGGTTGGGGCAGACAGTGGTACAGGGGTAAAAGATGATGCTCTACAGGACCAACAGTTGGCATAATGGCTATGTCACTGGACTCCCATGTAGTTGATCGTGTTCGAGTTCTGAACCCAGTGGCTTAAACTCACGCCGGGCGCGTGTGCGTGCGTGCCCAAGATCCTGGGAAGAGAATGGAGGAGAAGGGATTGTGGCATG
>NW_006159857.1:582419-591103 GCF_000334495.1 Tupaia belangeri chinensis
TTTGTGTGTGTGTGTGTGTGTGTGTGTGTGTGTGTGTTTTTGGGGAGCACACAAGCCCTATAGAAAAAACTAAAAAAAAAAAAAAAAAAAAAGGATACTCTGCAAGGCCATCCTACAGGGGCGAGTTCCCAGTTCCAGTCCAGTATGTCAAACACACATGTGCCCATGACCTAGGACTGCCTGAAGACTGGGGATTGATTGTAGCATTGGGCCCACATGCAGGGGTGCTGTCTCTCTTGTTCATGGAAGAAATAAATAAGTAAACTAAGAGAAACGAAAAGAAAAGGTGCTCTTTGTGCTTAGCTCCTTTTGCTCTGTAATTCCTTGCTTCCCCTAAAACACCCTGGTTTGTTGAATTTGGAAGCTTTGTATCTATTTCCTTTGATAAAAAAATCTTTAGTTTTTGTTTCTTACAAAAAATGGGAAGTAATTTAGAAGTTTTGGCCCAGTAGACTTCCCTTCTGATTAAATACACAGCAATCCTGCATACAGAAAAAAAAGCAAGTGCCCCATTAAATTATTGTAAGTTGTCACTTTGGATAAAGGATACTCACTACCCAGGATTAAAATGCTCCCTCAAAATGGAATTCACTGTCATCTTCCACCACCCTATTTTCATCTTCATCCAACCTCAGCAAGTTATCTTGAGTCAAAGAAAGTAAAAAAGAACCATCTAGGGTCATATTGAAAGGAAAATAGTAATTTTGGTGTGTGAATATAAGAGAAGAATATAGATAAATCAAAGTTCAATCATTAAAATTTTAATTTTTTTGTATTTCTACATATTATAAATAAATTTTATATATATGTAATATATGTATGTGTGTGTGTGTGTGTGTGTGTGTGTGTGTGTGTGTGTATTTTAGAGGTATTTTACCTTAGGGCACGTGTGCTTGCTGGAGAGAGACAGTGAGAGGGAAAGTGAGAAATCACCCCTGAGGGGGGCATGGTCACACCACAATCCCTTCTCAGTTCTCCTCCTGGGATCTTGAACACACATGCACCCATACATGGCATGTGTTTTAAGCCACCAGGTCTATCTAGGACTTGAACCATGGTTGGCCTTGTGTGAGTCCAGTAACGTAAGTGCTACACCATTTGCTGGCCCTATTATGTATATTTAGAATATATATAAAACAAATTTTCATATGTAGAAATTAATATAATTCTTTTTTTTTTTTTCTGAGAGAGATTTTTTGCTAAAGGGTGCATATGCTCGCTGGAGAGAAGGAGAGACAGAAAGCAAGAAATTACCCCCCTCCTCCCTCCCCGAGGGGGAATAACCGTGCACAGTCCCTTCTCTTCCATTATCCTCTAGGGATTTTGGGCATGTACATACACATGCACATGCACATGCCTGGTGCGAGTTACAAGCTGCCAGGTCTAGGACTTGCAGTCAGTCACCTTAACCACTACACCACCTGCTGGCCCCAGAAGTCCATGTAATTCTTTTTTTTCTTTATTATTATTATTATTTATACATTCAATCTCTATACATCATTTAGATTTTCAAGAGACTTTACCCAGAATGATATAATTCTTAATGAAGTCAGTGAGGACTATTATCTGCCACAGTTGCTTTTGTGATATTTATAAATAAAGTTGTAAAATATAATGGAATGTTTCCATCTTTTGATTTGATGGTTTTAATGAGAAATTTAGAAAATTTCATTATATGTACTTTAAACAGTGTTCTTTGGCAACTTTCTTTTGGCACAAACGTAACAAACAACTGAGAAACACTTCATAATAAGTTGGATCTCACCATACAAGGGCCATTTGTGTTTAGAAGCAAAGTGTGGAACTTCACAGTTGGATGTCATAGAACAGTCACTAGACTTAAAATTACTGTGTGAAATATAGGCCTTGAGTGAGAAGGCTCGAGGGAGAGTGAAACAGGTCAGCAAAACTCTAAGGGGTGGTGCTTTTGAAGCTTGTTGAACCATACTCTTCAATTCCTATTGAGTTGACTATCTTTTGGCAATACCGTTGCATATAATGATGTATATAGTGGGATGGTATTTATTGTTCTAATTCAAGATTAAATATTATCCTTTGCTTATAGGTCAAAATGCATTTTTGGGAATGGCTTTCTGAGAGTCATACATCCAAGGAATAGAAGAAAGCAAACTATCGCTTAACAAAAATACTTTGACTTAGTTGTCGCAGGCTTTCACTGAACTGAGGCAGATTATACATTGTCCACTGTTTAGTGGAGGCATTTATGGTCTATTTATGCTCCAGATTTAAATTGTTGCTACAGATTATTGTAGTTGATATACAAACACATATCAAAGTTCCAAATTAATTCAAGTGTAATGCATACTTTAAAAAAGTCTTGGGACCCACAGGTGATGTGGTGTTTAAGGTGCTGGACTCTCACATGGCCAGCCGTGGTTTGAAACCCAGACCTAACAGCTTGCTTTTTCACTTACCACTCCCACTCCCGCTCTCTTTGGTCAAATAAAATAAATAAATAAATAAATAGAAATACATAATTCTTTAAAGAAACAAAACTCTTTAACAACTGAAGACCTTTTCGTTATGGTGCATATCAGACATAGAACCACAAAGCAAACCCACATGTACCCACGTCCAGCTTCAACAATTTACAACTCTTGGTTTGCCTTGTTTCATTTGTTCTTTCTTCTCCTCCCTGCTTTGCTGGTCTGGATTACTTTGAAGCAGATTACATCATTTCATCTACGATTATTTCAGTATATGACTATAAAAGATAAATTCAGTTTTACAGTATTATACAGTTTGAAATAAATGGCTTTTTAAATATGTTAGATGTTTAAAATATGAGAATAGTACTTCGCGTCAGGCATAATAAGTTGCATATCCACAGGGTTTTTACACATCTGTTTGTTTTCAAGCCAATGTTCTACAAACCATAATTTTTCCTGCTTAAAGTTTGGTGGTCTTTGTTTACATGTAATTTACTTAAAATGTTAAAACGGCTTTGCATTTGTTTTCCTTTCCAGTGGTGACTTGTTTCTAGACATAAGTTTTTGTGTCCATGGAGTAGTTGATCTCTGTTTTACATGGAAATATTATCTCTAAGAGTGATTCCACATGTCCTCTAATGACTATCCAACTGTGTTTTTCTGTCTTGAAACTACCCTCTGTATTTTAGAGCAGACCAACAGAAGATACCCCTAAATTTAAGATTTAAGGCTTAAGACAGACATGTCATTTTCACTTGAGAACTAAAGGTTGCTCTTAATAGTTTTTGATTAAGCTACAAAGAACAGTTGAACATTTTCATAATGATACTTTGGGGGATAGGAATATGACCCTACCCACCCCCCTTTTTGGTTAACTATATTATTATGGTATCTAGTTGTGTTGGATTAGAGGATTTGATTTGACCTGGATAGATCTGCAGATTAATGTGTAAGGATGTACATTATAATGAATTTTTATTTTTGTATAAGAGAATGATGTCAATAAAAAGTATGGTTTAGGGGTCAGCAGGAGACATGGTGGTTAGGTGCTGGACTCCCACATGACCAATCATGGTTCATGTCTCAGATAGGGCAGCTTGCCTTCTCATTTTCCCTCTCTCTCTCTCTCTCTCTCTCTCTCCTTGTCTCTCTCTGGTCATATGAAAAAAAAATAAGAAGAAGTAAAATAAAATAAAATAATTATTAAAAAAAACCCCTGTGGTTTAGAATGTGGTATCTGAGATCAAATTGCTGGAATCTGAGTACCTTCTCCATCAACTAACCATCTTGGATAAGCACATAACTTTTCAAAGCCTCGGTTTCCTTATTTATACTATCAAAAATACAAGTACTTTTATCAATAATATAAATATCTAATTTTTGTTATTTTAAAAGTAATTTTCTAAGAGTTTTTTCCCTTAGAGTGCATGTGCTCGCCAGAGAAAGAGACAGAGATGGTGAGAGGGAAAGTAAGAAATAAACCTCCAGGGGGATTAGCCACATCACAATCCCTTCTTTTCCATTCTCCTGGTATCTTGGGCACGCACGCACATGTGCCTGGAGTAACTTTCAAGCCACAGGGTCTGGGACTTGAATCATGGTCTGCCCTGTGTGGAGTCCAGCGACATAACTGATGTCATCTTCTGGCCCCAAGAGTAATTTTTAAAGTTTATTTTATTTCTTTCATGAGAGAGCATGAGGGAAAATGTCAGAGAATATGAGAGAGCTTGCAACAGAAAGAGACAGACACCCTTGGTAGGGGTACCATTCCCCTCTCCAAGCCCTCCAGCTAGTTAGGGTCTTGGGTTTGCTCTGGCACATCATTGACTTCAGTTCTGAAGCTGTGGTTGGCTATGTGGCTTCTTGCATTGCAGATCAGTACACTATTTTTTGTGCCTTTGTGGCTGGATCTGTAATTTTTCTTTTTTGATATAAAGGAGATAAAAACAAAAATATTATCATTAATTTTAGTCTAAAATAATAGATATTTATTTGTTACTGAACTTTTTTAACTTTCTTTTCTTTTTTTTTTTTTTAAACATTCTATCACTATACATCATTTGGCTTATAAAAACTGAACTATTTTTAATGCTGTAATTACTTGTTTAGTGATCAAAAACATATGGGTTGTTGCGTTCTCAATGTCAGATTAGTATGCATTAAAGGATTATGACCTTAAAAGTATTAGGAGGCAAATTTGTTATTTTGAGATCTGGCAGCTGCTTAATATTTTATATAAGAAGTGTCTTCTTTTTTCTTTTAATTTTGATCATGTCCAATTTATCTATTTTAATTTGATGCTTGTGTCTGTGTTTAAAAGATAGGGTATCATACTCTCAATCTTCTTACCTCAGTCTCTATGTAGCTGGGACTACAGACATACCACTGTGCCTAGCTTTCAGCATGGGCTGGGAATTTAAACTGGGCCTCCAATATGGCCTCGACTACTAAGTAGCAGTGTCAACTAATGTGTGCCACTGTGACTGGACCTTTTAGATTTCTTATATATCAGACCTATGATCCATTCAGTTTCATTATAACATATTCAGTATTGCCTCAAGAAGCATTTGATGGGAGCTAACTAAAACTGATCTTTGTCATCTCGGAAGTAGACCTCATTTGCCTAAAATTCCACTTAGATTCATGATCACGAACTGATTTGAGATATTCTTAAACATGTTTGTGTTTTCAATTCACGTTATGTTTTGTAATAAGTTCAATAGGCTCGCCATCTCTGTGTAGAGTCCAGGCATTTTAGCTAAAAGGCTTCTGTTCACTCTTGGAATGACAGCTGAGTTGTAGTGTCCTGGCATTTATTCCCTTGAGAATTGGGCTTCACCGGGCTCTTGTCAGTTCAGAGACCTTAACATCTTGCTCTGAACACCAAGCCTATGGTTAGGTTGAATTTTAGGTCTTTGCTGGTTCTGTGAGTTTTTTGGGGCTTTATAAATTTAGCTTTGCCACAGGATAAGTTATTAAGCCCAAGAGCCTCTATATATCAGAAGACAGTGGAACACACTAAACCAGGGAGGCAAGTACTGGAATGGAAATTGGAGAGACACCTACCTGCTTCATGGAGTTGCCAGATCCCATTCTTGGGCCCTGTGAACTTGTCATTCTGTAAGTGTACTTTGTTTTATTTTTGTCTGGTTGGCATTTCACACCCCGGAGATGCTTAATGTGTCATTTGCAAAATTTGAAACATCGGATTACTCAGTCTCTTCTAGTCCATTTATAAAACGTACAGCAAGGCTGATCCTGGCATCATTCCCAAGAGCACCCTCATATTTTGCTCTTCTTCTTTCTGAGATGTACCTGCTAATCCCTGACTTTGCTTTTTGTTCCTAAATTCCATTTTTCCTGGTAGAACATTTCTATAATAATTATATTAACATAAAATTGTGTATGTGTGTATTTCCTCCTGCCTTGACTCAAACACTGTAGATTCAGATCTGAGTGCCAATATTTAGCAAGTTGGTCATATTCTCCTTTCTCAGCCTTTGTTTCCACAACTGTAGCATAAGGGTAATAATAGTACTTATTTAACAAAGTTGTTGTGCATACTGCACGTTGCACTATAAAGCAGTCAGCACAGTGCCTGCCATCCTTTAAGAGCTTGCAAAGTATTATTAGTTTTATTCTTGTCATCCCCATACCAATATAGTCCCTCTTTGGCCAAAACAACAGCATATTTATATTTCCTTTTTGTCATATTCATATTTGCTTTTCACTATTTATTGAGTGTCTGGTAGACAGCTCAAATTCTATTTTCTAGACATTGAAGATAGTGTTAAACAAAACAGAATCTCTACTCTCACAGAGCTTACATTCCAGTGGAGGAGAAAGAAAATACATAAGAAAGCATATTAGTAATAGTGATAAGTATGATGAAAAATTCTTAGACATGTTTGTAGTAATTTATATACACTTTAGTTGTTATTTTATTTACTTAGACTAAGGCCAAGAATAAGAACAAGACTTTAGAAGAACTGAATTATTACTACACAAAATAATGTTTATACTTGGGATATTTTACAGCCAGGAAATAGTTTTGTCCATGTGGAACAGTCTGAATACCTACTGTCCTCAGCTATAATTAACTCAAGGGAATACACTTTATATTATTTTATATTTTGTATGGCAAATTTTATCGAGAAAGTAATTTAAAACTAGTAGAAAGTTAATGAGCTTTATTTAAATGAAGTCTTTAGCTGGTATAATCTGATTGGCTATATATAGTATTTCTTAATTATCCATTACTATTACTTGACCAGACCAAGCAGTCTTTTGCCTCTGAGCCTTGACACGTAAGTTCTTTCTACCACTATTGGTCTTCTGGATTTTTTTTTTTTTTTTTGCCAGATTTGCTTTCTTTCTTCGCTTTTCACCATGCTCTCCCTCTAGCACTTTCTAGTCTTTTGCAGCACTTAATACCTCCTGGCATACACATGTTTCTTATTTGTCTTCCCCACTAAATGTAATTTCTGTGAGAGCAGAATTTTGTATGTTTTGATCACTGCTATACTCCCAAGCTCTTTGAATAGTGACTGGCGTGAAGTGATCAATAAATATTCACTAAATGAATAAGTCTGCAGAAAAGAGTTTACTGATTTTACAGAGGAAAAGTTTTAGAATGTATGAAATAGGACAGATTCTAAGTTTAGATGCAGTGGAACTAAGATTATTATTATTTTCATAGGAAGAGTAAGGCAAATAATGATTAATTCTAAATGGAATGGACTCTCGGAGGAAATAAAATAAATCTTTTATGGGGAAATTAATAAAGAAATAAGAGGACCAGCCAGTGGCAGGGTGATTAAGGCAGGTTGATTAAGGCAGCTGGAGCCCTCATGAACAACTGTAAGCTTCAAGTCCCAGACCTGGCACCTTTAGAAGCACACTGGCTGGTCACACATATTCATGTGTGCCCAAAATCCTGAAAGGGGGCAGAGATAGAGGAGAAGAGATTGTGTTGTGATCATTCCCTATGGGGGGGGATGCTTTCTTGCTCTTTCTCTCTCTTTATGTCTCTCTACAGTGAGAGCATGTTGCCCTTTGGCAAAAATTAAAAAAAAAAATAAGGAAAAGGAACAGGGTAGGCAATGTAGTATTACGGGTCTGCATACCAGAGCTGAGTATGTCACCGATAATTCAGTATATTAAAAAAACCTATTATTATTATTATTTTTGGAGAGGTTTTTGCTATAGGGCATGTGCACTTGCCAGAAAGACAGACAGAGAGATAGAAAGTGAGAAATCACCCCCCAGGGGTATGGCCACACCACAATCCCTTCTCCTCCATTCTCCTCTTGGGATCTTGGGCACGCATGCACATGTGCCTGGCATGAGTTTAAGCCACTGGGTCCAGGACTAGAATGGAGGTCAACTACATGGGAGTTCAGCAACATAGCCATTACGTTAACTGCTGGTCTCAAAATAACTTATTATTATTGAATGTGTCCAACATTAAGTAATATTCAGTGTTGAAGAATATAAATATATCTATATCCTTGAATTGATTATTACTGATTGTATGCATGCTTTGAAAAAAGGTATTGTACCTTGCAAATATGTACAATGATTATTTTTGGTTTACATATTATTTTTTATTATTATTTAAGGAAGACATATGGATGGCCAAAAAGCATATGAAACAATGCTCAACATCCCTTAACATAAGGGAGGTATAAATCAAAGCTACCATGAGATACCACCTAATCCTAGTCATAATGGCTAAGAGTAAAAAAATAATGATAGATGCTGGTGTGGTGAAAAGAGAACTCTATCCTACACTGCTGGTGGGAATGTAGATTAGTCCAACCACTGTGGAGAACATTGAGAAGTTTCTTCAATAATTATTTGTTAACCAAGAATCATAATTAAAAAAAAGTTCTCTCAGAGTATAACTATTTGGAAATATTTAACTTGGAGAAAAAGAATCTATGGTTTTCACAAGTGTGAAGAAAAACAATACTGGGAACCAGCAGTTAGCGTAATGGCTATGTCGCTGGACTCCCGCGTAGTCGACCGCGGTTCGTGTCCCGGACCCGGTGGCTTAAAATTCACGCTGGGTGCGTGTGCGTGCGTGCCCAAGATCCCGAGAGGAGAATGGAGGAGAAGGGATTGCGGCGTGACCATCCCCTCTGGGGGGTGATTTCTCGCTTTCTGTCTCTATGTCTCTCTCTGTCTGTCTGGCGAGCGCACGCGCCCTACAGTGAAAATCTCTCCAAAAAA
>NW_006159857.1:591134-599190 GCF_000334495.1 Tupaia belangeri chinensis
AAACAAACAAACAAACAAACAAAAAAAACAAAAAAAACAAAAAAAAAGAAAAACAATACTTAGATCTTAGAATCATTGTCTAGCCTAGGCCTGGTGCAAAATACCTGAAGAATCTGTGTAAGATAAATTGATAAACTAGCTTCTCAGTTCAGTTTGTATTACTACTTGTAAGTCTCCTATGCTCTTATGAGGTGTTGATTTTCACTCTGCTCTTATGTATTGGTTGGTTGTCAGATGAAAGGAGTGTGATAAATAGTTCTTTTTTCAAAACAAGAAAAATGTTTAAATTTTAGCAGCCAGTAAACCTAAGTGGTTTTCTGAAGGGTTTTTGCTGTAAAGTATAAGAGAAAGTTGGTTGAAGTGGAGATCCTGTCCCTATTACCAAGGTTTTCATGTAATACAATAATTTTTTTTCTGAAGTTTGTGAACTTTTTCTTAAATCTCCCTTTGCCAGTCTCTCACTCAACATTATTAGCTAGAATTCTTAAAAAGGTCTTTAAGCTAGAGAAACAGAAAAAAATAGATTAGGTACATATTTATGGAGGAGTGGTGTCTGTTGGGATTGAATTTATGACTGGGTAGTAATTTATCTAGTAACAAAGATGTGTGTTTTTTAAGAGTACTAGGAACTACAGACAATGGAAGTAAAACTTACTAATCAGAATCTAGAACCAGTGTATGAAGACTTTCAGTCTATTTTATTCATCATTAATCAGTATTGGTAGAATGCTTATTCTGTATAAGACATTACAAAGTTTATGAAGGTAAGAAATAAATAAGGAATAAGTATATTATCTTTATAATACAGATTAATATATAATAAGTGAATAAAACAAAAGCAGATGAGGGCACAATACAAAGGAATAATTCCTAGTGAAGATTCAGAAAAGGAAAGAGGCAGCACTTTCGCTGGATCTTGAATAAGATCTTGATATGACAGCATGAGCAGAGGCATGGAAGGAGAAAAATTATGATCATATTCAGGTAACAACAATGTTCCAGAAGAGACAGAAGGGGGAAAAAAAAATCGAGATTCAGGCTTGAAAACTTACCTTAAGATGGAAGGATACTTCCAATTCAGAGATAGAAAAACAAAGACCTAGAGGATAAAGTTTAAGCACAATTTGAGGTAGAGAGATAGAGAAGATACTTTAATACCTTCAAGCTTAATAGATTAGGTGGCAAGGTCATCTATTGAGAAGGAGAGTGATGAAAATTATTTTCAGGTCATTTATTCCAAGAACTTCACTTTGGAGAAGTGTCTTGAGAGATTAAGAGCCTTTCCAAGGTGACAGAATCTCTGATTTTTGGTATCACAAGAGGGCATAGAAAAAAAAGAAGTAAAGATTATGGAAGAAAAAATTTGGTGCTATGGTTTGAATGTGTCTTCAAAACTAATGTGTTGGAATTTAATTGCTATTGTGATAAAATAAAATGGGTGGAAACTTCATCTGACTATAATATTAAGACATGAGACATTCGGGTGGTAATTAGTTTTAGATATGGTCATCAGGTTGGAGTCCTATGATTGAATACTGGTGGCTTTATCAAAAGAGAGAGAGAGAGAGAGAGAGAGAGAGAGAGAGAGAGAGATACCTTTGCCCTTTGACCATGTGCTGTACTTCACTGACTTGGGACTCTGCAGAGAGTCTCTGCTAGCCCTCACCAAATGCAACCCCATGCCTTTGGATCTCCAGAATATATCACTATTCTTTATAAATTAACCAGTTTGTGGTAATCAGTTGCAGCAACAGAAAAATAATATTTAGGTAGATAATACTTTCTTGTTCTTTACGTCTGGCAGCAGTGACTCCCAGAAGTTTTGCAGGCTGAAGAATTGTTTGTACAGGTATAAAACTAAACTTACTGGGATGAATATCAGGATGGGCTTACTACCCTTAGCATTTGCAAATGAAAAATGAAACTTTTCCATGTGTACATATGTGTGTTAAGATACTAAAACTCTCTTTGAGATAACCCTCGGGCCACCATATGGGGGAATCTGAGAATGAACTTCTCTGTTTCTTAGTGATCTGAGACCCTTGGCAAGAGAGGATGTTTTAAACTTCTGAGATTTCCCTGCCAAGATTTCAGTTGTAAGATTTACTTTCAGAGAAAGATGTCAGCATCCAGGGCAGACACTTCTGATTCTGCACTCATGTTACTACTGATCTAAAGGAGGCTACGCTTTCCACAAAACACATGTTTACAATCTGTTGATATGGTTCATGAGATAATATAGGCTGTGGGAGAGTTAACCTAAATAAAATATTTATTGAAAGTTCAAAAAACAATTTGGTCTATTAGTGAGCCAACTGGTATTAGCATGTTTTGATGCTACTATTTTATTTTCTCAGTATCAGTCTCTGTTAGTTAGGAGAAACCAAACTCATTCTGTATCCCAAGGTTGGGAGACTATTCTTGAAGAATTAGATAGTAAATATTTATTGTTTCCTTTGCTATGCAGAAGCTTTTTAGCTTGATGTAATCCAACTTGTCTGGTTTTGGGATTATTGCCTGTGCTTTAGGAGTCTTGTTTAAGAAATCTTTGTCTACCCCAGTGTCTTCAAGGGTTGCAATTAAAAGCAAATAAGAACATTTTTAAAATGCAAAAATTTGACTTACTGTTAAATGATTACAAAAGAATATTTTTTTAGATATAAGGAAAGTATGCATTGTTTTAAAATGAACACTTGTGTGACCATGACATGGTTAGGAAACAGAACAGTACCATTTCCTTTGAAGGTCTGTGTGTGAGCCCCTCCCTCATCCTTTCTCTTTCTCTCTCCACTTCTAAGGTATTCTGTTACTTAAATTTTTGTTCTTTATCCCTTTGTGTTTCACTGCCCCCATGGTTTATTTTTTTGTACTTGTATTCTTTATGTAAGTTTAAAAAAGTTATTGCTAGGTGGTTTTATTTAATTTCTCTAGTATTAAAAGTTTAGAAAAAGTCAAATATTGCTTAGTGAGTAGCTGCAGATTTCCTTTTTGGTTTATTTTTGGAAATATGCTGAGAAGGTCCAGGAAGCCATTTTAAAATTGCTTACAGGGTCAGACAGCGGTACAGCAGTAATGCAACATTCTGTGATGCTGGACCCACATGGGAAGGTCCTGGTTTCATGTCCTGACGTTTCCTTGTGTATGCTGGGCACAAATGCAAACCCACAATCCAGGTTGGTTTAGACTGGGCAGATTGTGATGCAAAGACCTTGTTGGGATGTTAGTTTCTCTCCCTCTGGGTTTCTCTCTCTCATGGAGTAAATAAATAAGTACACTTTAAAAAATGAGTGCCTTGGGGTTGGCAGGTGGTGTGGTTGCTAAGGGCCCTGGACTCCCAAATTGCCGACCACAGTTCAAGTCCCGGACACAGCAACTTGCTTTCTCACTTTCTTTCTCTCTCTGTCCCTCTCTGGTCAAATTAAAAAAAAAAAAAAAAAGAAAGTAAGTGAGTAAGTAAATAAATAAAGAAAGTTAAATAAAATAATTCTTCAGAAAATGAGTGCCTATAGTATCTGACTTTAACTATTTCATGGCCTATTCTTGAGTTTCTCATGTCATCACAGAGAATGCCATGCTGACAGACAAGCACAGGTTAGTGACTGTCTGCTCCCACCCTACTTCCTGAGGAAACTGCTGTGATGGATGAATCAGGGCTATTTCTAGGAATGGCAAGGTTTATCGGTCTGACAGTGATTTTATCTTTGAACTAAATGCATATAATATTACCATAATGTTTCTAAGTTCTATTATTTGAAGAAAAACTTTTAAAGAAAAAATTTGGTTATGTCTGTCATATAATAAAAAAAGGTCAACCTCAAGCATAATATTTGGTCAATAATAAAAACACAATTTAAATATTTTTGAATTTTAGATGTATGAATATTAGATATTAGAATGTGATTTAGATGGATACATTTCCTTGATTTCTAGGTACTCAAAACTTTTTTTTTCTTTTTTAAAATTTTCTTTTGATTTCTTTTATACATTCAATCGCTAAACATCACTTAGTCTGTAAAGTGAATTCTCTCAACATGAATACACTTCTCAGAAGTCCAGTTGAGGATACTTACATATTATCATCAACAGATAATAATCCATTTCTGTGTCTCATAGGATCCAGTTTTTCAGGGCATGACTTTGGTGACTCTTTGAAAGCATTTTCCCTTTTATGCACACAAATGATTTAATTTTTCCTTTTCATGTCTATAGATAATTTGCTTTTCTCATTGTAGATTGTTCTTCTGTTGAAGTGACTGCTTGGTACATTATAACCTTTGACTATGGTAGGGGATGAAAAGAATGAAAATAAGTTTTTTTCCCCCCATGAGAGGTTAGTACCATGTTCTAATTTCTCTCACCGTTATCTTCAAATAATTTTCAAATTTCCATCCCAACTGTAATTGTAACTATGATTTTATATTTTCTTCTTTTTTTTAAAGTTTATTTCTTTATTTCTTCAGAGAGAGAGAGAGAGAGAGAGAGAGAGAGAGACTCTCAACAAAGTCCTCATATCAAGATCTATTCCCAGCCTTAGGCAGCCTGGATCATGGTCATGCATATATTTCTGGTAGCTCAGGGAGATACTGGGTAAGGGAACCCAGGACTTTCCCAGGTGGGTCTGGCTGCATTACCGCTGTGCCACCACATGGCCCACATCATTTCATATTTTGACCATTTTTAATGTATACCTTCCTATCTGGCTTGCTTGCTTCTTTTTCAGTGGTTCTCAGTTCTAGGTGCACGTGGGAATCATCTGAGAGCTTTAAAAAAATACTGATACCTGGTTTATAACATGGAGATTTTTATTTAATTGGTCTGAGGTACAGGTTGGGCCTGTTGATGTCATATTATAGTTTTAAAAGTTCTCCAGATGGGGCCAACAGGTGGCACAGAGGTTAGGGTGGCTGGATCCCATATGGCCAGCTAGGTGGTTCGAGTCCTAGACCCAGAGGGTTGGGAGATATTCTGGGTATGTATTGTGTGCCCAGGGTTCTGAGAGGAGACTAGAGGAGAAGGGATTATGGTATGGCCAGCTTCCCTGGGGGATGGTTTCTCACTTTCTCTCTCTCTCTCTCCATGTTTCTTAGGTGAGTGCATGTGCCCAATAACAAACTTAAAAAAAAAATGTTCTCCAGATCTAGTGAGCAGCTGAAGTTGAGAACCATTGCTCTAGTACAAGAGGATCATCTGCTTTAACCTATTACCTGATGTAAGAGATATCTGAGAGGGAGAAGGGATAGGCTTGATGTATGAGAAAGAAGAATGTGTATAGGATGTTGCTTAGGTTTTGGGATTGTGCAATTCAAGGATTAAGGTGACCTTTGCTGAGATAACAAAAATAATAGACATGATGCTTAGAAGAGAAAATGATGACTCAGTTTGGGACATGAGAAGTTTTTTTTTTCTTATTTTTTGGAGATATTTTTACTACAGTGTGTGTGTGTGTGTGCCATAAAAACAGAGAGAGACAAAAAGACAGAAAGCAAGAAATCACCCCCCACCCCAGGAGGGACAGCCATGCCACAATACCTTCTTCTCCGTTTTCCTCTTGGGAATTTGGGCATGCACACACTTGCCTGGCATGAGTTTAAGCCTCTGTGTCTGGGATGTGAACCATGGCCAACTAGTGGGAGTTCAGCAACATAACCATTATGCCATCTTCTGGTCCCAGGGCATGAGAATTTGAGTAACTTATGGGATATCTATTTGTAGTTAAGAATTATTAGAAAATATTAAAGCTGTTCAAAAATGCACTAGGGATTTATTCTCTACTGCTAACAAATATTAAAGAATCTCTCTCTACCAGGTGCTTAATGACTTTTGTTTAAATATTTCTAGCAGTAAAGAATGAATTATTCAGTCTATTTTTGGGCAGTTATAACAGTTCAGAGGTTCTTCCTAATATTGACCTTGAATATTACTTACTCCTAACTGCTATGCAGTTAGCTATTCTCTCTCTGCCTTTGGAGTGATTCAAAATAAATCCACTTTCTCTCCCATGGAATGCTTTTTATGCCTCTGAAGAAATTTACTCCAAGTGTTCTCTTCTTTGAGCCCAAGGTCATCTTCTCATTTAACATATTTGCTATAGCTATCTTTTTTTTCTAAACACATCTCCTTACCAAGTCAGCTAAATGAATTAAATACCTTAAACCTGATTAAGGCAGTAAACATTTCCTGATTATGTCTTCATTTAATAACATTAAATATCCTAACTTTTAAAAAACTGTATTTGCAGTGTAGAAGTGATGATATTCTTCACTAAAATTACATTTTTTCTATAGTCTATTTTATTTAAAAAAAATAAGATCTAAAAACAGAACATTTATGTAAAAATGCATTACATTTTTGTTGGATAAAAGATCTTTATAATTGTTTTATAATTTCTCAGTGTAGACATATATTTATGTGAAGATAATAGTCATTTAAAGCCTGTAAAGAAGAAAAACCATGAGGCATTTGTAATTCTTCTTGTAGAAGATTTAATCTTCAAGGATAAATGTGGCATTCAGTTTCCCACTGCTTCTATTCTAGAAGGTATGCACACATTTGTACAACTGATCTCCCCTTTCTTTCCTTGGAAACTGTTTTGAGCTCGGAATTTGTTATTTACATCATGATTCATACGTCAGAGAAGAATTGGAGAGTCTTCTTTAGGTCCTGGGCAGAACCAGGACATGTTTCCATATATAGCTGGAAAAACCTTTGTTGCCTATTCTGGCTTGAGATAATGTTAAATATCAAAAGTTCATTCCTAATTTTTCCCCCCAAAGAATAAGAATGAATACTAAAAATTCATGCCTAGACAACTAAGGCATACTTTAACATGGGGACTGGCTCTGTCATCTGAGACCTTTCCTGAGGTTCCTCAGCCATGTAGCACTTATACATACATCATTGGGTGACAATTGTTGATTTTTTTCTGACCTACTTCCTACTCATGGCCCGGGAAGCCCTACAGGCTGCCTTTTCAAAGATGAATCAAGGCAGTGCCTAGCCTTCTGAGTCATGGCCAGAGCTCTTCAGTTACTCTTTGAGGATGGGATCTGTTTACCTCAGAGTTCCCTCTCTGAAAAGATATTTGGAAATTTGGATGATGGCCTGGAATTTTGGAGAGTGAAGTTCTCTAGGGAAAAGTTATGTTGGTAGTAGTCAGCTTATAAAGTTTATACTGTCTCCCTTTGATAAGGGTCATATGATGTAGTAAATGTTCTTTGGGAAAATAAAAAGTCCATATACTCTCAATTTTGGCTTTGTTTGGCTTTGCACGTACTGGACTGCCAAGCATCACTCTAAGGAAATGGAAAGGGAGTTTTCCTTGTGCCTTTCTCTCCCCTTTACCTACAACGATTCTACTCAGCTTTCAAACTTATCTTCAAGTCAGACGGACATCAGACCTGTATTTAAATCTTGGATCTCATTTCAGGTGTGGAACTTCGGTAAAATTAACTTACTTCCTTGGACTTGTTCTCCACATCTGTAAAATGGGGGTAAGCAATGCCTATTGCATAGGGTTTTCAGTGGAGATTAAGTGAAATTAGGTGGATTAATGTAAAAGAGCAGATCTCCTTAAGAAAGCAAGTGTTTTTAACCTAAAAAAACCATGGACTTTGAAGCCCTCACATTTGGGTTTTAATGTGGTTTTAATTGCTAGCTTAAGATGTGTAAGCCTTTTTGTTCTGTAATCCTTGACTTCATCCTCTGTTGGACTTTAATCAGTTGGAAAAGAGCTTGCACATCTATATTCATTGCAGCCTTATTCACAATTGCTAAGACGTGGAACCAACCCAAATATCCACAAACAGACTGAAAAAGTGTAGCACATATATTCCATGGAATACTACTCAGCCATAAAAAACAAGAAGACCCTGGAATTTGATAGAAAGCAAATGAATATGGAAGATTTGTTGCTGGACGAAGCAAGTCAGGCTATGAAAGAGAGACATTGTATGTCTCCACTTAATATATACTGACTTTCTATACTCTATGGTAGAGACTGAAAGACTGGAGGATATGAAAGCATTAAAAATTGTTACGGACACTAGAGACAAAGTGG
>NW_006159857.1:599298-600728 GCF_000334495.1 Tupaia belangeri chinensis
CCCCCCCCAAAAAAAAAAGATTTAAATAGGTTGTGGCCAGCAGGTGGTGTAGTAGTTAAGGTGCTGGACTCCCATGTGGTGGACCACAATTCAAGTCCTGAACACAGTTGCTTGAAATTCACATTGAGTGCATGTATATGTGTGCGTGCCCAAAATCCTGAGAGGAGAATAGAAGAAAAGGGATTGAACCATGGTCATCCCTACTGGTGGGTGATTTCTCGCTTTCTGTTTCTCTCTCTCTCTGGTGAGAGCATATGCCCTATAGCAAAAATCTCTCAGAAAAAAAAAGAAAAGAAAAGAAAAAAGATTTAAATAGATATCTTGTTCTTGGGCAGGAATTACTAGGCATTCAATATATGTTTGCTCCCCTTCTCCATAGGCTTTTCCCAAGCTCCTTCTCTACATAGTCACCATATTCTTGAAGACATTTTTCCTTTTCTTGCCATTTCAGATCTTTTGTTTTTGTTTATAACCTTGCCACATAACTTACTTGTTCTGTTTCTCACTGCATGTCTGTCTCTTCACTATTGTCAGTTATTGGAAGCAGTCTTCATCCTGCTTTTGTTTCCATAGGCCTCTGATGTTGAATTATATTCCTTTATTCCCAATGACGTGGAAAAATCCCCTTTCCCCCCAGTTCCCTTAAACTTGAATTCCAGGTTAATTCAATGCCAATTTCTTAATATTTTCTGCCCAACTCAAATATCTTGCAATAAGTTACTAGCTTTATGTTCAATGTAATGCTTATTATGTCTTATATTTGCTTCAAAGTCCAATAACTGTATTTCCCTTATCACTCTATGAAGAGCCAGAGCTTGTATAAAGATTATACAGGGCCAGCAGATGATGTGGAGGTTATGGTGGCTAGATCTCACATGACTGACTGCACAGTTTGAGTTCCAGACCCAGTGGCTTGAAAATGATGCTGGGTGTGTTGTGTGCTTACCTAAAATCTAGAGAAGAGAATGGAGGAGAAGGGATTGCAGCATGGCTATCCTCTCTGGGGAGTTCTTTCTCACTCTCCCTATCTTTCTCTCTCTCTCTCTGTCTCCAGGGAGTATATGTGCCCTATAACAAAAATTAAAAAAAAATCCAGAAATAAAAGCTTTACATTTTGATATAAAATTAATGGAGATGATATTTACTTAGAACAAACTAAGCCTGCATACATTGTGAAATGAATCACAATTCAGGAAGTTGATCTCTTGAGTAAAATACACCTTGTTCAAACCCCCAAAAGCACATAGTTGTAATATCGCTTCAGTCTTCTTTTAATAATGGCTTAGCAATTTAGAAAAAAGAAATATTTGAGAGAGTGTCAAAAAACAAGGCTTCCTTCAAAAACAGAAAAAAAAAATCAGGATTCTTCATAAATAATAATGATTTTTATGCAAATTAGAATTGTATGATATATTATATTTGCATTTGGA
>NW_006159857.1:600762-675924 GCF_000334495.1 Tupaia belangeri chinensis
ATTAGGTAGGTAGGATTCAGGAGCTTCTAATTATGTGAATTCTTGCCCTCTTTTCTTTCTCCTCTTTCTTTCCTTTTTTTAAATAAAACTTTTAAAAAAGATTTATTAATTTTATTTTATTTGTTATTATTATTATTTTTTAGTTTGACTAGAGAGAGAGAAAAAGAAAGTAAGAAAGCAAACTGCATGGTCTGGAACTTGAATCAAAGTTGGTTATGTTGGAGTCCAGCACCTTAACCACCCCACCACCTGCCAGCCCCTCTCCTCTTTTAGTAACATACTTCTCAGTTTGAGTGGAATGCTTAACATCCTGAGTTCAGTTGTGAATACTTTTAGACTATGACATTGACTGGAATGCCTACTCAAGAGTTCAGTAAAACACTGGGCTTTTTCTCAATGGCCTATAATGTAGCCTGTGACTTTTGTCTCAATTTTCAATATATACTGCCCCTGAGTTTCTGTCAGAATACCAGGAGAAGATTCTAGGCCCCCACCTGGAATGCATTCCTTGCATGCATAGGACTCTGAAAAGTTATACCTTTGAAGAAAATGCAAAGAGGTGCTACCACTTTGTATCTAAACATTTCCAGAGTCATTTCCTAATGCCAGGTTCTTTAGACTTCATTAAAAATACATTTGAGTATTGGTCTAGCAGGTGGCATGGGGGTTAGGGTTCTGGATCCCACATGGTTGACTCTGTGGTTCAAGTCCCGGACCTCGTGGCTTGAAAAACACGCTAGGTGTGTGTGTGTGTGCTTGTCCTAAATCCCCAGAAGAGAATGATGGAGAGGCAATTGTAGTGTGGCCAGCCCTTTGGGGAGGGGTGATTTTTAACTTTCTTATCCACCCCCTCCCCCACCATGAGTGCACATGCCCTGTGGCAAAAATCTAAAAACAAACAAAAAACATTTGAAATACATTTGAGTCTCAGTATTGGACACAACTATAGGGAAAATTAAAGCTATATTAACTGCCTTAGCTATCACACAATGTAATGGTTGAGGAAGGTGCTGTCTGGATCAGTTGTTTTCTGTCTAGGCAAGGAATATTAAAAATTTCTCTTTTTCTAAACTTTCAGATTTTGGTTTGGGAAAGACCCTGTGCCTTTAACAACATGAGCTGCTGAGATATGTACCGATAAAAGGATGCAGGGGTTACCTTATAGCCTAGAGGTTGAGAGAGCTGGATCCTACATGGCTGAGGTTTGAATGCTGAACCTGGTGGCTGTATAAATACAGTAGACACATGTGTGTGCATGTTCCAAATCCCATCAGGATGGAGATAAGGAGAAAGGATTGTAGTGTGACCATGTCCCACTGGAGGAGGGGGAAGGTGTTTTTTCTCTCTCTCATGAGCATGCGTAGCAATTAAAAGAAAAGGATAAAATGATAGGTGTAAAGTTGAAACCTCACTTTAGCTTAAAGGATAGGAAGTGAGTAGCTTTTTCTCTGTTGTCTGACTTCCTGGGTGTTCCTTCTCAAGGCAGAGGTGGCTGTTAGTTACTAAGGAAAAAAATAAGCTTATGTGAAAACAATTGGAAGATATGCATGTGTATGCCAAGCATATTTAGTATAATAAGTGCCATTTTGTGAGGTTACAATAAAAGGAATACTTGACCAAATTCCATCACAAATTCAGACATTTTCAGATGTGTTTAGGTAAACACTTATTAGACCACTTGTTTTATAAACTTAAGGAAGTCTTAAATGACCAGGGGAGAAATGCTTTTTCTATATACGACACTGCATGAAAGGTTTATTCAAGGCAGATAAGATAGTATTCTATGGGCAGAATTTAGCTAACTCTTTCTCAGATTCCTCCAAATTTATGGACACAGAATTATTTAGGGGTCAGTGTTGGACCCCATGGTGGAGGCAAAGATTCTTATACCCTTCTCATATAAAGGTAGGGAGTATCTCTAATATTTTTTTAACTAATTCACCAACTTTGAGTACCACTAGTTTTACCAGTGACACTCTATTTTTAACATCCATTATACTAATTAATGTCATTATTTTTACCAAGGAAACTTTGTTTCTAACATTCATTATAGTAATTAGTAAAGCCTCTGCTCATGACCAGAGATAGAGTTGAAGCATTTGTAGGGCCACTGATAGTGTGACCTTTTATATTAAATGATAGCTAATGGATCCAGGCATATGGGCCCCTGCCCCATTAGGATAATTGAAACACTTAAGTATAATTTAAGTTAATTTATACATTTATAATATTGAAGTATTTTAGAGCTAATTGCAGACATCATGACATGGGGTATAAAGAAAAGGCAGAAAGGAAATAAAAGTGAAGATTTGATTTATATTTTAGTGAAAATACTAAAATTTGCTTTCACATAATGCTTTAATGGTAAATAAAACAGTCAACACATGAATGAGATTTTTTAAAATTTTTTTTCAAAGAGAGAAGTTTTTTTTGCTATAGGGCACGTGTGCTTGCTGGAGAGACAGAAAGACAGAAAGTGAGAAATCATCCCCCAGGGAAAATGGTCATGCTGCAATCCCTTCTTTTCCATTTTCCTCTTGGTGTTTTGGGCACATACAGGCACACATCTGGCCTGAGTTTTTTTTTTTTTTTTTTTTTGGAGAGGATTTTTGCTATAGGGTGCGTGTGTTCACCAGAAAGACAGAGAGAGACAGAGAGACAGTGAGAAATAACTCCCCAGGGGGGTTGGCCACACCACAATCCCTCCTCCTCCATTCTCCTCTCGGGATCTTGGGCATGCACGCCGCAATCCCTCCTCCTCCATTCTCCTCTCGGGATCTTGGGCGTGTGCCTGGCATGAGTTTAAGTCATTGGGTCCAGGACTCAAACTGTGGTTGACTACATGGGAGTCCAGCAACATTAGCCATTATGCCAACTGCTGGTTCCCCAGCATGAGTTTTAAGTCACTGGGTCCGGGACTCGAAATGCAGTCGACTATGTGGGAGTTCAGTGATGTAACAATTACGTCATCTGCTAGTCCTGAACGAGTTGTTGTTAAACAGCTTTATCAAGGAAGAATTCTGTGTCTCAGGGTGATATATTCAATCACTTAATTCAGCAAATATTTACTGAGTACCTACTGTGTGCAGGGGATGCACAATTCTGCCCCTAGCCCACTTTTACTGATCTCAGTAGAGTCTTAACAGAAGGCAATTGTTGTACCATAACAGGGGACACCATTCATTATGGATGAACTACAGGCCCTGAGTAGTGGCCTGGAAGGGAGTAACATAGTGGCTAAGCAGAACTTGTTATTTCCTCTTGTAAAAACCAAGAACATGGATCACATGCCGGAGTTAAGTCAACTAAAGGAGCATTTGTTTAAAATGGTTTTAGACATATAGAACTCTAAGAGCCAAAATACCATACAGAGTTACAGAGATCCCAAATTCTTGTTTTGGTGTCAAGTCCTAGTAGTTTGTAGTATAGGCAAGAACAATTCCATTTTCCAAATGAGATTGAAGTGGTTAACAAATTTAGAGCTCAGAAAGAGCTTAATCTTAAAATAATTTGCTAGGTTTTTGTTTGTTTGTTTGTTGTTTTTAGTGTTTGAAAATAACGATTCACCTGAATATGATCTCAAGGATCCACCAGTGGAAGAAGTAATAGCAGTATCAACCATGCATAATAAAGTAAGCTTTGTATGTAAGCAATTTCATTGTACGGGAAACCAAGTTCAAATCTTATTTTCTATGCATATATGAGGTCTTCAAAAAGTTAATTGAAATGTATATTAGGAGAAAACTATACTTGAATTTTAAAATCTTTTGAACTAAAAATAACTTGTATGTGAATCCCACTTTTCTACTAACTTTTTGACATTTTCTCATATTTTTATAATTAAAAAAATTTATATTTAATCACTATATATTTTTTACAGTGTGTAACACTGCTTTTTCCAGCACTAATACAGTGCTTTTCAGTCAAGAAAAGACATTACCATATACATTATCATCAGCAATTAATTTTTTATTTTTGGTTCAAATAAACATATTTTTTCCCCTTGTTCTCCTCCCTCCCTCCCTCTATTATCCACTCCTGTGTTACCACATCCTTACTATCTCTAGTGTCTACAGTTGTGGTTTCCTCATATTTTAATGAAGAATAAATTCATGAGGAATTTTACATGTCTAGTGTGAGACAGAAAGAGGAAAAAAAAGACAGGAAATACTTTTAAGAACTTTGTGCATAAAGGAGGTTTTTACCCACACACAGAATTTTACTTCCCAGAAGGAAACTATATATAAAAAAAGTCCTAATGAGAGCAAGATCTGGACTGCCCAGTTTAGTGGTGCTGGGAGTTAAGCAGAAGAAGGTGGAAGTCTTTCTTCTTCAAAGAATTGTTCCTTTCACAGAAGTGGCGGGTTCATACTCAGGTGTTTCAGACAGCCCAGTGATGATTTCCAACCTAACAGGTTTCACTTACAGGAGGCACTGAAACTCTTCAGGCAGTGATTTCCCTTCCATCTCAAAGCACCAACTCAAGAGGATGGAGGGACTTGGTCATGGGGAATAACAGGAGGCATTGAGGGTCATTCTTTGACCAGTGAAACATCCTTGGGTATCTTAGTTACAATTTTTTTTGAGGGAGACAACTGATTGTTCCATTTCTGTTTCATAGGTGATAATTTTTTTTTGGTATAGTTTCCCAAAAAATAGCTGATTTTTTTTTCTCAAATAAAGTTTTTTTAAGAACTAGGAAAGAATATAAGTTGTGGAGCCAGCAGGTAGTGTGGTGGTTAGAAATAAATGAAAAAATAAAAGGATATACGTTGTTTCTAGCTTTTTACCTTCTACTTCCTAGGCAGATGGATATTCCACAGTGGTTAAGATCATAGGTTTTGACTCAAATCCCCTGGATTCGATATTGGCTCAGTGGCTTACTAACTATAAACATGGGAAAATTTTTAATGTTTTCTAAGTCTCATTTATAAAACAGAGATAGTGATGGTACTTACCTTTTAGGGTTGCTATGAGGAACACATGAAATAATCTATGTAATGTACTCATATTGCATATGTGTGATGCAATCCATGCAATGCTGCAGTCAGCACTTAAAATGTACTTGCATAATTGTCATCATCATTATGTCCATCACCAGCTGCAGCAGCTTTGAAAAAAGGACAGAGCAATGAAAGCACAGCCTTTTAGAGAAGCCCAATTCAAGTTTCATAGCAAATACTGTCCAAAAATAAAAGTGAGGGGAAAACTAAGGATTGAACCTGATGCACAGAATATGCCCAGGAAAATAACTCATGCCAAAAAATGAATATCTGCCCAGTTAAACAATGGGCAAACAAGCTGAATGGGCACATCATTAAAGAAGATACACAGACAAATAAATATATGGAAAGATGATCGAAATCATTTGTCATTAGAGAATTGCAAATTAAAACAATGAGATATTACCACACATCTGTTAGAATGGTGATAAAAGCCAAAACCAAAACCAAAGGAAAAAAAAAAAAAACCCAAAACTCCTCAAACCCAAAACTTAAGATTTAAAAAAAAAAATCCACAAAATCTTGATGATATTCAATGCTGGAAAGGATGAGGAGCCAGAACTCTTATTCACTGCTGGTGGAAGGCCAGCAGGTGGGATAGTGGTTAAGTTGCTGGACTCCCATTTGGTTGACCACTGTTTAAGTCCCAGACCCAGTGGCTTGAAACTCATGCCAGGTACATGTGCATGCATGCCCGAGATACTGAGAGGAGCATAGAGGAAAAAGGATTGTAAAGTGGCCATTTTCCCCCTCAAATTAAGTATTTTTAAGAACTAGGAAAGACTGTAAGTTGATTCTAGCTTTTTAATCTTCTAATTCCTAAGGAGATGGATATTCCTCAGTGGTTAAGATCATGGGTTTTGACTCAAACCCCCTGAATTCAATATTGGCTCAGTTACTTACTAACTATAAACATGGGCAATTTTTTTTTTTGTTTGTTTTTTTAGAGGTTTTGGCTATAGGGTGCGTGTGCTCTTCAGGAAGACAGAGAGAGAGACAGAGAGACAGAAAGTGAGAAATCACCCCCCAGGGGGTATGGCCACACCACAATCCCTTCTCCTCCATTCTCCTCTCATGATCTTGGGTATGCACGCACATGGTGCCTGGTGTGAGTTGAAGCCACCGGGTCCGGGACTCGAACCGCAGTCAACTATATGGGAGTCTAGCAACATAGCCATTACACCAACTGCTGGTCCCAACATGGGCAATTTTTTTTAATGTTCTCTAAGTCTTATTTATAAAACAGAGATAGAGATGGTACTTACCTTTTAGGGTTGCTATGAGGAATACATGGAATAATCCATGTAATGTACTCACATTGTATATATGGTGGTGGGTGATTTCTTGTTTTCTGTCTGTCTGGTAAACACATGCGTCCTACAGCAAAAATCTCTCAACAAAACAAAGCAACAAACACAACAACAAAAAAAACGTTGATGGGAATAAAAATGGTACAATCTAGGACCAGCAGGTGGTATGGTAGTTAAGGTGCTGGACTCCCATGGTTAAAGTCCTGAACCTTGCAGTTTGAAAATCATGCTGGGCACGTGTGCATGCATGTCCCACATCCCAAGGTGAGAATGGAGGGAAGGGATTGTGATGTGACCATCTCATCTAGGGGCTGATTTCTTAGTTTTCCTTCCTATGTCTCTCTTCAGTGAGTGCCCATGCCCTGTGGAAAAACCTCAACAACAAAAAAATGGTACAGCCACTTTGAGAGAAAGTTTTTCATTTTCTTACAAAGTGAAATATATAACTTTGTTATAAAGTCCAGCAATTGTTTTTCTAGGTATTTACCAAATGGATTTGAAAGCTTATGTCCATATAAAAACCTACATGTGAATGTTTATAGCAACTTTGTTCAAAATTGCCCAAAACCGGAATCAACCAAGATGTCCCTCAATAGGTGAATAGATAAACTGTGGTACATCTATACAATAAAATATTATTCAGTGATTTAAAAAAATGATCTATGGGCCAGTAGGTAGTGTAGTGTTTAAAGGTGCTGGACTCCCACATGGACAATCACGGTTCAAGTGGACCTGGTGACTGGTTTCTCACTTTCCTTCTCTTTTTCTCTGTCTCTCTTAAAATAATAATAATAAAGTTAAATAAAATAATTTTTAAAAAAGGAAATGAGCTATAAAGCTGCAAAAGGAAAGGGCTGAGTTTTAAATTCATGTTGCCAAGTAGAAGGTCACATACTATATGATTCTAAGCATATGACATTCTGTAAAGAATAAAACTACAGTAACAGCAAAACAATTAGTGGTTGTTGGAGGAATAGGGAAATACAAATAGGTTAAGCCCAGGGGATGTTTTTAGGTTAGTGAAACTATTTTGTATGACATTGTAATTATGGATGCATATTACTATGTCTTGCTAAAACCTATAGAATTTTATAGCTCATGAAGGTTTATAAAAACGTCAAAGTTCATGAAGAATGAACCTTAATGTATGTAAATAAGCAATCATTTAACAGTTAAGGGATCCCAGTATTCAATGTATAATGTAATAAAACAATCTGACTATATTATAAATGTATGAAACAACCTTACTGAAAGCAGTGGAGGCAAATACATTGACTTAGATAACTTTGAGGGCTGGCTCCATAGCCTAATGGTTGAGGGAGTCAGATTTCACATGGCAGATCACAGTTGGAGTCTTGGTCCTGGTGTTGCTTGAAAAACATGCTGAATGTGTATTTGCATGCCCCAATCCAGGCAAGATGGAGAAATGAAAGAGAAGGGACTATGGTGTGACAATGTCCCATTGGAAGGTGCTATTTTTTCTCTCTGTCTCTGTCTTCATATCTCTGTCAGGTGAGAGCACAAACTCTGTGGCAATGAAAAAAAAATAAAAAGAGAGGCCAGCAGGTAATGTGGTGGCTAAGGTACTGGACTTCCATATGGCTGACTATGGTTCGAGTCCCAGACCCAGTGGCTTGAAAATTACTGGGGCAGGGAGGTGGTTAAGGCAGCTGGACTCCCACATGGCTGACTGCAGTTAGTCCTAGACCTTGTGGCTTAAGACTCACCCTGGGTGTGTGTGCATGCCCGAGATTGCAGGAGGAGAATGGAGGAGAAGGGATGATGTGGCCATCCCACCTCCTTGGGGGATTTCTGACTTTCTGTCTGGCGAATGCATGCACTCTATAGCAAAAATCCCTAAAAAAAGAGAAAAATTGGTATAAAATGGGAGCCAGGTCTTTTACTGTTAGAGGTGCAAATTTATACATAGTCAGAGAAGGGGCTAGCATAGCCCATATGGTAATGGATTAGGGTTGGAGACATCAGTGTGAATCTATTTAGCTTTCATGTAGATAAAGATAGATATGTATAGAAAATTTATTGATAGGTATATACATGACTTAGTATACAGATGTATATTTTCTTGCTCTGTCAGGTTAGAGAACTTAGAAACAATGTCACTGTAACAGTGATAAGCACACTTAATGCCCAGATCTTGGTTTCTAATACCATTATTCAATAAAACCAGCAGGTGGTATGGTAGTTAAGGTGCTGGACTCCCATGGTTAAAGTCCTGAACCTTGCAGTTTGAAAATCATGCTGGGCACGTGTGCATGCATGTCCCACATCCCAAGGTGAGAATGGAGGGAAGGGATTGTGATGTGACCATCTCATCTAGGGGCTGATTTCTTAGTTTTCCTTCCTATGTCTCTCTTCAGTGAGTGCCCATGCCCTGTGGAAAAACCTCAACAACAAAAAAATGGTACAGCCACTTTGAGAGAAAGTTTTTCATTTTCTTACAAAGTGAAATATATAACTTTGTTATAAAGTCCAGCAATTGTTTTTCTAGGTATTTACCAAATGGATTTGAAAGCTTATGTCCATATAAAAACCTACATGTGAATGTTTATAGCAACTTTGTTCAAAATTGCCCAAAACCGGAATCAACCAAGATGTCCCTCAATAGGTGAATAGATAAACTGTGGTACATCTATACAATAAAATATTATTCAGTGATTTAAAAAAATGATCTATGGGCCAGTAGGTAGTGTAGTGTTTAAAGGTGCTGGACTCCCACATGGACAATCACGGTTCAAGTGGACCTGGTGACTGGTTTCTCACTTTCCTTCTCTTTTTCTCTGTCTCTCTTAAAATAATAATAATAAAGTTAAATAAAATAATTTTTAAAAAAGGAAATGAGCTATAAAGCTGCAAAAGGAAAGGGCTGAGTTTTAAATTCATGTTGCCAAGTAGAAGGTCACATACTATATGATTCTAAGCATATGACATTCTGTAAAGAATAAAACTACAGTAACAGCAAAACAATTAGTGGTTGTTGGAGGAATAGGGAAATACAAATAGGTTAAGCCCAGGGGATGTTTTTAGGTTAGTGAAACTATTTTGTATGACATTGTAATTATGGATGCATATTACTATGTCTTGCTAAAACCTATAGAATTTTATAGCTCATGAAGGTTTATAAAAACGTCAAAGTTCATGAAGAATGAACCTTAATGTATGTAAATAAGCAATCATTTAACAGTTAAGGGATCCCAGTATTCAATGTATAATGTAATAAAACAATCTGACTATATTATAAATGTATGAAACAACCTTACTGAAAGCAGTGGAGGCAAATACATTGACTTAGATAACTTTGAGGGCTGGCTCCATAGCCTAATGGTTGAGGGAGTCAGATTTCACATGGCAGATCACAGTTGGAGTCTTGGTCCTGGTGTTGCTTGAAAAACATGCTGAATGTGTATTTGCATGCCCCAATCCAGGCAAGATGGAGAAATGAAAGAGAAGGGACTATGGTGTGACAATGTCCCATTGGAAGGTGCTATTTTTTCTCTCTGTCTCTGTCTTCATATCTCTGTCAGGTGAGAGCACAAACTCTGTGGCAATGAAAAAAAAATAAAAAGAGAGGCCAGCAGGTAATGTGGTGGCTAAGGTACTGGACTTCCATATGGCTGACTATGGTTCGAGTCCCAGACCCAGTGGCTTGAAAATTACTGGGGCAGGGAGGTGGTTAAGGCAGCTGGACTCCCACATGGCTGACTGCAGTTAGTCCTAGACCTTGTGGCTTCAGACTCACCCTGGGTGTGTGTGCATGCCCGAGATTGCAGGAGGAGAATGGAGGAGAAGGGATGATGTGGCCATCCCACCTCCTTGGGGGATTTCTGACTTTCTGTCTGGCGAATGCATGCACTCTATAGCAAAAATCCCTAAAAAAAGAGAAAAATTGGTATAAAATGGGAGCCAGGTCTTTTACTGTTAGAGGTGCAAATTTATACATAGTCAGAGAAGGGGCTAGCATAGCCCATATGGTAATGGATTAGGGTTGGAGACATCAGTGTGAATCTATTTAGCTTTCATGTAGATAAAGATAGATATGTATAGAAAATTTATTGATAGGTATATACATGACTTAGTATACAGATGTATATTTTCTTGCTCTGTCAGGTTAGAGAACTTAGAAACAATGTCACTGTAACAGTGATAAGCACACTTAATGCCCAGATCTTGGTTTCTAATACCATTATTCAATAAAAGGATCAGAGTTGCTTAGAGAAGTTTATGATTCTATGACTGGGCAGGAGATATACAAGATGGGTCTGTCGTATCTTGTAGTGCCAGAAGGTAAGGAAGTGCTCAAAATAAAACAAAAAATACAACAGTAACAGCAACAAAAACCTCCACTAAGATGAGTTATGTCAAAGGGACACAGGAGTCGACAGAAAGAGATCCTAGTGGCCAACACTGGAACAGTTTGAAAAAATTAGAAATATTGGGTGGTTGGGAAAGTCATGATGCATTTTTGTATAGAAAAACACATCATGGCTTTCCCAACAACCCAATAGTGTTGGATTATAATTCCCCACCATAAAATGTTGATATAAGAGTCCAGTATGGAAACAGAGGTACATGTAACTTTATAGTTGAGAAATATGACAAAGCTAGGCAAGTGATCAAAGTTAGTTAGCCACAACAGTGATAAATCATTTGTTAGCTTTTATTCTTTACATGATGTGACAAAAATGGCACTTAACCTCTCTTGTCTTCTTCCTCAAAATTTATAAGCTCAGTCTGATTATGAGAAAAACATCAAACAAACCCAGCTGCAGTGGTGTATGCTACTAAGACGCTTTGCGTTGCAGGCTAGGATGACATGGGAGACCCAGGTTCAATTTCCATTCCAACCTGAAAGCCAGGTATGATGGCGTGCACCTGCAATCTCAACGACTTGGGGAAGCTGAGTCTGAGGGATTGAAAGACTCTGCTTAAAAAGAAAAGAAAAGAAAAGAAAAGAAAAGAAAAGAAAAGCATTAGAGAAATTTCAGTTGAAGGACATTGTACAATGATCAAGGTCATGAAAACAAGGAAAGTCAGAGAAACTATCACAGCCAAGAAGAGCCCAAAGAGAAGACAATATCAATTAACTGTAATATGGTATTCTGGATGGGGTCCTGGCACAAAAAAGCAGTTTTTATAGTAGATAAAAACAAAGGAAATCTGCATAAAATGGATATTAATAATAATTTAATGATTCATTAACTGTAAAAAGTGCATGACATATGGAAATGTATGTAGTAGAAACAGTGTCAAATATATAAGGACTTTCTGTACTATCTTTATCATTTTTCTATAATCTAAAACTGTTCTAAAAATGAAACTTTATTGTAAAAATAATGGTCCAGTTAAAAGATAATTTTACAAAAGGGTAAAATCATGACTCACATACAGAGATAAAAATGGTAATAGTATTAAGATATTGCTTAGCTCATAATGAAGGAACCAGGTGGATGCTATAAACCAATTTGAAGAAGCATCCAAAGATCATACACATTTATAGATCAAGAATATTAAAATGAGTGTGGAGGCAAAACTAGCTACTTTTGCTGTAAGGAATGCAAGTCAGTTTAACCTCTGCTGGACAGGACAAATTTGTCTACATATGAGAGTTATTTTGCATTGCAATGAATTATCTACAATTTACAGAGCTGCAAAATAGCACTCACAGAATCAGAATGAGATACTCAGAGGTGTGTTTTCTAGACAACGTAGCATTTTTTTTTTACAGAAGCAGACATTTTTCTGTATAATGTAAAGCTCCACCTCCTTGCCAATTCTAGCAACTTTCCCTTTGTCTATGAGATCCCAGTTTATTGAGTTCCTTTATGGTTGTCATTTGTTCTGATATATTTTGGCTCTCTGTCTTCCTGGCACATGGTAAGGCTGCTTTTCCTATCTTTGAAGTTTGGCATATGACTTGTAATGACTAATGAAATAAGAGATGAAATGACTTCTATTCCTTCCAAGAGGACGTTTTAAGGGCTGGTATGAATTTTCCTACTTGTGTTTTTCTTGCCTTTGTGAGTGAGGACATGTATGTCCATATGGAGTTTCAGTATGCCTGATTCTCTGAGTGACTATGGAGACAGAGCGTCTCTGATGGCCTGTGTTGGACTTGTAAGCATGAATGAAAATAAACTTTAGTGTGTTAAGTTGCTGGAAGTAACATGAAAACTCTTCAGTCAGAGTTGTTGAGTTTGAATCCTGGCTGCACCATTTACTAACTGTGTGATCTTTGTAAAGTACCTCACCCTTCCTGTATTTTGATGTTCTTATCCATACCATGAAGATAATAATAATGTTCATGCCATAGAGTTGTAGGAATTAAATAAGCTAATATAGACCATCCTTTGGCACAAAGTCAATAATAACTGGCTCCTTGTTTATCCATTGATCTTTTTGGCTACATAACTCAAAATTTATCAATGTTTCCTCAAATTAAGATTTTTAATATAAACCATTAAGCACAGTGTGTTCAGAATAGTATAGCTATCCCTACAGGGTAGTGTCACAGGGACACCTGTTCCACAGACTGTCTCAGAATGCTCCCTGGAAGACTTACTTGTGTCATCTTTCTCTACAGTGCTTTTGATGTTGAGTGTTTTTAAAACATGAGGAAACTGGACACTGCAATGTAGTTTGAGATGCTACCTCAGTGACAGGTAGAGGACAGAGTGCCTGAAGGAGGCTGAGGTTTCTTTCTTAGAATCCGTAATTATTACTGTTTTTGTAGTTCTTGATATGGTACCCTTATTTTTTCTTTATTATTAAACTAAATGGTTGCTTCATTTTATTATAACACTTCTCCTAAATGAAACAATCAAAATTAATGGAACAATTACAAAATAGAGCAAGTACCAATAAAATATGCAAAAGTAGCTAAGCTTGCTCAGTATGTTTATGCATCTCAAATTATTACAGATAGTGTCTAGTGAAAAAGATAAGTCCGCTGTGTTTTTGTTTGTTTTGCCCTCGGAAAGAATATATATAGACTAAGAGTAGAATGAGTTGGCATATTTTCTATAGATCTGTAGCAGCTGTTTTCCAAAAGTAGGCAAATATCCAGTATCATTTGCAAGTCAGCTTAATGTTCTTTGCAAACTGAAGCACAGAAGCCCTTTGAATTTTGATTTATAAGTAGCTTAATTTCTCAGCTCAATGAGAAAGGATATAGAGATGAAATTGAAGGCATATTTATGCCTTTAGTATCTAGTGATCATATTTCTTCTGAAGGTTTGGATTTTTTATTGATAGCAAAACACTCAGTTCATGCTGGACATCCATCAGTTGTTGAGTAATACTTATAATGGAATGGAACCTATGAAATAGAAAAATAAGAGGCATATTTATTAATTGGGGTCCTTCTCAAAATTTGGAGGTGAAAAACTACTAGCTATGGTAAGAATGTGTGCCTTGATTATAAATATTGACATGCAAAAATGGACTCACCCTTAATTCTGACATATCTAAGCTTCCAATAAAGGCAATGTAATTAAATAAACAAATAAATGTTGAAAAATTATTAGTAAAATTTAAATACATAAATAATCATTTCTTAGGAGAAACATGCATGTAATTACTCATCACAATTTCTGTTTTCTTGACTTAATTTCTGTGAATACTTCCTCTTGTTCCAAACACTGTACTATTTCTCTTCTACTTCTTCCATCTGAAATGCACTGCTTGGAACTTTAGGTTCAACAGTAATTATGTATCTTTTCCAAAACACTGCTTTCTTTAGTCCATACTAGTCTTTCTCTTATCAGAATTTTTATAAACTTATAGTTGGTATCTCACAATTTAATTCTTGGTTATGCAATTTTGTGTTATTATCTTTATATTTCACCTTTTTTCAGTTTTGGTGCAGGACCACATGCACTTGCTGGGGGTGGGGAAGGGAGGGAGGGAAGGAGAGAGAGAGAGAAAGAGAGAGAGAGAGAGAGAGAGAGAGAGAGGAAATGAGAAATCACTTCCTGGGAGGATAGCCATTCCACAATTCTTTTTCCTCCATTCTCCTCGTGGGGTGGGATTTTGGGCACATGTGCACATATGCCTGGCATGATTTTTAAGCCACAGGGTCAGAGACTCAAAATGTGCAGTTGGCCATGTGAGATCCAGCTGCCTTAACCTCTATTCCACCTCCTGACCCTATACTTCATGTTTGTGCATTTTTCTCTTTGCTTTTGGGCTGTGTTATTTAAGGAAAGTATACTCTCTAGCAGAATTCTTGGCGAAGATGGAGACAAGTACAGACCGAATTGATGAATTCTTAATTGCTGGGGACTCCAAGACAGTCATATTCTAATACACAAACATTTTTTTCAGGTGAACCTACCATTGGCATTTACAATGAAGAAGTCTAATAGAGTCATCCTTATATTTGAATTAATGTGGGTTGTGGTAAATTCTAATAATAGTAATAATAGCTAAAATTTGTATGGTACTTCCTTTACCATACATTAAACTATGTATTTTATACACTCATAGCATCCTATTTAATCCTAACAACAACCTCATGAGCAATATTGTGTTTATCTTAAAGTTTCTTTTTTATAATTATTTTATTTAGATTTATTTATTTATTTACTTATTTATTTTAAATTTGAACAGAGAGGGGCAGAGTGAGAGAGAGAGGGAAAATGAAAAAGCAAGCCACCAGGTCCAGGACTTGAACCATGGTTGGCCATGTGAGTCCAGTGCCCTTAACCACCATGCCATCTGCTGGTCTCATAAAGTTTATTTTCTTATTTATTGAGAGAGAGAGAAAGAGAAAGACAGGGACCTCTGACAGGATCTTGGTATGCAGTGATTCCCTGTCTCCCCACATCTTCTAGCCAGCCAGGATCACAGGGGTGCTCATCATGTTCAGGGTGACCAGGGATCTGAACCTTGGGTCTTCCCATATGATTCTAGTATTGCACAGTGATGCTCTATTGCTTGCACCATCTTGGCTGAGCAAAACTTCTGTGATTAATACTTTACAGTTTAGGATACTAAAGCACAGGGGGCTAAATGATCTAATAAAGGCCTCAGAGAGCTGGGACTGACTCCAGAGCTTTGCAGTGCAGGCCTGCATGGCAGCAGGGGTAGGTGGCAGTGAAATGAAGCATTCTCATTTTAGGGGTGAGGAGTAGAAAGTTATTTGTTATATTCTGAGGACTTAAGTGGTTGACTGAAAATTCTGAGAATATAGATAAAATATTTAGTGTTTCCGTAATAATTTGGAATGATCTAGAACTGAATACAGAATAAATGAAAGGAATATAGATGTTAGGTCTGTTTTTCCTACCAATTTGTTGAATAAATTAGGGCAATCAGACTATTCTGAGATGTGACTTGTAAATCAGAAGGTTAGGTATCTCTCTTGGCTTTTCCTGATGTACTTTCATGAATATGTATAATTCTTAATAATCTCAAATTTATGAATGTACTGGCTAGGGAATTAACAACAACATACAGTTTCCTACACTTATAAAGTAAGTATTTAGATAAGTAACTATTTATTTGAGTCATGAAGTAAAAAATATAAAATAAAATAAATTCTTTGGCGTTGTGGAGGGTTTGTTTATATGCTTAGAAGTGGGCTGGGGAAGTTTTAAAAATCAGTTAGCTAAAAAAACCCTGATATCAACTTACTTGAATTTTGGGTGGTGTGTTTTAGTTACAGCCAGTGGATTGCTTAATCAATCATCAACATTCAACTTCTGGGAAGAAACTACTTCCCATGTGAATACAATAGACTTTTAGCTTTCCCAGATTTAACAGTTTCAGTTTCTAGTATTTGGTAATGAATTTTAAGCTCTGCTATGTGATGATTTCTGATTCTGTCAAATCATAAATTTGACAAGAATGCAAGGGTGGCTTGTTGGAGCCACTCACAGTCAAGTGGAAAGCATATACCCACATCCTTTCAAGTATGTATTTTGTGGAGGAAATCATATGTTGTTCTGGTGTTTAAAAAAGCCCGAAGACATCCATCACAACATTGATAGTTGTGTTTAAATTATAACTTCTTCGCACTCACTCACTAATACTCAATCACTCACTCACTCAGATCTGCTCTTGGCTGGCTAAGCCTCCTGCCAAGCCTTCTCACATCTTTATCATTAACCCCTTTCGATTTGATCTCTCTTTGAACTGATGGCCCGATTTTTCTACTTAGTTTCAAATACTCTTAAGTATAATAATATCTGATGTCACTAACTTCATAGCACATCTGTTTTTTCGTCTAAGTCTCAAACACATTGTGAATGAAATTCAGTCTTGTTTAGAAGACCGTCGTTTTTTTCAGTTCAAACTATGTTATCTCTTATTTATGTCTTTTGATTTGTCTTGGTGGAACCCTGTTTTCCCTCTTATCTTTATGAATCCTTTGTTTCCACAATATATATGAACTTTCTTCTTATAGTATTTTGGCAAATAACTTGAAAAACTTCAATAGGTTCATTGTACATTTTTTTAAACTTCTAAAGAATATATGGTTTAATAGGGGACAGCAATGCTGCAGAACCCCTAAACCACCCATGTGAGATTGATCAGAGCTGCCCTCAGATCCTGCAGTGGAGACTCAGGAGTTTAAGTGGTGACATGTAGACAAAGAACAATACAAAGTATCAAGCTTGGGCTGAAACTGCTTGTGGATTATTTTTAGAATTTTTTTTTTTTAAATTTTAGCTCTATTTTATTTATTTATTTTAAATTTGACCAGACAGGGACAGAGAGAGCGAGGGAGGAAGCAAGCTGCTAGGTTCAGGACTCAAACCGTGGTTGATCATATGGGAGTCCAGCACCCTTAACCACCATGCCACCTGCTGCCCCCACCACCCACCACTTGTAGATTTGCATTACCATTTTATCTCTCCTAAGCAAAATAAGGGATTTCCTGATCATAGCCTTTAAAAAAAATTTTTTTTTTTATAGAGAAGTTTTTGCTATAAGGTGTGTGGGTCTGCCAGAGAGACAAAAAGCAAAAAAAATCACCCCTCGGGAGTATGGGCATGCCACAATCCCTTCTCTCCCAGTCTCCTCTTGGGATCTTGGACATGCATGCACACGCGCCTGGCTTGAGTTTTAAGCCACTGGATCCGGGACTCAAACCACGGTCGACTAGCAATGTTACTATCATGCCATCTGCTAGTCTCCCTTTTTTTCTTTCTGATCATAGTCTTATAACTTTCTCATGCTAGTTTTCATCTCTTTGTGTAATGTTTCCCAGATATGAGCCATCAAAAGCTGTTTATCACATTGCTTTTATTATAAACACATTATAATTTACTCGTATTTAAAATATTTGTCTTTTAACTTAAATATAGTCCTTTGAGATTTCTCTTTATAATTATTGCCTATGTAAAAACCTACTGTTACATGCTATAAACATAAATAAGATGAAAAGAAAATAGTATTTTAATATCTATTATTGGCTTGTGCATATGCTGAAACTGACACCTATTATTATTATTTAAAAAAATTTTTTTTTAAAAGGAGTTCAGGAAGTGTTCTGGTTATCAATTGCCACAAAATAAGGCACCCAAAACTTAGTGGCTAAAAATAATGTTTTATTGCTGTTTCTCACGGTTTTGTGGGTTGACTTGGCTCATCTAACAGTCCTCATTTGGGGTTCCACGTATGGTTTCAGCTGACAGCTGGGATAGGGATCATATGAAGGCTTGATTGGGCTGGATATCCATGATGGCTCTATTATTTGGCTAGGCAGCAGTTGCTGGTTGCCAGCTGGGACCACCTGGAGCTATTTGTTGTAGTGCCTACACATTACTTCTTTAATAGTGAGATTTGTCCTTACATGTGGCAACTTGGTTCCATGAGTGTTCAAAGAGGTCTCCATGGACACTGTGAGACTTCTTATGACCTAGCCTTGAGGTCCCAGAACATCTTAACTACTTCCTATTGATTAATAGTTAACGTAGTCCAGATTAAAAGGGAACAGTAGCAAAGAATTTGTGGCCATTTTTAATCTAGCACAGTTACTACTGTCAGGGTGGTGGTAAAGACTAGTACCAAACTTAGCTGTTCTCTGTGAAGTGACCAGACAGACTGAAAAGGGACCAAAAAGGAAATGGCTTTCTCACTATATAACTCAGTGTTCTTTAATTGTTTCCTTCCACACTTGAACTCATTTTGGTACTAGCAGTGGCAGTGAGCCCATCTTAGTGTATTTACTTTCTTTAGTGACACTTCACATCTCTTGTTTTGGGGATTTCAAGTATGAATTTTGCTGGTATGTTCTCTTATCCTTTTGAGGATTTCCTTATGCCTTTTGCTAATTCTAAAATTTCAAAGAAGAAAGTAGAAAAGTAGCATTGTAATAAAATTAATTTTCTTTTTTTAAAGGCAGATAGCCAAATCAACTTAACAGGGCACCGTAACAAAAAATTTGGAGAAATGGCTATACTGGTTTCCAGATTTAAAAGCTTCTCTGGCTCACTTAGAAGGATTGTTAGGGAGCGATTTCAGTAGACACTTTGTGGGTAAGACATCTGATTCAAGTGTACATGAGTGAGATATTAATATTTTCCCCCAGAGGTTAGATGGTGTGGTTTTGTTCTTAAGATGAAATTATTTAAGTTTCAACATACATATGTTTTATGAAAAATTTTAAGGGTCGTCAGTTTGTCAGAAATAACCCAAATAGATACTAAGTGGAATTATAGCCACATCATGTGAAAATTGACAAACAGGGCATAACTTTTTTCCCTATCTCAGGGAAAGTACAAAGAAGGATCTATTATGTGAGAAATGCATGGAACTCTTAAGGTTAAACTTGGAACCAAGGGTAATTTTTATTGAGTTTGATGGTGTGGATATTTTTGGTTGATATATTGCTGTATATATGCGTCTACTTGTTATATGTATATAATTCAACTAAAGGTTTACGGTTTCAGAAACTTCCTCTCATATAAATATCAATTTTTCCTTTATTACTTAATACATTATGTTATGGATAAACATGCAGACTGCTACGTTAGAGCTTCACTTTAAATAAGAAATTTCTCCTAATTGATATAACAACTCAAAATAAACGACTGACCTGTCAAGGTTAAATTTCCTCGGCTCTGTACTCAGTGGTATTAAGCAAGCAAATACTGTGTATTTTGTACCAGCTGTTAACCATAAAGAGCTGTTATAGGTTTCAAAGCAGTTACTGATACAAAGATTCTCTCTTAGCCTTATTATGTATTTAAAGAAGCAAGATAGGTATTAGTCAATGTTGGAAATATGTTTTATATAAATATTCAAGAAGCTCTGGGTGGAATCCATGCTAACAGTCATGCCACTGATACGGTTTTTAGCTTGGAAGATTTAAGAAGTTGATTATTATTTTGAATGTATTGTGAGGATCTGCTCTCTTTTTTTCAAGTTATGCTAGATCCTACAATTTAAAATGTATTTATGAGAATATGGTGAAATATTAAAGAAAATTTATCTTTGAATTTTGTGTTTTTTAAAAGTATTAAAAAACTGATGAATCATGATTTTTATTTTTGTCTAATTTCAAGATTAAACTCATTTCATAAACATGAGTTATACATTGATAGTTCGTAGTTTCTAATAACTTAGATGTTACAATAGTAAATGAAACAACAAAATTCACAATTAAGTACATGTCTGGGTATCAATGTAAAAATAAATATGCCTAGAGAAATATTTAAAATATACCAACATGTCAATAGTCATTGTATTCATGTGTTTGGGTGATTTTTTTTTTCCCTTTTGGGTGATTTTTTTTCTTTCTGTGTTTCTTTAGCTTTTTCAACTTTTCTATAATGAGAACCATTTAGCATGGGAATATGTCAAATAACTAAGCGAAATCCTGTGATTGCTAATGTGTATATAAAGGAGAATTGTATTAAAATTATGTACATGGAGGCCAGCAGGTGGTGTGGTGGTTAAAGGCTCTGGACTCCCACATGGCTGACTGTGGTTCGCGTCCTGGTCCTGGCGGCTTGTTTTCTCACTTTCCCTTTCTCTCTCTCTCTCTGTCTGTCTCTCTCTGGACAAATTAAAAATAACGATAACAAATGGAATTAAATAAATAAATAATTCTCAAAAAAATGATGTTCACAAATAAAGTTTCTAAGTTAGTTACTGTTTAACCTCATTTGTGCCATACTGACATTTATTATGTACATCTTCTCCCACTTTTAGTTTTATATGTTATATTTACAGCCTTATAAATACTCCAGGACGAAGCCCCGCCTCCCAAGTGAGGAGGCACATGGTCCTTAACTGGATGAATGAAGATACTTCTTCTCTTGGTTTGGTGACCAGGAAGCTCCTGTTCTTCACTTGGAAGTGATTGTAGCTTTGTTATTAGCTGACTGGCAGGAGTGGCTGCCCATATCTGTATCTCACTTGGACTCATTGGGATCCTTAGTTCATTCCTGTTCTCTTGTCAACTTTCAGGCGCTCCAGGAGGTTAGGTAGAAGGTATGTAAGTGATTCATGGATGTTTATAAACCTGAGAACTTTATAAATTTTTTATTTTAGGACAGAGGACGGGACAGCTTTATATTTGTATTTTGAATAGGTGTGACTTCTAGAGAAGGAGGTGAAAAGTGTGCTAGGTAACTATCAAGTGAGTGATACAAATGACATCCACTTTGTGCTTTTTCTTCCAACTTGGTGGAGTTACAGAATAATGGAAAACAAAACAAAACAAAACAAAACAAAACAGTATCTTAGTACCAATCCATTTATTCAATCAAAAGTATTGCTTAAGGTTGTTCTAGTGTCTGTTTTTATTTCAGTGATATACAGTTTTCTCATTGAGTGTTGAATAGTGAGAGGAAAGAGAGTCTTTCCTATGAGGTAAATCTGCATGGAGAAGGGTATGATAATTTCTTTTTTTTTTTTTTTTTTGAGAGATTTTCATTGTAGGGCGCGTGCGCTCGCCAGACAGGCAGAGAGAGACATAGAGACAGAAAGTGAGAAATCACCCCCCCAGGGGGGATGGTCACGCCGCAATCCCTTCTCCTCCATTCTCCTCTCGGGATCTTGGGCACGCACGCACACGCGCCCGGCGTGAGTTTTAAGCCACCGGGTCCGGGACACGAACCGCGGTCGACTATGTGGGAGTCCAGCGACATAGCCATTACGCTAACTGCTGGTTCCCAGAGGGTATGACAATTTCTATAAAGGACTACTGGTCATAGAACTTCCAAAGTAAAGAACAATCTAGTACTATTGCTCTGCATAAATAAGAAAAATTTAAAAGTCATCCAAGTGGTCTGAAATGCATTATGTACCATCAGGGATCTTTTAACCACCTCATGATTTTAGAAGAGAACATAGCAGCCTTTTAGCATATAAGACTTACCACATATTCTAACCTCCCACTTTAATAGATGTATTTTACAATATCAGTCAAGAAAAATCTTCAATTCTGCAGTGCTTTAACAAACCATATATATTCAATCATTAGACACACTACTTAAACAAATCTGTTCTTCACAAAACAGAATGCATGCAAATGTTATGACCAAATTCGACCTCAGATGTTTGATAATCAAGTTATTTGAAGTATCTTGAGAGAAGAGATGTTTGTATTCCTTCATATTTGAAGGTTTTCTTCCTCCTGTTCTCTATCTCTTTCTCCAGCTCTTCCTCCTTTATTTCTTAGGCAAGGTTTTGCTATGTTGTGATCTTCCAGCCTCAGGCTCATGAGTAGCTGGAATGTCTATAGGCCAACATCATCATGCCTGTCTTTTTAAGGGTGGGCCAAAAATGTAACCTGGGCTTTCCATGTGGCCTCAGCCTACCAAGTAGTCATATCTACTAGCTACTGTGGCTGGCCCATATATTTGATGACTTTAAATATGTGAAAATTAAGAGGTTAAAAATAAAATAACTGAAATTTTAAAATTATTTAATTTTATTATTTTATTTTTTTTGAGAGGCTTTTGCTATAGGGCACATGTGCTCACCAGAAAGACAGAGACAGAGAGATAGAAAGCGAGAAATCTCCGCCCCCCCGGTGGGGGGGATGGCCATGCTGCAATCCCTTCTCCTCCATTCTCCTCTCGGGATCTTGGGCATGCACGCACACGCACCTGGTGTGAGTTTACACTACCGGGTCTGGGACTCGAACCGCAGTCAGCTAGGTGGGAGTTCAGCAACATAGCCATTACGCTAACTGCTGGTCCCAATAACTGGAACTTTTATCTTGCATTTTAATAGTGTGTGTGTGTGTGTATGTGTGTGTGTATGTTTGTGTAAAGAAACCTCCGTTTCCTACTATGTCTTATTCTTGATGTTTTTTATCTTGTAAGTTTAGAAAAAGTGAAGCATATTTTTAGATCTATAATCTATGGATTTGTACCTGCAGCTGCCAATGGTCAGGCTTGCTGAGCTACAAAATGCAAATGTTGAGGGAGACTGTAATTCAGAAGGTCATTTATGTCCATAGTTTTCAGGGAGCCATCTTGCTCCTATCAAGACGCATCCTGAGTGGCATGCTTCTAATTTTATTACAAATATTTCTAACTCACAAAAATTTTTATTTAAAGGAATGGATATGAACACTTATCAAAGTTCCTCTGTCTGAGAAGGATTTAATTGACTTGTTGTAGCTTCTCTTATTTTCTTATTTTCTATAAAGATACTCTCTTGAAAGAAGTAGAAACTTACTATGTAATATATCGCATCAAAATTCTGAATGGTGAGGGGCCGAGGATATCAGGGCTATGAGAGAGGGATTGGCTGGAGGGATACAGGTAAGGGAACTGATAGATTTGGGCCTAGTCTCATTCTGTGCTTGCTCTTTTAAATTTTGGGTAAATTCTGGCAGGAATGAAAATAAGTGTCCCCTTCACAGAGAAAGGGAAGCAGGAGGTGTCTCAGAAGAGAAAACATAGCTTTTTAAGCATTGTCTGTGGCAGCAGCCCAGCCTGGGCACCCTTGGTCCCTATGAAAGAATTTAGAAGTCAGCCTTATATTTCCCTCTTGCCTCATTTACCTTAGAGCAGCATTCTAGAGTAGTTGCTATAATGTATAGTACTCTGAGAATAATAATAATTTTTTTTTCTCTTTAAAGTAAAAAGTCATTGACTAGAATTGCAAAGGGGTTCAGCTGTTGCTGTGTATAACTTGTAAGGCAGTCAGTACTGACACAGTCTTTTTGTTTGTTTGTTTATTTGTTTGTTTACTTCAGGGCACATGCACTCGCCAGAAGGACAGAGAGACAGAGAGACAGAAAGCAAGAAATCACCCCCTGCCCCAACACACACCCCCGGTGGGATGGCCATGGTGCAGTCCCTTCTCCTTCATTCTCCTCTTGGGATCTTGGGCATGCATGTACACACGCCCAGTGTGAGTTTAAGCCACTGAGTCCGGGACTGGAACTGAAGTTGACTACATGGGATTCCAGCGACGTAGCCATTACGTCATCTGCTGGTCCTGACACAGTCTTTAATTAAGCTACTAGTTTCTCCATTTAAATCCCACCTATTTTCTTTCACAGCTTGCTTGTTTATGTATTTAGAGAAAGTGTTTCATCCCCAACAGTCTTCACACTATGATCCACCCTCAGTCTCTTTCAGCCCAGTTCCTGGGACATGCAAACCCAGGATCTTCCCATATGAGTCTGGTTGCATTACCTCTTCCTGGCCCCATTCTTCCTTTTCTTGGCAGAAGATATAGTACCACTACCTTTACAAAAATGTTCTTGATGGAATTTCCATCTTCCTGTTTGGAGATGGCACTATTGAATATGGTATGAGGGATGTTAAGAAGGACCTGCTGCTCTCCTCCAATCAACTGACAAACTGACCTTTCTACTGTTGGACCACAGCCTTTACTCTGGGATTTAAACACAGCCTGTACTTGAAAGAACCAGGATAAAATTCTTTCTTGAATATTTGTATTACTACACAGGTCAGTTGAATGTGAAAGGGGAAATGGAAAGTTAAAGGTATTAGGAAAGGTTGTTGAAACTAGAGGGTTCTGGACATTTTACACACTTATATGGAAAATTTCTTATAATGTTAGATTATTACATATACTGCATAAAATAGAACTTTAGAAAAAAATTTCTTGAATGGTGATAGGACATGTATCACTAAAAGGTCCAAAGAATTGCCAGATTCTCAGTTTTAAGCTTCTGTGATCCTCCTCACACTTTATCTGCTGAGCTGTTGACTTCAGGGCCTTCTGATACTTAGCCATTCCACAAAGTTACCATCTGAGGAGATGTGGTTAATTTCAGTGTTCTGATCTTATCGAATGAGGTTGGTCTGGGAACTTGGGTATTTTCTTCAGTTTGAGATTATTCTGGAATTGCCATCCTAAAATCTTTCCTTATGCCTCACTGGACACAGTTACCCCCTATTTCTAGGTACTTATACTTTCTTGATAACTCATTAATTTGTGTGTATTTTCAGTTTAGTTCAATTCAGGACTATTCCTTAGCCATCCACTATGAGTAAGACACTGTTCTAGGTATTATAGGGTTTCAAAGGCGATGATTTAAGTTAATATTAAAATGAAGTTGGGAGATGGGATTCAGAATGGTGAAGAAATTGACTTCAAGCACTTCACTGTGAATGTTAAAAGGAAAGGAGATTGAATTAAATGGGGAGGCATGTTCAGCTCTAATGGTTTTGTTTTGTTTCCTCCTATTGTGAAGTTTAGGGTCATTCTATAAGAAGTGATAAATTAATAAAAGAAATATTTAAAAAATCTGTTCTTAGAAATGAAGCATGTATGCATGCAATAGTTACTGCCTCTGCCTTTTTAAAGGGATGCTTTTTACTTATGGTTATAGAAGTAACTTTTCAAAATATAAGTGAATGGGTAGGAACCATTTTTTAGCTGATTGTTATTTAGGACTTAATTATCTAGTTGGATAATTATTTAAGTTGTCTTCTTTCTCTCATCCTTTACTTTCTGTCTCACACCTGATCTTTGTGTCATTTCTGAATAGAGGGGGCTTCAAAAAGTTTGTTGGGAAAATAATTAAAGTGTGAGTTTATTTTGGTACATGTTGTGAAAAAATCCATAGTTTTTCATAATAAACATTTTCCATGAACTTTATGGAGAATCTTTGTAGTATTTTCTTTATTGCTGGTAGGAAGGAAAAGATAAAGATTAATAAGTTAATTGTAAATCTTTAAGAAAGATTGGTTGAGGAAAAGGCTGTAATGTTTGGCAAAATGAAGGTAATTGGTGAATTGGCTATTTGTTCTGGTCTATTATCTCCTCAGGGATAATTGAAAGAGGAGTCAATGAACTGGGCCTGCTGAATGACTTAAGGATATGTTTTAAGGGTGGGAGGAAATTTCTGAGTTTTTCCTTTTTTATATATTGTCCTGAGTTATGACCTGTGTTATATAATGATTTTGTCAAGTTTTACTTTTGCTTTTCTATGCATTTTGGTACAATATTTAAACGTCTGCCTAAAATAAGCCACTTGGAGGAGTAAGATGGGATAAAAATGGTTATAGCTGCAGAGATACATGCTATGAAATGCTTCCAGAAATCTGTGAGGCAAATGTGAGAGCATTTTGGCTCAACGTCCTTAACTCTAATGCAGCTCAGCCAATTAGTTCATGGCAACTGTCATTCAATATTAGCAGCTAGAGCAAAAGGAGAGTGCTTTAAAATGAGTATGTTTAGCTTCTTCTTAAAAAAAAATGGTTTGGCAACTAGTGGTTTTTTATTATGATCTCTTTTAGACTGTAAATGGATAAGAAACTGTTCCCCAAAAGATTTTTTTTTTCAGCTATTTTAAAAGTAGTGTTAGTGAAAAAAAAAAAAGTAGTGTTAGTGGAGGGATAATACACAATATGATAATATGCTTAATGGATCCTAGAATTTGCATTCATCCAGTTCGTGGGAGTTTATAAACGGGCAGCTATAGTAGCATAGTGTTCATTAGTGATGAGAAGATGGTTACTGCTCATGCTTTTGACTTTGTAAAAACAGCATATCTGCATCAACAACACCTTTCCCGTAACCACAGCAACCATACCAGGAAGTCGTTCTTTTTCTCTCTCACATCAAAAGCACTATTAAAATGATTGACACTATTTGATCAAGGTAATTTCAGATAAGAAAAACACAAGTTTAAATTCTGATCTCTGGATAAGTTTTGTTGTTATTAAGGTATGGTTGACAAAAATTGTATGTATTCATGGTGTGCAACATGATGTTTGGGTGTTTGTATACTTTGTGGAATGATTAGTTTAATTAATCAACATAACTGCCACTTCACATACTATCATTTTTAGTTGTGAGAGTATTTAAGATCTACTCTCAGCAATTTTCAGGGGTACAGACATTATTATTAGCTATAGTTACCATGCTGTACAATGGCTCTCCTGAATTTGTTTTGTCTATTGAAGTTACTAAAAGTTTCTACTGAAACTTCCCACCTTATGACCAACATCCTAGTCTCCTATTCATACCCCAACCTCTAGCAACTATCTTCCTACTCTCTGCTCCTTTAACTTTGACTTTTTTACACTACACATATAAGTGAGATCATTCAGTATTTGATTTTATATGTCTGATATTTAATTTAGTATAATGTCCTCCAGGTTCATCCATGCAGTTGCAAGTGACAGATCCTTTTTTCAGGCTATATAGTATTCCATTGTGTGAATAATTCTATTGTGAATATTCCATTGTGAATAACACTGCAAAAAAAATGAGAATATAAATATCTTTTTGATATACTGATTTAAATTTCTTTGGTTACATACCTAGACGTGGGATTACAGATCACATGGTAGTTCTGTTTTTAATCTTTTGAGACATCACCTTACCGTTTTCTATGATGGCTGTACTAATTTACATTCCCACCAACAGTGTACAAGGGTTCCCTTTTATACACATCTTTACCAATGCTCGTTATCTTGTGTCTTTTTGGTAGTAGCCGTTTTAATGGATTTGAGAGGATACTTTTTTTTTTCCCTTAGAGAGAGAATTTTGCTATAGGGTGCATGTGTTCACTGGAGAGACAGACACAGAAAGTGAGAAATCACTACCACCCCCCCCCAACCCCCCCAGGAGGAGTTGCCACACTGCAATTCCTTCTCCTCCATTCTCCTCTAAGGAGATGCACATGCATCCAACATGAGTCTTAAGCTGCTGGGCTTGGACTCAAACACATGGTCAAGTACGTGGGAGTCCAGTGACGTAACCATTACACCATTTGCTGGTCCCTTGAGGTGAAAGTTTATTGTGATTTATAGTTGTCCCCCTTAATCCATGGTTTTTCTTTCTGCAGCTTCAGTTACTTGTAGTCAATCTTTGCCTAAAAAAATTAAATAGAAAATTTCAGAAATAAACAATTCATAAATTTTAAATTGCACACCATTTTAAATACTGTAATGAAATCTCCTGCCATTGTGTTCTGTCCTGCTAAGGATGTGAACTTTCCCTTTGCTGACCATTTACAAACTACATCTCCTACCTGCCTATTAGTCACTTAGCAGTTGTCTTGATTATTGGATTAAGAAAAGAAAGTACTACATAGGATTTGATACTATCTACAGTATCAGTCATCCACTGGGTTTCTGGAACATATCCCTCATGGAAAAGAGGGGAATACTGAAAAATTTGCATCTGCCTGATGATAAATGATGTTGAGCATTTTTCATACATCTGTGGCCCATTTGTATGTTTTCTTTTGAGAAGTGTCTATTTAAATCCTTTGCCTATTTTAAAATAGGGTTATTTGTTTTCTTGCTATTGAGTTTTTGAGTTCTTATATAGTTTAGATATTAATCCCTTATCAGATACAGGGTTTGCAAATGTTTTCTTCCATTATTGTCAGTTTTCTCTTCATCCTATTGATTGTTTCCTTCGCCATGTGAACCTTTTTAGTTTGATATAATCCTATTCGCATTTTTTTTGTTTGTTTGTTCCCTTTGCTTTTGAGGTCATGTGCAAAAAAATCATTGTCCAGATGAGTGTCATGGGGATTTCCTCCTATATTTTCTTCTAGCAGTTTACAGGTTCAGGGCTTACATATCCAAGGTTATTATTATTATTTTTTTTTAGTATAGACATTTTCAACAATATTTATTCTTCCAATCTATAAACCTGGGATATCTCCCCCATTCATTTGTCTCTCTTTTTAAAATTTATTGCAATTTATTTAATACATTCAATCATAGGTTACTTAGCTTATAAAGTGACTATTCCAACATGTGTACATTTCTCACCAGTCCAGTTTACAATACTATAAACTTATCTTTGATAGATAATAATCCATTTCTTTGTCCCATAAATGACTTGCCTCTCTATTTTTCTCTTTAATGTCCTTCTTCAGACTCTACTCCTTCACCCACCTTTTTTCCCACATTGTATCTGGTATTCACAATCATTTACTAAGTTTCTGTAACCTTTAGTCATTCAGTTTCGGCCACAGAGTGCAGACACTAAGTATATATTAAGTGGAGACTTATGGTGTCTCTCCATCATCGCCTGGCTTTCTTCAGTTAGCAGTAAACCTTCCATATTCATCCAAGTTTTTAATTTTAAGTTTCTCTTTGTATTTTGTTTGAGGTAAGGCTCCAATTTCATTCTTCTAAAATATGGTTACTTACTTTTACCAGCACTATTTATTGAAGAGGCTGTCTTTTCCCTATTGTGTTCTTGTCACGTTTGTCAAAGATCAGTTGACTGTAAATGTCCATTAATCTTTTTTACCAGTTTACGTATACTATTGTACTTTATGGCATTACCAAACCATTTTTACTACTATTGCTCTGCAGTATCTGTTTGTTTGTTTTCTGTAGGGCACATGCACTCACCCAAAAGAGACAGAGACAGAGAGAGAGAGCGAGAGAGAGAGAAAGTGAGGAACTGCCCTCCCAGTGGGGATGGCCATACCACAACCCTTCTCCTTCATTCTCCTCTCATTATTTTGGTCATGTATGCACATGCACCCAGTGTGTTTTTCAAGCTGCTGGGTCTGTGACTCAAACCATGCAATCAGCCATGTGGGATCCAGCTGTCTTAACTTGCACATCACTGGCTGGCCTGCTCTGCAGTATGTTTTTAAATAAGGAAGTGCAAAGTTTCCAAGTTTATTCTCTTTTTAAAAATTGTTTTGGCTATGCCTATGAATTTCATGATGGTTTCTATTTTTACGAAAAATGTCATTGGAATTTTGATTCAGATTGCATTGACTCTTAGATTTCTTTTGGTAGTATGGACATTTTAGCAATAATTCTTCTTTCAACCAAAAACATGGGTTATCTTTCCACTTATTTATGTCTTTAATTTCTTTCATCTATTATAAATTTTTTTAAAGATAGCTTCTATTTTATTTTACTTTAGGCTACTCGAGATTCCATTTTTTCCCTGGTACTTTCTTTCCATTACTTGTTTCTAGTTACTCATATATACTTTGCTTTTTTTTCTTAAAATGTCTATTTCCATTCCCTTCCTCTATTATTTCATACAACATCCTAGTGCAAATTTTTTCGTTACTGAAATATTGAAAATTCCCCAATGAATATTCTTCTCCTCATCCTCTTTTCCTACCAGATTTTTTAAAAATTTTAATTAATTAATTAATTAATTAATTAATATTTCTTCACTTAGCATTGTCACAGCATACAAAATGTGATTTCCCATTGAGAATATACTGCATAGTGGCTTAATCATACATGTTATCATCTATAATTTTCCATTTCTAGTTTCCATTTCTGTTTTCCCCCCTATTTCTCTATCTCTCTCTTTTTTTTTTTTGATAGGTTTTTGCTATAGGGCACGTGTGCTCACCAGAAAGACAGAGAGAGACAGAGAGACAGAAAGTGGGAAATCACCCCACAGGGGGGATGGCCATGCTGCAATTCCTTCTCCTCCATTCTCCTCTCTGGATCTTGCGCGTGCATGCACACATACCCGATGTGAGTTTAAGCCACCAGGTCTGGGACTCAAACTGCGGTCGACTACATGAGAGTCCAGCGACATAGCCATTATGCCAACTTCTGGTCCCATACATGTTTAAATTTCTTGCTCTCTCCCTAGAATTATGCTTCTCCTCTAGTCCTTATGAGTAAGTAATGCTTCTGTTTTCTTAGGCTCTTGGGATTCATTTTTGACATTTTCCTTTATATTTAGTGCATAATCGAGAAATTTGCATCGTTTGTACTTCTAAAGTGTACCGTTACCAACACCCAAGTCCACTCCCACTGTCACTGTGTTAGTTCAAGTCACAGATTCTTATGCCTGACCTTCTCCAGGAACCTCTGAACTTATATTGTCATCAGTTTGATTTTCCCGAACTCTTCTCTACATCATGACTGGAACATGGTACAAACTTTGCTGCTGTTATGTAGTGTCCCTAAAATAGTGTTTCAGACAAATAATATTTAAGTAAGGCAAGGGGTCTTCAGCTAGTATACTCAAAACATGGTTTTTTTTTTTTTTTAATTTTGGGCCCAATTTTCTATTGTTGCCCTCTTCTATCAGCTGGTAGTGGGGAAAGGGGCCAGAGGAACACATACTCCATCCTCTTAAGGGGAATACGTAGAACCTTGAGAGTTTATATAATTTTCTGAAGGTTACACAGCTATTTAGTGGTAGGACTGATTAGATCTAAGGTTTATGCAATTCAAAAGCCACTAGACCACTCTTATGGGGAAAGAAAGAAAATGTATAGTGGTTGCATTTCAGATTAACACTAAAGCCATTAAATCTATATTTTGAAATCACTAAGTAAAATTTTCATCCATCACAAGTATAGGCAAGAGAATGATAGTATTAAGAGTAGAAAGAGAAGGAAATAGAAATAAGAATATATGTGTTCTTTTTGACCACAAATGATAGGAATGATTCTGCTTATAAACTTGTAAATTATGAATGATAGCAAATAAATGTGTCACTACCAAAAGAAAAAAATATACCTTTCACAGATGGCCAGGGGAATGGAGATGAGAAAGAGGGTCAGTGACACCGTTTAGGATGGAACAAAGACTTCAATAAAATAATAATTAAAAAAACCCTTAAGTTTCTCTTCAATTTCTTGGCTATCTCTGTGAGAAAGAGGGTCAATGGTACCATTTGGGATGGAACAAAGTCCTCAATAAAAAAACAAAACAAAACAAAGCAAAACCCCAACCAACCAAAGAAACAAAAACACCTTAATTTTTCTATTCAATTTCTTGCTTACTTCCGTTTAATAACTTTAGTAGGTTGATGTTTTCAAGTGTAAGTAACTACACATCAGGTAACATCAAGTGGAAACAGGTGATACTGGGTTTTAGGGTACCTATAGCAGTGGCTCTGAACCCTGAATGCACACTAGATCACTTAGAGCATGTAAAAAGCTTGAATCCAGGGATATATCTATGCTTATGAAGTCAAAACTCTGGACCTGTATTATAATAGTTTGCTAAGGCTGCTGTAACAAGGTACCACAGTCTGGGTGGCTGAAACAACAGAAATGTACTATCTCATGATTCTGGAGGGTAGAAATCAAGATGTTGGCAGATTTGGTTTCTTCTAAGGCCTCTCTTCTGAGCTTATGGATGACCATCTTATCCCTGTTTCTTCACATAGTACTTCCTCTGTGCTCATCTGTGTCCTAATCTTCTCTTCTTATAAGGACACTAGTCATATTAGAGCGAGGCCTACCTTAACAATTTCAATTTTCCTGTTTGTTTTTCTTTTTTTTTTTATTGTCAGAGAGTACATGCAAATGGGAGAGAGAGAAACAGAGGTGGGGGCTGGGGGGGGAAGAGAGAGAGAGAGAAAGGGGGGGGAAGAAAAGCTCCCTCAATGGGAGGTGATCATGCTGCAATCCTTTTCCCTCCGTTTCTCCATCCTGTCAGGACTTCGGGTGTGCATGCAAATGTGCCCGACATGTTTTTCATGCTATTGGGGATGGGATTCAAATCATGATTGAACATATGGGATCCAGTTCCCTATGTACAGGGCTTAACTGCTGCTCTGTGGGGTTCGCCCTCATTTTGCCTCTTTAAAGAATCCATCTCTGAATACAGTCACATTCTAAAGCACTGAAGAGTAGGACTTCAACATAAAATTTTTGTGTGTATGTTGGGGTGGGGAACACAATTCAATTAGAACAGGACAAAAGCTTAGTATGTTTAACTTCCCACCCTTTGTCCCTAGTGATTTCAATGTGTGCAACCAAACTTAACAGTCAGTTTTCCAAGTAGGATTCTCAAACCTGGCTATGGGGCCAGCAGGTGGTGTAGTGGTCAAGGTGCTGGACTCCCAGATGGCCAAACATAATTTGAATCCCAGACCCAGTGGCTGGGACTAGGTACATGTGTGTCTGTCCCTAAAATCCTGAGAGGGGAATGGAGGAGAAGAGATTGAAGTGTGGTCATCTCCCAACCCTGGGAGAAGGGTTTCCTCACTCTCTGTGTCTCTCTCTGTGTCTCCAGAGAGACACCTTCTAGCAAAAATCTCTCAAAACAAAAACAAAAACAAAAATCTCAAAAATATCTTAAAAATAAAAACAGAAACAAATTTGGCTACGTTAGAATTGCCTGCGTAGCTTAACAAAACAAAACAAAGAAACAAACACACACCAGAGCTTAGGCATCCCATTCAGAGATTTGATATGATCAGTGTGGGGTGGGATATTGTTAGTTTAGAGTCTTTTAAGTGGTTTTATTGTGTAGCCAGGTTTCAACACCACTGCCCTAACATTTGTGTTTCTTAACTGTATACATGAAAGCCTATTTTCTTACCTGTCACCAGATTTTTTCTTTGAAAATTCTTAAGGAATACAGCTTTTTAAAATGAAAGATTACATCTAATAATGTAGTTTATTCATCTAAAAAGTGAGTTGAACATCTCTAAGGTGGTGTAGTTTTAAGTGTCAAACAGGTTTTGTTATATCGTTTTGTGTGTGATTGACAGACTTTGTTTTTTCTTCTTAATGAAAGTAAATCAAAGGAATTTAGGCATATCATTCAGAAAGCAAGTGAAGTGAAATAACTTGACACTTTAATGATTAAGGTTGACTAAAATATCATATCCTTCAGTGAGAAAATTTCTGGATTAAAGAAATAATGTTTTTCAGCTATCACAAGGAATCTAGACTTTCTTTTTCAGATGATAACCAAATCCGATAGCACTTTCTTGATTTAATCATGCCAATTTCTATATTTTGAAGTAAAGCCACTTATTTGGAATTTTTCCTTCAGGCTTGTCAAAAGCTGGCCACCTAGCAGAATGCAGTGCGTGACAGAGATTATTTTATAAAAGCACGGATCAGCTGCTTTTGTAATTTGCTTAAATTGATTATGTGTACATTTCTTTATTCTCTGGGCTTGAAAGATGGCTGCACTTGGGTGAGGAAGCAGTATGATTGTTTCAGTGACAAAAAAATCCACACTTTTACCATGCTGTATTACACATGGACACACATCTTTTCCATTGTGCTCTAATGGTACTTTAAGCTTCCAATTTTTAAGTACTAAGACTTCTCTGACTGAATTATGTAGCTCTAAACAGATAATCTAGAAGCAATGTTTAAGATCAGTAAAGCATCATTTAAACTAAAACATGATTTAAACTAAATTGAGGAGAGTAGTTGATTTTGATTTGTCCTTTCTCTCTGTAGATTTCTAAAATACAGATTTGCTGATTGGAGCTACTTACTTAAAAGGAAAAAAATATTATTAAATCTCTGTAGTAAGTAATCACTTTTTAAAGTTGTGGAGTACCATGTCTTGCTGAAAAGGCTACAAGAATTCAAAGGGCTGAGATTAAATTAGACTTCAATATATTTACAAATTTAGATGGTTTTATGTAAAATCTCTTAAGAATGAAGCCCTAGAAGTTCATTAGCAGGGTATCCAAAAAGAGGAACTGAATTATGTTCTTTCTTTGATTCAGACTAAGGACACAAATGTCCACGTGGACTGTGGTAGTGATTTTTATCAAGAAGGGAGCTACTTTTGGTTGACTATGGATTGAATAAAAAAGATGTAAAGCAAGGTTTTGTATTTAGTTTTAGTCATTTTTACCACAGACCCAGAAGATGAGGTTTGGTAATCAACTCAGTCCACTCTAATCCCAAGTTATGGTGTGGATTAACCCATCCCTATTCCACTTTATCTTTCTTCCATTGTTAGAGAAAATAACAAGACTTAGTAAATATAGCCCACTACAAACATTTACATTTTAGCTTCATTGATACTTTTAATAATGTTTGGAGCTGGAAACTTCTTTTTTTGAGCTTTTCCCTGGGTAATTGTTGGTATACTCAGCCTTCCATTGGTCTAGGAATAGACTTTGGGGACTTCTGGTGATTCACTCTTGGAAAATGGTTTTCTACTCTCCCAACATCCTAGTCCTAACTTCCTCCTTACAAGACAGCTGTGTTTTTAAAGGGAATTTAAAAGATATAATCCTTATTTCTTTTTACACCAAAGTGTACATGCAAATGCCAGAGAGAGAGAGAAGACAGAGAGAGAGCGAGGGAGAGAGAAAGCACTCCCAAAGGGGCTGGGTCACACTGAAATAATTTTTCCTGCTTTTCTCCTTCCACACTTGCTGGATGTGTTCTTCAAGTGTCAGCGTCAGGATTCAAACCATGGTGAACCCTGTGGGATCCTCTGCCAAGCAAGGATTATGGAGAGTTTGTTGCAGTTGTTTTGTTCTCTTTACAGAGTAGAGATATATACAGTTGATAACTCAGGAATTCTAACCAATAACCACACCATCTTACAAAGCAAAAAAAATGCCAGGAATATCTTTAAATGCTGTTTCACATCAACAGGAAAGTGCAGAGTGAGGAGAACACAAGAACACCTTTTCTTTTTAAAAATATTTGGAAATATGTACAATTTTGATAAAGGTGGTCTGGACACCCATGGTTACTTCATATAAAACACTGCCCTTTTTTAGAGTACTATGGAAGACAACTTGATCTTGATCAAATTCTGCAATTGTACCTAATAAGGGCAATAGGCCTCCAATGAGAGAGGTGTGATTATGGTGTTCCTCTATTCTAAGGTATTCACAAGGAGACAGAGCAACAGTTTTTTATTCTGTGTTCTCTGGACATGAGATACATCTGGCACTCTGGGAATGCTAATTGCTTTCTCCTCTCTTTTCTTTTCTTTTCTTTTTCTTCATTTATTCCTTTTTGTTTGCTTGCTCATTTGTTTTGCTACAGGGCATGTGTACTTGTCAGACAGAGAAAGAGAGAGCGAGCGAATAAGAAATCCCCACTCCCCAGAGGGAATAGTCATACCACAATCCCTTCTCCTCCATTCTCCTCTTGGCATGTTTTTCAAGCCACCAGGTCTGGGACTTGAATCATGGAGTTGGCCATGTGGGATCTAGTGCCTTAACCACCACACCACAGGCTGGCCCTATTCTTTTATTTTGATGGGACATATTTTGTGGTGACTTCTTGAGACAGGATGCTTGGAAAATGTATTTTTCAGACTTCGTATATCTAGGCGCTAGCTCTAATGGACTAATTCACTGTAGGCTGATCAGTCTATTCAGCTGGGTCTCTCTTTGAGGACCTCTCAAAATATTACTCCACATAAATCTTTTATCTTAGGCAGTTAAGTTTCTTCAGGAAAGAATCCTTGGTCTCCTACCAGATGAATGCAACCTGAATATTGCTGATCCAGGCTTGAAGGAAGTCAGTACCAGTGTACAGATTTTCACATACTATCCCTGTTTCCAAAACTGAAGCTTGCATTTGCCTTCCTTTGTGACTATGGCTGAGTCTGAAAACCTCATGGTTCACTTTCTCAGTAGAATAAACCTTAGATTTTGAGTGTATGGTGAAGGTTAAGACTTGGGAACAGTAGTGTGCTGGTAAATATTTAACAAGTAGCTTTCTGAACAGAATAAACAAAATGAAACTCTGATTTGTAGCATGTGCCAATTCTGAATTATAAATATTCCCACTAGCATTGATTTCAAGCAAACAATGTGAGGTTACTGCAAAGTTGGAAGAGATATTAACTATCTGTTCTTGTAATTCAGTAGAAGTGAGCTGTAACCCACCAGTAACTGAGAGTCTAAATATCCCTTCATTTTAGGAATTTCCTTTATCTTTATCTTCCAAGGTATCTAATATCTCCATTTCCTAAACATTTCCAGGGGCAACTTGCCTTGCTGCTTATAGTCATTGGTTTGACTTTCTTCTTCTCTGCTATAATGTTTCCTCCATCTGCTTTCCATCTTCAAATGTTAGATTATGGTCACGTCTTATTTAAAAAAATTTTTAATGTGCATTTTATTTTTTAAAGGATTATTTTATTTAATTTTATTTATGTCAGTATATTTTTATTTTTTGAAGTTGACCAGAATGAGAGAGAGAGAGAGAGAGAGAGAGAGAGAGAGAGAGAGAGAAAGAGAGATAGGGTGAGCAAGTAAGCTTATAGGTCCAAGACTAGAACCTTGGGTTAGCTATGTGTGGGAGTCCAGCTGCCTTGCCTGAACCACCACACCACCTGCTGGCCCCCGTATAGTCATGTCTTTATTTCATTGACTTTTAGAGTTTGTGTTTTCATTTCTATCATCTTTGTGGTTTTGGCATTTTGGAAGAAGAAAGGAGAAAAATGTCTTTTCTTTGCCATCATAAGACTGAAAATACTGCTCATTCTTCTGAATAAAAATAAAACTTAAAAATGACATAATTTATTGTTAATAGTGTTTGAATAATCTTATCTAAATCTTTAAAATCTAATTTTAGCATAAGATTCTGAGAAGTAATTTCTTTTCTTTTTTCTTTTTTTTGAGAGGTTTTTGCTATAGTGCGTGTATGCTCGCCAGAAAGACAGAGAGAGACAGGGAGACAGAAAGTGAGAAATCAACCCCCCAGGGGGGATGGCCACGCCACAATCCCTTCTCCTCCATTCTCCTCTTGGGATCTTGGGCATGCATGCACACACACCCGGTGTGAGTTTAAGCCACCGGGTCTGGGACTCAAACCGTGGTCGACTACATGGGAGTCCAGTGGCATACCATTATGCTAACTGCTGGTCCCGGACAAGTAATTTCTATCTTTGCTGTATAGAACAAAGAATTCAGTGCAGTTTTGCAATGTAGACATCTTAGACTTGGCATGTTTAGAAATACAGCAGTTCGATGGTGAGATTTTGAAGTTAAAAACATGTGAAATAATATAGCTTACTTAAAGGAAATGGTGAGTTTTGAGTTGCCTTGTATTGGATCCTTATATGTCCTTTATCAGATATTGTAGCCAAACACATTATTATAGACCTGAGATAGATATTTTTTGAGGGGAAGGTGGGTGAGCATGGGGATAGGGGCATGTTTATTTTATTTTCAGAATTAGAAATACAGGATGACCCAATAAAATGTATATACCTTTTAGATGTTAACAGCACAATCTATTGCTATTTCTATTTTGTGGTCAATAGTATTCTTCAGACAACATAGTGGTGAAGGCAGAGTGTGACTCAGCCAATTGCCAATGATGAGACCTTGAATAAGGTCTTTTCATCTCTTAATGCTTGAGTATTCTCTTCTGTAAAGTTAAGATGGGAGTAGAAACTGGCCATATGCTTGTTTTGAGGGCTAAATGAGTTAATGTTTAAAGCACTTATTGTATGTGAAGCTCATACTTGGTAATAGTAATGAGTGCTTGATAATAGTAATTATGAGGTCAGTCCATGACATGGTGGTTAAGGTATCTGGATCTCACATGGCCAACCTCACAGTTCAAGTCCTGGACCAGTGGTTTAAGAACATGACAGGTTGGTCCAGCAGGTGGTGTATAGATTAAAGCAACTGGATTCAACAATGCTGACTCCGTGGTTTGAGTCCTGGAGCCGGTGGCTTGAAAATCATGCTGAGCACATGTGTTCACATGCACAAGATCCTGAGGGGAGAATGAAGGAGAAGGGATTGTGGCATGGCCATCCCAATGGGGAGTAATTTCTCATTTTCTGCCCCCACCTCCCCCCGCCCCCCATCTCTGGCAAGTGTATGCACCCTATAGCAAAAACTAAAAAGAACAACAGCAACAAAAGAAACATGATGGGCCCCTGTGTATGCATGACTCAAAATCCTGAAAGGAGGAAGAAATGGGGGATTAGGGATTATGGTGTTCCTGTTTCCCATGGGGGGTGCTGTCTTACTTTCCTCTCTCTATTTCTCTCTGGTGAGTGTGCACGCCATGTGTCAAAAAAGCACAAAAATTTAATTATTATTATTACTATCATTGGCAAAAGTGATAACCAAATTGGTTAAAACATGTCCATTTCACTTATTAACATTTAATTAGTATATTAATATCACATTCTCCATTTCACTTAACATTTAATTAGTATATTAATATCACATTAAAGTCATACATGTATACACGTGTTATTGGAATATGTTGATAAGTGTGATGCATTGCTATTTTGTAGCTTTGTCACCCCTCTGATAATTAATTAAATGAACAAACTGAGGGTCAATCATGTTTCATTTTATTATGCAAAATACTGAGGTTATAGAGTTTTCCTAATAGACTCAGAAAAAGTAAAACTGGAATCTTTGCAACCTTCATACCAAAATGAACTCTAGATAGATAAAATATTTAAGCCTAAAAAAAAGCAAAATCAGGAAAATAAAGGGCCATAAGAATATTGGTAGGAGATATGAATGAATTAAAAAAAAGTTTGCACTAGAGGCTTTTCTATGTTTTGATAAGAAAAATAAAAGAACCTAATGTAAGGGATTGATACATATGACTAAATAAAATATTTACTTCTGGCTGAGAGAGGAATCACCAAAACAATGTCAAGAATTAAACACAAACTGGGAAAAATAACGACAACTATATGATAGACAAGAGTAAACTTAATTGTCAATCAATTGAAAAATGGCAAACTGCCTAAAATGAAAGCTATCAGAATAGGCCAGTCAAAGAAAAATAAGTCACAAATGGCAGTAAGATAAACAAAAATCCTTACTATAATTTTTTTTTGAGAGGTTTTTGCTATAGGGCATGTGCTCGCCAGACAGAGAGAGAGACAGAGAGAAAGAAAGCGAGAAATCACCCCCCAGGGGGGATGGTCATGCTGCAATCCCTTCTCCTCCATTCTCCTCTCGGGATCTTGGGCACGCACGCACACGCGCCCGGCGTGAGTTTTAAGCCACCAGGTCTGGGACGTGAACCGCGGTCGACTACGTGGGAGTCCAGCAACATAGCCATTACGCTAACTGCTGGTTCCCTATAATTTTTAAAAATGTAAATCAAAGCAGCAAATATATTTGTTCATTAGGAATATGGTTGCTGATGGAAGGTGAGAGTATATATGAACAGGCTACTACCATTTACAGAGTTCCTGAGTCAAGGGAGAATGTCCTTGGGGGTGGGATTATCTTTGTCTCTGACCTGAGTAACCAGCCTCATCCGTATGTCTGCTTCCAACATGCTCTTCTGAGTCCTCTTTCACTGCAGATTAGTTTCCTTGGAAAAAGATCTTGGTCTGTTACCTGTGATTTAAGAAGGCCTCCCAGCTGTGCATTAGTCACAGGTAACACTTACTTCACATTCACATGAGTTAAGCATGTTCAACATTTAAAAAGCCTTCTTTCTGAAAAAGCCAGAGTTGGTTGGCATGTGTGGCCTTTGGTTGGGTTTTGGTGTTGCTTTCTGAGACTTCTATTGTAGATCTTTGAGCCCATCTTCCTCAGGAGCCCTCTCTCTACAGAAAAAAAAAACAAAAAACAAAAAACAAACAAAAAACCAACAGAGCAAAAGAATCCCTAGGGCTTCTGGAGGAGAACAAGACTAGCTTGGTTTATTTATTGGTTCATATATACTATATCTATATTTATTGAGTACTTACTGTACACCAGATACTGTTCTAATTGTTGAGCGTATAGGGGTGAGCGTAAGTTCTCATAGAGCTTACCTTTTAGGGGAGTGGACAGACAATTAAATATAAATACATAAATAAGAATTTCAGATAGCTTTTATGAAGAAAATAAACTCATATAATGGAGAATAGAGGTTGGAGGTATATTTCAACCTCACTGTGTGTGTATATATGTGTGTCCATGCATTCATATACACGTGCTTCTTAAACATTATTAATTAATTATCAGAATCACCTGGAGGACTTGTTAAAACACACATTGTGGAATTCCACCTCCAGAGTTTCTGATTCATTAGGACCTGGGAAACAAACTTTTAGGTATTGTTGCTGATACTGTGGAGACTACTCTTTGAGAACTACTGGAGTTGGATATAGGGTGGTCCTAGAAAATCTCTCCAAAGAGGTAATATTTGTGTAGAGACCTGAATAATGAGAAGGAGCCAATGATGTAAGGATGATCAGTGGTGGAGGAGGGAAGAGTAAGAGTAGGGAAGAAATTTCCAGGCAAAGCAAAGAAGCTGCTTGTGGTTTGAAGAAAGCACAGTTTTGTGAAGCTGCATTGTAATGAATGAAGATAGTGATCTAGAATATAGACAAAGGGCAGGCCATATCAAGTAGTGGTCATTTACTCTGAATGCACACTTAAAAAACTGAACTCAAAGCCAGAGCCTACCCCCAGGAACTCAGATTTAATTAATCCAGGTGGCACTTAGGTATTTTTAAAAACTTCCTTTAACGATTCTGATAAGTAGCCAAGGTTTGGCCTTTGTAGCCATGGGAGGTCAAGATTTTATTTTAAGTGGGATGAGAAGCCATTGAAGAGTTTTAAGCAGTCGATGACATAATTAGGGTTAGAATAGATTTTGTAAGGGGTTAAGAGTAAATGAGGAATCTAGGAACCAGCAGTTAGTGTAATGGCTGTGCTGTTGGACTCCCATGTAGCCGACCACAGTTCGAGTCCCGGACCCGGTGACTTAAACTCATGTCGGGCACGTGTGCGTACGTGCCCAAGACTCCGAGCAAAGAATGGAGGAGCAGGGACTGCGGTGTGGCCATCCCCCCAGGGAGTGATTTCTCGATTTCTGTCTCTCTGTGTGGAGGACATTTGCCCTATAGCAAAAACCCCTGCCAAAAAAAAAAAAAATGATGTTGTTGGGTGGCAGGTGGTGTGGTGGTTAAGGTTTTGAACTCCCACATGGCCTACTGCAGATCAAGTCCTGGACTTGATGACTTACTTTCTCATTCCCCCACCCCACCCCACCCCCCATCCTCTCAAGTCTCTCTTTGGTCAAATTAAAATAATAGTAATACTAAATTAAATAAGATTTTTTTAAAAAAAAATGATGTTTAAGTGTTTATGGTAGGGATGGTGAGAAATGGGACACAGGATGGTCGATGGAATTTTGAGGTTAGAACAGAAAGGGCTTGCTGATAGATTGGACACAAGAAGTGTGAAAAACTCAAATATAACTCCAAAGTCACCTTTCAGCTTCATAAAAGGTGACACCATTAACTGAAAACACAGAGAGAGAGGCAGGTTTATAAAGAAATTAAAAAAAATTGTTTTGGATATGTTAACTCTAAGATGTCTTTTAGAAACAGTTAAAAACCAGCTTTTTTTTTAGGGAATGGGAGTGGGACTGAGGGTAGACAGACACTTTGCTTCTTTGACATGCCCACTGTGATAGCTAGTTAGGATAGGACTTTTTTTTTTTTTAATAGACATGTATATGTTTTGGAAAGTAGAAGCTCTTCTGTCATGTACAGCTTTTAAAATAGGTGAATAGAATCAGGGCAGGAACTTTCTAGAGATTTAAACCTTAAGTTGTGAGCTTAGGGTAATGGCAAATGGTGGGCACTTGGTGTACATTTGTTTAATGAATGAATGGGTGAAGTTGCTTTTATATATTAATTCTATTTATTAATAGCATTTACGGGACATGTAGATTCTGATGCCTCATATAGTAGACATTGAATATCCAGTGGTTAAAGATTATGTCTCAATTATTATCATAAAATATTTAGCTGGTCAGATAAATCCAGTGAATCCCAAAGGGCAAAGAGATTTTTGATGTAGACAGTGATGTATTTCTTGTGTTATCTGGGAGAAACATGACATAGAGGATCTAAGGCTCTGTGTTTCTAGTTCCATGTTATTGATTGTCTGTTTATTCTTTTTCATGAGCCAATGTAATCTGTGTGATTTTAGCAGCGTCAGACCAGGCTTGGAATCTGACTTCACAGAAAGTCATCCTGCTTCTCTCTATGCCAGGGTCTGCCATGACATAGTATGGAGGAGGGGGAGAGAGGTCAGGGGCAAGAGCTGCTATAAACCAGCTTGGTGTACTGTAGAATATTCTAGCTGGAATCGAAACTGGTTTACTTGAGACTGCCAAGATGATGAACATCCATCTATGAGTACCTTTTCTGATGAACCAAAAGTCAGATTTGATTCTAGAAAGAGGAATCAGTTCCACAACTAGAGAGATCAGAGAAGTTACTGAGAATGATCCCAGACTGTATTCAGATGCCTAGGTTTGTAAATGAGCAGATGGGGTCTCTCCCCAGTCCAGGCCACTATATCCCTAGATTATGGAATATATTGACACCTATATTCATTTCTCATTGTTAGCATTATTCAAAGACCATTGATCCCATTTTAGTCTTGTGTAATGGAAGGATGTTAAATTTATGGTCTTAATAGCTGTCACTCAAGTTCTTTTTTTTCTTTTCTTTCTTTCTTTTTTTTTTTGTTTAGTTTTTGCTATAGAGTGCATGTGTTTGCTGGAGAGAAAGGGAAGAGAGAGAGAAAGAGAGTGAGAAATCACCCCCATGGGGATAGCCACGTTGTAATCCCTGCTCCTCCATTCTCTTCTTGGGATTTTGGGCATGCAAGCACGTGTACTTGGAGTGATTTTCAAGCCAAACCATGGAGTGGTCACATGGTATCCAGCCTACTTAACCTCAACACCATCTGCTGACCCTCAAGTTCTTCTTGAAGGAGGAAAACTGTGAAAATATTTTGATAATTCACTTAGAGGTACAAAGTGAAACTGGAGAACAAATTAGAGGATATACAGGAGATAGCAGAGAACAGTGGCTAAGCTGAACCTGGTATAAGGAGGACAATTCATTGTTTTCTTTCTAATGAGGTAGACTGTAAAAGGAGGGAGAAGCGAGAAGCTTTCAGGTGATGTAAAGTTGGGCAAAGTGACCTGTGGAAATAACCCAGTGGTAGGATAGTCAAAAGATAATTTAAGAAGAGTGATGTTCAGCCTTTAGTTTGAAATTTTTTACTTCGCTGCTGTATAAATTCCTTTTATGCCTCTCTTTAAATAGTTGACAACGTCTGTTATGTTTCTAGACCCTTTGTGTGAGTGGAATTTATGGTTGGGGATCTGAAAAAGGCCTGAGTTTACCTCCAGGAGAAAGGATGTAAAACAGAGGGACCCATAGAAATTGAGCTAACTTTAGGAATCCAGGCTCTAGCTCCACCTCCACCCTGTGCATATCTAAGGAATCCTCCAGAATTTAGAGTGGACTTTGATGGGAGTCTCCAAATGCAAGCCACACTTGAATGTTAAAATTTTGTATAGCAAAGATGAGCTCTCTGGTGAGAAATCACGAATCTCTTTTAGTAATCTGGGCCACACTGGCCCTTTGCCAGCCTTACTAGGTGCTTCATTAAACCCTTGCTCCTGCCTTAGGAGATCTTTTCTGTGGTTGCTTCTTCAACTAGTACAGTTTTCTTTGTCTGATCTCTCTTTATTTTGGATATGGTTCTTTTTTCCCTGTTCTCTCTGTCTTGTGAGAGACCAGCTCAGTTTCACAGCTGGTGTGTGTGTGTGTGTGTGTGTGTGTGTGTGTGTACTGTCTGTGGGACCCTATTCAGCATCTGAATCCAGCCAGACTTGTGGTCACCTGGGAAGGGAGGTAAGATATGACTAATATTCTGGAAAATTGTTTTCCTGAGCATAATCATACATGGGGCATTTGTTTTTCAGAGATCATATAGTACGTGATTTTACATATTTAAACAGGATGGGATTTATGTCATATCAAGTAACATTAAAATGTCATTTCAGTGAAGAGAACGAGAAGAAGAAGAAGAAGAAGAAAAAAGCCCCTATTAGCTATTGTTAGCCAACTCTCAGAACCAGTAAAATACCATCAGGACTAGCAGATGGCGTAATGATTATGCCACTGGACTCCCATGTAGTTGATCATGGTGTGAGTCCTGGACCTGTTGGCTTAAACTCACTCCAGGTGCGTGTGTGCACGTGCCCAAAATCCTGAGAGAAGAATGGAGGAAGAAGGATTGTGGCATGGCCATTCTGCCTTGTGGGAGGGTGATTTCTCACCTTCTAATTCTCTGTTTCTCTCCAGATCTCCCCCGAGCCCATGCACCCTATAGCAAAAATCTCAAAAAAACAAAAACAAAAACAAAAAAAAACTATGTGTACTGAAGGCACATGAGTCAGCACACATGGTTTTGGGGGAAATAATTATAAGCAATGATATAATTTAAAAATATCTTGATATTTTTACCAAGTCTATTTTGCTACTTCATAATTTGCTAAATGTAATTAGGGAGAATTTTAAGGTAGGAATGTGGTTTATATATGGATACTGACCTTTTGACTTCATTATAACTGTTGCTTAATATTCTTTTATAATGAAGTTGTTTCCAGTAATAAAATTGCAATGCAGAAACTTCTTAGGTTATATGAGGCCAAAATTGGCCACCTGGAATAGCAAGAACATAATTTTAGCCTGAGGGCTGCTCTAGACAAGAGAAGCATGCTTGGGAAATCATTGTAGTAATGTATTCTCTTCTGTAGCAGTTGCTACTTAGGAGGTTTGCTGTGCTCCAGCTGAGTCTGGAGGTGGGAATGGTGGAAATATTGGACTGAGGGGGGATACAATAAGTTACATGACTTGAAGGGCTAGACGATTTATGGCCATGGTTAAAGTTGGTTATGGTATAGTTTAAAAATGAACAGACACACAATGTTATCATATTATACTGATCTTTGAAATAAAAATTTCATATGAAAACCTGTAATGGTCTGCTATTGAAGTCTATTCAATCCTACCTTTAGCTTTTGTCTAGATACAGTGGCCCCTTTCCTTTGGGGCTGGCTTTAACTTCCAATGGGTCCTGTCTTGTTTTTACATGACCCCAATCCTCCCAGTGCTCATCTGCTCTTTTACTAGGACCATGGTGGACTGGCCAGGATTGGACACATGACTCAAGCTGGTCCTTATGCTGAAATTTTTAAGTGTATTGGAAAACATCCTGTTTCATTTGGCTGTGGACTTTATAAAATGTGAAGCCCAGCAGCTTCTGATAGCCAGGATTGTTGTCCCCAAAGAGGAAGTCAGTATGTAGTGAGAAGGTCAAATGTGGAGAGAAGTATACATTCCACAGTTTGAGTGTTCAATCCCTTAATAACGCAGGATACTTTAGCATTCTTCATATATATATTCATTGACTTAAACTAATTTAAGCAGAGTATCTGTCACTTAGCACAGAGAAAGAAAATCCTGAAAAACACATGACCACTACACATAGAAAAGGTGTTTTACTAAAGACTAGAACGCAGTTGGTATAAAAGTAATACTGAGTTTTATAACACTCTGAACTGGTTGACTGTAGGACATGACTGAAAAATATAGGCTTGTGTCAGCAGAAATCCCATTGATTAAGTGATTTATTGTCTTCTGATAAAAATTTAAATGGTCCACAAGACCAGTCAAGAAACCCAAAGATGGGAACCAGCAGTTAGCGTGATGGCTATGTCGCTGGACTCCCACGTAGTCGACTGCGGTTCACGTCCCGGACCCGGTGGCTTAGAACTCACGCCGGGCGCGTGTGCGTGCATTTCCCAAGATCCCGAGAGGAGAATGGAGGAGAAGGGATTGCGGCGTGACCATCCCCCCTGGGGGGTGATTTCTCGTTTTCTGTCTCTATGTCTCTCTCTGTCTGTCTGGCGAGCGCACGCGCCCTATAGAGAAAACCTCTTAAAAAAAAAAAAGAAACCCAAAGACTGGGCAGTTTCTTTAGCTAGTCAGGAAAGTGGTTTGAATTAATTTGACGGTGTGGTAAGCATTCATGATTAATCTACTAAAACTGATAGGACCCACCCACTGTTTCCCCTAACTGAGCAAACAGGTCCTTTCTCAGCTTGAGTCAGGTATGTACACTTGAGACTGTTTTTGGCAGTATAACCCAGTGGCAAAAGTTTGTCTTTACAATCCTTCCATCTCCTGATAGCCTCTCTTTATCTCTGTGGGATTTCCTGGGTGTCAAAGAGAGTGTGCTCTTCCAGAAAAAACAACTGATACACTTTAGACTTTTTACTTTATGTATATGTTGTCTTAAACTTTCCCAGCCCTGAATCAATACTCTGTTGATGGTCAGCTGAAAAATTTGACAAACTAATATGTACCAAAGTGAAATTCATCAATGATGGACTATTTTGTTGTCCCTTTCAGTTAGCACTTACATTTTAATTCACTAGAGTGATTAGTTGTGGATTTAAGGTGCAGAGTAAGAGGAGGCACATAATTTTTTCATGGAAGCAGCACCTGATTATTAGCAGTAGAAGCCATTAAATAATGCTGTAATTCTTGTCTTAATGGGAATCTTCTCATAGAACAAAACCATTGTTGGTAAATAGTGTTTTATCTCTCCTGTATATTCTGGTGTGGATCCTGCATTATAGATGAATCACACCTTCATACTGTATAAAAATAAGGTACCATTTGTAGACAGCTGCCATGTGCTGGCACTTTCACACTTTAACTCATTGAATTCAACCTTCAGAACAGTGTTATGAGGTAGTATTATCATCCTCACTTCACAGTAAGAAAAACTAAGCACAGAGAGGGTAAGCAGCTTGGCTAAGGTTTGACACCCTGTCTTTTGGGTACATAGATATTTAGAACTGATGGCTCAGAGAGACAATGTGGAGGCCAATGAAAGGAACCTTAAACTGACTGTGAAAAGATGTATGCTTTGCCTTACCAGCTGTAGGTACTCAGTCACTGTTTTTTGTATCTTTACAATGAAATGACTAAGTGAAATTATCTGCAGGTTTCATTTCAACTTTGAAAGGTGGATTTATCTAATTCCAAATAATTGGAGATTTGTTTTCTGGTGTTTGACCACGAAACCTTTTGTAAATAGAAAAAAAAAAACCTGACTATACATTATATTATTCACTGTCTTGGGATAATAAGTGAAGGCAGGAAGGCCTGCAGAGAACCTCTGCTTAGTTTCTCAGAGGACTTGCCTCTGTTTCCTTCAAAATGACGAGAGATTTTAATCTCTATCATGTTTCAGCATCTGTGGTTTCTTTCATGAGTCAGCATCAGGGGGGTGTAAAGAACTATGTGGTAATTACAATAATACTGCATCATGTAATGTGTGTGCATCTGAGAGGAATAGTTTTAGAGGTGCTTATTTGCTGAAATTTGGTTATATTCAGAAAGGAAGAGCTTTATAAGTGTTAGCAGCTATAAATTTCTATGAATTTTGTGTTTTAAGTTCACTAATGACAGAGACTTTTTGACATTTTGTGATATGTACTACTCTTAACCATCTTTGGGTTTTTTCTTCTACATGGTAGTTATGGAAGAACCTCTGGCAGAATTTGGGAACTAACAATCAGTGACAATGGTGATTTAATTTAATTTATAGCTTAGAAAGTATTAAAAGAATTTTTCTCTTTGAGAGAAAATATTTGAGAAGTGTTTCAAGAATTTGAGAATGGCATGTGGAGAATTACCATACTGAAATTAGGAACAGTTTCTAATTCCAGTGGGCATAATATGTGTTCGTTTTCTAGCCAGTGGGTATACTAATTTTAGAAACAGATGTCACTTCCATTAATCTTTATTTCCTATTCCTACACTCATTACCTTTGTTTAGACATTTATTACTGCTCTTTTGGAGTGTTGTAGGTGTCTCCTAGCTTTTCTGTTGGCTCATTGTTTTCTAAATATGACTTTGCAGATATTCATCAGATAGATCAAACCCAGATGTGATTAGGCCAAATCCTTCAATGGCTTCCCTCTGCCCAGCAAAAAACCCCCCAAGCACTTGCCCAGCAAATAAAACCCAAGCACTGTAGATTTACAATGAAGATCCTTGACAGTCTAGTGTGAGTGTAGCTTTGTCTTTATAACTCCCTAGCCAGAACTCTATGTCCTAGTTGATTTGACTGCTTTATTTGGTTCATCTCTGTTCTTTCCTTCACAGGCATTTGCTATGCCACTTCTTTATATGTTGCTCTCCTATCTTATAATGACGTCAAGCCCAAATGTTCAGGCTTTCACAAGAGCTCTTAACTCTATTCCTTCCAATTTACTTCCATGAAGAGTAATCTTTTCTTCCTCTAATTCTGCTAGAATACAGAAACTCACTTAAAGCATTATGATTAATCCCTTGTGTTGTTATTGTTTCTTGTGTATATGTTCTTCATGTTATACCATTTTACTATATTATAATGTTTTGAGGCAGAGCCATGGTCTTTGTGTTCTGTAGTTTTGTTTGTTTTCATTTGAACAATACCTTGCACAGGGTTGGCCTTTATAACTACTTTTAGAATTGTGGCAGTGGATGAAGGGTTTTAGTAAAATATCTTATTTTGCAGCTTCTTTTCTTTTTCTTTTTTTTGAGAGATTTTTACTATAGGGTGTGTGCGCTTGCGAGAGAGAGAGAGAGAGAGAGAGAGAGAGAAATTATACCCCAGAGGAAATGGCCATATTGCAATGCCTTCCTCTCCATCCTCTTGGGATTTGGGCACGCAAATGCACACACATGTGCTCAGTGTGAGTATCAAGTCACTGGTCCAAGACTGGAACTTCAGTGGGCCATGTGGGAGCCTAGTGTCTTAACCACTATGCCACCTGCTGGCCTGTTTTTGCAACTTCTTTATTCTCGCATCTTTCTTTGGTCTAGAAACCTCTCACTAACATAAAGTGTTGGGTTTTGTGTGATATTGGGCACCTGAAGATGTCTTCATCTGCCCTTAGGCTAAGTTGTAAGCACTGTTATTCTTGTGTGAGATCTATTTCTAACTTTGCTGATGTTCTCATGTATTCTCAGACTGTCTTAGAATAATCTCTCTATAGGGAGAACAGCCACTCCATGTTGGCCCATCTGTCTCCATTTGGCCAGGACAATCCCTTCAGGAGAGGCCTTCATGCTCCCTTAAGCTCTAAATGGAAGAATGCTATGTTTTATGTCAAAAGTCTTATTTTGGCCATATCCTTATTTTCTTGGCTATAGTCCTTCTGACTCAAGTAAAAATCTGTAATTATTGGTTTCTATTATTTTTATTTTTTACCTTCAATTTTTAGATTTTGTCACACAGAATTTACAAAAAAGAATTTCTGTGTTTTAAGTTGTCTTAAGACAAATTTTAACCTCAAATTCAAATAATTCCAAATTTATATTTAATTCTAAATGATGAAAACCTTGTATTTCTGTTTTTTCAGTTTTTTCTCATATGGTTTTATTTGTGTAGTTTCAGTTTATTATCTGATAATGACTCTCTGGAGTGATTAATGAAGAGTTTGGTGGGGTAAAAGGTTGAAAGATGAGTAAATTAGATTTGTTTTTAAAGGAGAAGACTTAACTATTCTGTATACCCATATTATTTTTAACCTCCATTTGTATCTATTGTATATCCTTCTTTAGATAGTATCATGAGAATTTGTTAGTGAGAGAATGTTTGCTCAAAGCCATTGTGGTAGTGTAAAAATTTTAATTCAACAAGTATTTTTATTTGAATGCCTTTTATGGAAGCTGACTGAGTGAGGGACGGGAGAATTAAAACATAAATAAAATACAGCCTAAACCCTTATAGAAGTAGAGTGAGAAAAGGAGCAATGGGTTGCAGAAAGACCATACTTTCTAAGAAGCACTTTCAATGTATATTCATACTATAGAGTATCATGTTCAGCCAACTCTCTTTTACGTTATCATCAGTAAATGTGCTATTCAGACTAATCAAATGTTCTGATCTCTAGAAAGTTACCATAGATAAGATACACAAATTATCATGTTACAAAGAATTTGCATAAAACAAAACACATAACACCTAACCACAATGATCTTTGCTTTAGAAAGTATTTCAAAGGTTTCTAGTGCCACTGAGATTGTCACTATTAATGCCAGTTACCAGATATTAACAATATGCTAGAATACCCATGACAGGAAAGTTTAGTAATAATGGCTACTATGCATTAAATGCTAAATATATATAATTGTTTACACCCTTACTTCATTCATCCTGAAGATAATGTGAGATGTAAAGTGTATTTTCTAAAGCAAAGAGGCTAAGTAACTTGCCCAAGGTCAACCTAGAGCTAGTCAGTGGTAGAGTTGGGCTTCAAGTCCAAGCAGTTTGGCTCTAGAATTTGTGCTCTTAACCAGTAATGTACATTGCCTCTTTTTTTAATTCATTGCCTGAGGGTGAGTGTATTGCCATTGAGAGACAGGGAGAGAGAGAGAGGGAAAGAAAGAAAGAGGGAGAGAGTAACTCCCAACAAGGTGTGATCATGTCACAATCCCTTCTCCATTTCTTTATCCTGTCAGGATTTTATATACACATGCAACATACCTGGCATGTTTCTCAAGTCACTAGAGCTGAGATTCAAACTGTGATCAGCCATATGGGATCTGGATCCCTTAACCAGTAGGCTACACAGTCAGCCTTATTGCCTCTTACTTACTATAGTGTTGTCAAAATTTGGTGTGCATAAAAATGTCATCTTCTTGAACTGCCAGGATGAAAATTCCTGGACCCTAATTCTGGGAAACTAAATTCGATATGATCAGGAGCTGGGCCTAGGGATCTGTGTAAAAGTAAACATGTCTTGATTCTATAGTCTTGCAACTACATTCTGAGATTTAACATATTGTATGTGCTGTCTCAGGTTTTTCTTACATATATACACACGTGAGACTTTACAGTTTTTGGAAAAATTGAGTTAAGGTACAAGTTTATTTTCATGCAAAAAATTTTGAAATTCTTGTACTTTTTTTTCTAAATACGTATTTCCTATGAACTTTTTAAAGACCCATAGACACACACACACACACACACACACACACACACATTATTTCATTTCCCACTTCACCAGGATTACTGTCTAGTACAGTATACTAGAATTCATTCTAGATTAAAAATTAAAACTTACTTTCTTTTTGTCCTAAACTAGCCATGTGACTTTGGTTAAATCACTTGTATTGCACAGGGTTCTCAAGAAAAACAGAACTAATAGGATATATATATATATATATATAGTAAGGGTTCTTGATTATAGAGGTTGATGAATCCAAAATCTGCAGTATGGAACAACAGGCAGGAGATGCCAGAGAGATGATGGTATAGTCTGTCTGAAGGCTGGAAGGTAGAGACCCAGGAAAGCTTATGGTGCAGATGATGGTTCAAAATCACTCTTCTTGAGAATGCCCTCTGTCTTGGGAAGGCTGGTCTCTTTGTTCTTCTCAGGCCTTCCACTGATTAGATGAGACCTACCTACATTATGGCATTAACTTTACCCTAAATTCACTGATTTAAATGTTAATCTCACCCCCAAATACTCTCTAAATGCATATAAAACTGTTCATCACATCATTCAATTCCTCTGGGTCCCATAGGTCAAATCTCATTGATAAGATTATCAGGGTTGGACCAGGTGATCTTAACTATATAAAACAGGCAAATGGGTGACCAATGAGATACACTCTGAAAATGGATTGCTTTCATTTGGGTTGTGTAGAGTTGTCCCATACAGTGATTTTAAAAATTTGAATAATTGAAAACTGCTCCAAATTATATATTAAAATTTATGTTTTTGACTTCTTGGAAAAAAGTTTATTTTTGTGTCAACATTGCACGGCCTCAATGTCTGAATCACAGATCCCATCTATAGGAGGGACTTGCAGTCTCCCAGAACTCCACCACTTTTTATATCTCTCTTACTTGGTCCATTGCATTTATTCATGAAAGCTTCAGAGACCCTGCATGCGTTTGAGTTTTGACTCTTGCCTTGTTAATTACTAGACATCTGTGGCAGCTCCACTTCCAAGATTAAAATGACAAAGAGGCCTAGTTGTGGTGTGCTGTTAAAACACTATGTTTTGAAGGATGAGGCCACATGGGTCGCCTGGGTTCAATTTTTGGTCTAACCTAAAGGCCAGGGACCTATAGTCCCAATGACTGATGAGGCTGATGCAAGGGGATCATGAGCTGGAGGCTGACCTGGAAAACATAGTGAGATTCTGTCTGAAGGAGTTGGGTTTAGTGATGTGTGCCTGTAGGAAGCGGGAGGATAGTGACAGCAAGACCTTGTCTTGAAAAGAAAATGATAAAAGGAAATTTCGAATTTCTAAAACACAATGAATGCCTGTGCTTGGGCTGGAAAACAGAGCTGGTTCTTCACTGTGCACATGTGGCTTATTACTTTTCCTAGAGTTGCCTTCTCGGGGTTGCTTACATCACTATCTTCTTCTGAATTAATAAGAAGGAGGCTTTTGTATTTCCACATCATTTTTTTTTTTTGATAGAAGTGATAGAAATTGGGGACTGGGGCTTTTAGAGTCACTGCATAGGGTCGTCGATAAGAAGATGGAGCACAACCGATGTTAAAACCTGATTATTTTGCTTATGTCTATACAAAAAACTAGCCTTTCCTGTAGTAATGCTGGCTTTATAAGAAAAGAGAATGGGTGGTTGTTTAATGGTAAGATTTCAATTTTGCATTGCCTCATCATTTCCTCAGTTGCTCTCTGAATGCTGAAATTACTTCAACCAGGACAAAGCCTTTTATTTCATAATAGGAAGAGTTTCTGTAGCAAAGATTGAGCGTAGCAACACATGCCTAAATTGACAAAAAACAAACAAAAAAACCAAAACAAAACTAAGTGGTGATATTAAAGCAATATTGCAAATAGATTTTGATGCAAGAGACTGGGGAAAAGATGAATCCCAAGGGCTTTGTGTATGTGAATATAATAAAATGAAGAAAGGTGTGAGATTGGAGAGACTTAGAGGACAAAGGTTGGCTTGACTGGCTGCTCAATATGGCTGCTCCAATCACTTCCATTTTTACATGCTAATATACCTTTGACTACTTTTAAAAAATATGTATAAATTGCCTTCTGGGCCTTGAAAATTAATTCCATCGGGCATATGGTTTGTGAACACGATCCACTTTTCTGTGTTTAAAAAATATATTTCAGATGAGAAACATTAATATGATTTCTCTAGAAGTCATCCTTCATAAAAGTAATTTGGGAATGTTAGAATTTCTGTCAGTTTCTTGGCAAAGGGTATTTGACTATAAATTTATGCTCCATTGGACACACAATTTTAGAAGTATTATGGAATGTTTCCAAATTTTATTTTGGAACTAAGAATTTGGTTACTCTTTAATAATCCTAATCAATAATAATTTATAATAGTCATAAATGTGTTGGCTTTAAACAGTTGCCATACTCCATTTCAGTCAGAATATTTATGCTTGTCTTTTCCCCAGCAGGTGTATTTTAATACTGATTTTGGTGTGCAATTTTTTTTTCATGGTATTTGGATTCTCGTTGATAAATTTAGGTTGAATATATTTAATCCAAAAATCCGAAATCTGAAATGCTCCAAAATCTGAAACTTTTTGGGCTCTGACATGACATTGCAAGTGGAAAATTCGACACCTGATGTCATGTGATAGGTATAGTCAAAAGCTGTATTACAAAGATCTGTATAAAATTAGTACCTGTGCACTATATGTATAAGGTGTATATGAAAGATAAGTAACTTTCATGTTTAGATTTGGATCTCATTACCAAGATATTTCATTACGTGTATGTAAATATAGCAAAATATATTGTTTCAAAAAAATCTGAAATCTGAAACACTTTTGGTCTCAAACATTTTGGATAAAGGATACTCAACCTGTTGTATTGAAGATTATTCAGAAAAAGAGAGAGAGAGAATAGATTTTAGCAGGCTTATGCTTGTCTCTAGAGTTTCCATTCTTAGAACATTTTTTCTTCTTTTTAAGTTTGAATGTATTAAGCTCATCATTAACTCTAACCAGTTGCTTATTTTCATCTTGAATATATTTGTAGCTTTCTTAGTTTCAAATCTACCTATGGTTTGCGTATCTTTTTTCTTTTGAATTATAGGAAAAGAAATGTTATGTTTAGCAAAAGTTTTATACTTCTTATGGTGTCTTTTGGAGTAATTTTATTAAATTACTGGTTATAGCTCTTGGAAGATTGCTTGTTATTCCATTTTGTTAGGAATTGTAGTCTTTTTTTTTGAGAAGTTTTTATGATAGGGCCCATGTGCTCACCAGAAAGACAGAGAGAGACAGAGATAGAAAATGAGAAATCACCCCTCGGGGGGATGCCCATGCCACAATCCCTTCTCCTCCATTCTCATCTCGGGATCTTGGGCATGCACGCACACGTGCCTGGAGTGAATTTAAGCCACCAGGTCTGGGACTTGAACCATGGTCAGACTACATGGGAGTCCAGCGACACAGCCATTATGCCAACTGCTGATCCCCAGGAACTGAAGTTGTTTTTGAGACAAAATAAGATTAGTCCTAGGGCCACTTATTGATAATATTGTCCTGAGTTTAGAAATAACTTGGGTAACATCAGCTACAGGCAACTGTAATATTAATACATTCTAAAGTGACTAATTAGAACAGAAATAATTAGTCTCCTTGAAAGTAGAAGCACTGCTTTCTATTTCATTTGTTTGTTTACTATGGGGATTTCTTTAGTGACTCTTCCATGAGTTATATATATTTGTTATCTACCTGACTGGTAACAGTTAAAAAATAGATTAGAAGAGTTAAGTCTCTGTCATGGTCCTAAATGAAAAGCAAGAATACCAAAGGAAAAAAATCACAACTTCTCTCTTGGTTTATTTTTAGTATTAATAAAATATCACTGTTGTTTTAATGTCAAACTTTATAATGCATATGTATTTTGAATTAATTTGTTCAAAAGAGAGAGCATGCTTCCTCATGTAACTCAAAGGCCTGATTCATCAAAACTAGGAAAGTTATAATCATCCTGGGTTACTTTTGATTTTTCCCTTGTTCTTGTAAGACCTACTGTCTTCCATACATTTTATTCTCTAACAGCTTCCCACTGGTGTGTGTTTGGCTGAGAAACTTCTAGTGAATAAAATCATCATTGAGCTTAATTGTTTTTCACTTATGATTCCAGTTACATTTTATTACCTCAAGATAACTTACAAGTCTGATTTACCCGTGTGAATGTTGCTTTTGTGTATTACATTATCTTTTCATGGAATTTCAAGATTCTGAAATTATTTTCTGTTTTAGGGTTTCAAAATTCAAGCTGTTTTCTAATATTTTATTTAATCTTCACAAGTAAATTATATTAAATTAAATAGAATTCTGGCCTTGGGAGAGCTAATCCCAAGTAGTCACATAAACCTCAGAAACTGTGGAGTCCTTAAGAAGTGAATCCAGAAGTTTCAGCTAGGTGAATGCACCACAAAAATATCAGTGGTCCTCAATTAAATGATAATAGCAAGAACAGCTGTCATTTTTATGTAATTTTTCTATATTTTGGACTTTTCATATAGATTATGCTAGGGCAACCAACTGGGAAGGTAGGAATAGTTTGTAATCCTTTTCTTTTTCTTAATGGATTTCCAGCATACCGTGGTGCTACATTAGCTTCCCAGTTTTAGTTTCCATTCCTCTGTTTTCAAAATGACTTCATGTGGTCAGAATAGTCTGTTTATGGTTCCTTACAGACATACCTTGCATTGTTTAAAGGAACAATTTTATTGAGATAAAATTCACATAACCACACAATTCACCTGCTTCAAGTGTACAATTCATGGTTCACAGTATATTGACAGAGTTGAGTGACCATCACCACTGTCAATTTTAGAACATGCTCATCAGCTCTATACATGTGACTAGTTTCATTGATTTGGTATGTTTTCAAATTTTATTCATGTTGCAATATGTATCAATATTTAATTTATTTCTATCACCAAATAATATTCTTACCATATTTATTTTGTTTATACATTCATCAATTGATGGACATTTGGGTTGCACATAATTTTTGGCTATTGTGAGTGTACCACTGTGAACATTCAAGTACAAGTTTTTGTGTGGCATGTGTTTGTATTTCTTTTAAGTATACATCTATGAGTGGAATTTCTGGATCATATGATAACTTCATGTTTAACATTTTGAGGAAGTGCCAGACTTTTCTGTGATGTAACTGCACTATTGTCTGTCCCCACCAGCAATGTATATGGATTCTAATTTCCCCATATCCTTGCTAAGTTATTATCTGTCTTCTCTTTTATATCAATCCTAGTGGGTATGAAGCAATATCTCATTGTAATTTTAATTGGTATTTCCCTTATGATGAAATGAAGATATTGAATATCTTTCCATGTGCTTATTGGTCATTCATATATCATCTTTGGAGAATTATCTATTTAGATTCTTTGCCTGCCTTTAAATTGGGTTATTTGTGCTTTTATTATTGAGTTCTAAGAGTCTTTCATGTAATCTGGAAAAAAGTATGTTATTAGTTACATGAGTTGCAGTATTTTTATTTTCCTATGAATTGTTTCATTTTCTTTCTTTTTTAATTGCTAGAGGGTGCATAAAATCACCAGATACAGAGGAAGGGAGAAAATACCCCTCAATTGGGCAAATTCATGCCACAATTGGTTCTCCTCCATTTCTCTATCCTGTCAGGATGTTTTTCAAGTCACTGGGGCCAGGATTTGAACTGTGGCTCACCATGTGGGATCCAACTCCCTTAACCACTAAGCTATGGGGCCAGCCCATCATTTAACTTTCTTAATAGTGGCCTCTGAAGCAAAAAGATTTTTTAAAAATTTTAAATTTGCCAGAGGGCATGTGTGCTTGCCAGGAGAGAAAGAGAGACACAGAGAGTGAGAAAGTAAGAAAGCACTCTTTATGGGGATTAGTCATGTTACAATGACTTCTCCATCTTTTTTTCCTTTTAGGAATTGGGACATATACATACACATGCCTCATAGGTTTTTCAAGTTGCTAGGTCTGGGACTTGAACTATGTAACTGGTCACATGATATCTTGCTCTTAACCACCAAGCCTCAGGCCGACCCCTCAAAAAAGTTATTTAATTCTTCCTTGAGACGGACATACACAGAGGTCACTCCAACAAAGTCCCCATGTCATAATCCACTGGCGGCCTCACCTAGTTGGGATAATCTGCATGTGTGTTCACAGTGTATAGGGTGGCCCTGGGAAGCAATTCTAAGACTTTCTGATGTAGATCTAGCTTTGTTATGACTGTGCCACTGTCTGGCTTCAAAAGATTTAACTTTTTTTTTCTTTTGCAAAATTTTTAGTCATAATTAAAAAGTCATTGTCTAATCGAGGTCATGAAGATTTGCCTTTATGTTTTCTTCTTTTTTAAATTTTTAAAAATTTATTTAAAATTTTTTAAAAGAATTATTTATTTAACTTTATTTATTTATTTATTTATTTATTTTAATTTGACCAGAAAGGGACAAAGTGTGTGTGAGAGAGAGAGGGAGAGAGAAATTGAGAAAGCAAGTTGTCACATCTGGGACTCCGACTGTGGTTGGCCACGTGGGAGTACAGCACCCTCAACCACCGTGCCACCTGCCGGCCCCGCTTTTCTTCTAAGACTAATAGAATTTTAGCTCTTAGATTTATGTCTTTTATTTATTTATTTTGAGTTGATTTTTATATGTGGTATGAGGTAGGGATCTAATGTGTTTCTTTTGTATATGGTTATCCAGTTGTTCCAGCACATACCTGTATTTTTGAGCATTTATTTCTTCTTTTATCTTCTTCTTGGCTGTTGAAATCCTTTGTGTCAACCACCTTCTACTTCCTGTTAGACATCTTTTGACCATCTTAACGTAACATGCTTTCACTTTTTTTAATGTATTGTAATTTCTTGGGTATCTTTTCTCTCTGTGGAGCTAGTGGCAGAAAACTATGTGTTATACCCTCTATGACCTACAAAATGTCAATTGATCAGCATCTTCTTATGCTACTATGAAAGTTAGTGAAAGACTGGAAGAACAGTGATTTTTGCTTGTTTCTTTAATTCTGACATTTTTTTTCTTTCAATGTGAGAACATGTGTAGGCATCAGAGGGAGACAGGCTTCCTCTCTCCCTGCAGTGGTGCCTGGTCACACACCAATTCTTTATCCTTCATTTCTGTATCCTATCAGGAGCCTGGGTATATGAGCATGGGCCTACCATGTTTTCAAGCCATCCAAGGCTGAGTTTCAAACAATGGTCAGCCATGTGAGATCTGATTCCCTCTGCCTAGCACTCAACCACTGTGCCATGAGGCTGACCCAATTCTGACACTCTTATGATGTGACCATGTTTGAGATTCAGGAGGAAGGGCCAACTAGTGGTATGGTAGTTAAGGTGACTGGATCCCACTGTGCTGCTACACTGACCAAATCACAAACCCAGTGACTTGAAAATCATGCAAGATACATGTGTGTAGAGGAAGAGATGGAGAAGGGATTGAGGCATGACCATTTCCCATGGTAGATGGTTTCTCTCTTTCTCTCTCTCTCTTTGGTGAGTGCATGTGCTCACTGACAAAAATTGAAAAAAAAAAAAGAGAGAGGTGCAGGAAGTAATCAAAAGTATTATAGCTATTTCATGGTGATTTCTGTAGATTCTTATGACTTCAATATTAGATAAGTGCATTAAAAATACGAGTATCCACTGAATTTTAAAAGAACAATATTTATATAAAATTTTCAGGATTTAGTAAACAATTCCCTATTATTTGGCTTTTATATGAAAACAATTTGAGGGAACCAGCAGTTAGCGTAATGGCTATCTTGCTGGACTCACATGTAGTCGACCGTGGTTCGCGTCCTGGACCTGGTGGCTTAAAACTCACGCAGGGCGCATGTGTGTGCGTGCCCAAGATCCCGAGAGGAGAATGGAGGAGAAGGGACTGTGATGTGACCATCCCTCCTGGGGGGTGATTTCTCGCTTTCTGTCTCTCTTTCTCTGTCTGGCGAGCGCACGAAAACCTATAGCGAAAACCTCTCAAAAAAAAAAAAAAAAAAAAAAAGAAAAAAAACAATTTGAGTATAGGGTTTTACTGAAATTCTGTGGGTAATTATGAATATCTATATAACTTTACCTCAAATTACTGGCAGAATAAGTCACATCTTGGGTCCAGCAGATGGTGTAGTAGTCACGTTGCTGGACTCCCACATGGCCAACTGTGGTTCAAGTCCCAGACCTGGTGGCTTGAAAATCATACCAGGCATGTGTGTATGTGCGCCCATGATCCCAGGAGGAAAATGGAGGAGAAGGGATTGCATCATAGCCTTCCCCCCATGGGGGCGGGGGGTGACTTCTCACTTTCTTTCTTGTTGTTTCCGTCTTTCTCTGTCTCCAGAGAACACACAAGCCCTATGGCAAAAACATCTAAAAAAAGAGAAAAAGATGTTTTTAACATAGTAGATCTTCTTAACACAGTAGATCAGTGGATATTCCGCAGATTGTTATTATTCTTTATTGGGACTGTACCTTTGTCACCCTGTGATTTCCAAGGTTAATAGAGAATTGTTGGTTTTTCGAATCACGTAGGCTATTTTGCAATCTAACCTACTCTGTTTCATGATTGAGAGGATAAAATGTGACTAACATGAGGCAGATCAGTAGATAAGTGACTAACATGTGGCAGATCACTAGAAGGCATAATTGTCTTTTTCTGAAAATTTTTCATCAAATCCACTTACCTATGCAAACATGTGATGACAGATTGGTCTCTGTTTTTCATGAAGTATTTTTGGGGCAGTGGCAACCACTAATTCTATTTTCCTTGAGACTTTTTAATCCAATAATTTCGCAACTCCATAACGTAATATTTCTAGATATAGCTAATACCTCTTTCAATGTTTAGGGAAGCTTAGAAGGGCAAAAGAGAAGGTTTCTCAACAAAACAGTATTTCAATAACAATACAAGATACTGCTTTAGGAAGTTGAAATAGTTCTTATGGATACTATGTTTGTTTTTTCCACTACATTGTCTACGTCACTGGAGGTTTTCAAAGTATTCAGAACATAGTTTGGATTTTAGTCACTGCAGATTACTTTCTACCACTATTTTTTCTTTCTTTTTTTTTTTTTTTTTTGGAGAGGTTTTTTCACTATAGGGCGCGTGTGCTCGCCAGACAGACAGAGAGGGATAGAGAGACAGAAAACGAGAAATCACCCCCCAGGGGGGATGGTCATGCCGCAATCCCTTCTCCTCCATCTCCTCTCGGGATCTTGGGCAAGCACGCACACGCGCCCGGTGTGTTTTAAGCCACCGGGTCCGGGACGCGAACCGCGGTCGACTACGTGGGAGTCCAGTGACATAGCCATTATGCTAACTGCTGGTTCCCGACCACTATTTTTTCTGAGGCCTTAGAATGATCTGAATAATCTGATGGCAAGTTCAAAGATGGCTGTTTTATAAGAATGGGTGGTTTAAAAGGATAATTTAGGGGCCAACAGGTGGTGTGACAGATAAGGTACTCGACTTCCACATGTCCAACCATGGTTTGAGCCCTGGACATGGCAGCCTAATAACCATGCTGGACATGCATGTGTGTGCCTAAAATCCTGAGAGGAGATGAAGGAGGAGGGATTATGGTGTGACTGTCTCACCCAGGGGGGTGACTTCTTACTTTCTTCTCTCTCTGTCTCTCTTATAGGGTGCATGCACCCTATGATGAAAATCTAAAATAAAAATAAATAAATAAATACATAAGTAAATAAGTGGAAAATTTACATTAATTACTCCCAAAGTACATGTGAAATATTTTCACAAGCATATGCTGTACTGTACATTTTCTTTTTTTGTCAGAGGGCATGTATGCTTGCCAAGTGAGAGAAAGTTAGAGGAAGAGTGGGAGGGATAAGGAAGGGGGAAGGAAGGGAGGGAGGGAGGGAGGGAGAGAGAGAGAGAGAGAGAGAGAGAGAGAGAGAGAGAAAACATCCCTTAATGTGGAATGGTCACATTGCAATCTTTTCTCCTTTCTGTCAGTGTGTCTATATATATATACACACATCCCCACACACACACAATTTCCTGGGGTGTTTTTCAAGCTGCTGCTGGGACTGGGATTTGAACTGTGGTCAACAGTGTGTGATTCAGCTCCCTTAACCACTAAGCCATGAGGCCAGGTCTGTAATGTACATTTTTATAGCATGTGTGTAGTAACAATTTGTGCTCTGTAATAGGGACGAGATATCTGGTTTCTGAAGGCTTAATTACATGGCACAGTCCTCCATACATGTAGCGTAGTTCTAGGCAAGTACTATTTACGAATGCTTCCTCATTGGGCCCAGAAGCAATGTTACAACTACGTGGGAGTCCAGTGACATAGCCATTACGCTAACTGCTGGTCCCAGGCCTGAAAAAATTTTTAGGAAAGGTCACTTCTTATGGCTATCATTTTTATCTTTGTAAAAATAACCAAAAGCCTGAGGGACCAGCAGTTAGCATAATGGCTATGTTGCTGAACTCCCATGTAGTCAACCGTGGTTTGAGTCCTGGACCTGGTGGCTTAAACTTACGCTGGGCGCATGCCTGTGTGTGCCCAAGATCCTGAGAAGAAAATGGAGGAGAAGGGATTGCGGTGTGGCCATCCCCTCTGGGGGGTGATTTTTCGCTTTCTATCTCTGTCTTTCTGGCAAATGCATGCACCCTATAGCAAAAACCTCTCCCTACCCCCAAAAAGAAATAACCAAGAGCCCCTGTTTGTTCAGTCATAATTATGACCTCTATTGATTTTGCGGTATCAACCTCTTATGCTATTTATGAAATTATCTTGCCTTTGCATGAGGCCTTGCACTACAAATCAAAGGAAACAGAAAACAAAAAATGGAACAACCTACGGTCCTTCTGCTCCTCAGGTGTGAGGACCCCACAGGGAGGATGAAGTGCTTTCAGTTTCTAGATGAGTGAGACAGAAAGTAAACTAGTGGTTGAAGGGCCCTTGAGAGCAACAGCATGTCTTTAAAAAAAGAGAGGGTAGGGAAAACATGAAGGAACAAATACACTGGAAAACATGTTAAGCACCTAGTGAATTCCAGCTATTGGCCTTGAGTATATGAAACCAGAGGAAACATGGAACCATGCACACTAGGCTCTTCTATTAACTAAGAAAGAGAGGGAGAAGCATCATGGGGAAGGAGGGGGAGAGAGATCCCCATCAAAAGACTATCTAGGAGCCAGACAATGGCACAGCAGTTAGCACAACTGGACCTACACAGCACAGTCCCAAGTTCATGTCCTGATGCCTTCTTCTGCACTCTGGGTACAAGGTGTGTGCCTACAATCTTGGCTGACAGGCTGGGGGTGTATCTTAGCATGAGGACCTTGTTGGTAATTCTTGTTTCTCTTTCTCTCTCTCATGGAAGAAATAAATAAAAACTTAAAAAAAAAAAACCCAAAACTATAGAGCAAGCAAGAACTTGGTCACAAACCCAGCTATATACTATGCAGTTGCATAAAATCACATAAGTGAAAGACATAGAAAGACATACATACCATAGAGAGACATTTTTTGATTACCAAAAATATCAGTAGTGATTCTCTGTCTGGATGGTGACAGAATTTCAGGTGATTTTCACTTTCTTTGTTTTAGATTTTGAATTATTTTCCAAAGGAGGATTTATTATTTATATACTTAGTAAATAATTGAATCTACCATTTTTATATTTGGGAGAAATATCAGAACAAAGTTTAAGAGCCCAACCAAAAGTTGTCTATATTGTTTAACTTCTACTGATTATAAATTATTTTAAATAAAACTGTCAAAGTATTATAAATAAAAAGAGAAGTATTAGAATTATACCAAGTAAACACATTCATTTCTGTTATTAGGGAATGTTTTACATGTACATACTCACCAGAATGATATGTATTGTGTTGTTGGAAAAGTCATGATGCACTTTTGCATAGAAAACATGTCATGACTTTTCTGACAGCCTGATACTTTTCTCTCTGAGTTAGGCTCCAGTTGATTTTAAGTAAGAGAAGTAGCTGGTTCAGATTGTCAAAGCATCTTATCTGAAAGTGAATGTTTCTTCAGGAAGAAAAAATTGCTTTTGTAAGATTACAGAGGATTTGGGAATTATGCCATGAGGGCACATGCTGAGTAATGTGTTTTCAAGGCAGACTGCCAAGTTTTGTCAAAGAAAGGCAAGTACAGGGTTTGTTTTGCAATGTTTGAAAAACTTGGAACTCTAATTCCTTGGAAAATCTTTCCAAGATAAATTCAGTGTGAAGGCATTCTACTTCAAAAAATACATGTAGCAAGAGGAAAGGAAAAACAAAGTATAACAAGACATGAGATGAGGAAAGAGGGATTTTTTTCCTCTAAGAGATTGTGACTTTGTTGAATCCAATTACATGTCTGACAGCCTCGGAGAAAACATCCTTGTTAGGTTAATTTTACTGAACTTCTGAGCAAGGGCAAAGTAAAGAAATTATCCTTCATCATCAGTTCACTTTTCTCCATCTTTAAAAATGTGCAAAAGACTAGGTATTAGAGATCTAAAAAACATTCTGAATTGCTGGAGGATTTTGAACAAATCATTTAAATGCTCTGAGTCCCATTTTTCTCATTTGTTTTTCTTCTGAAGGGTGTGGATTGTAAAACGCCATGACATTTCTAGGTTTTATTTTTTAAAGCAAAACAAAGTTAGGGACCAGCAGGTGGCATGGTGGTTAAGGTGCTGGATACTCCTACATGGCCAACCACGGTTCGAGTCCTGGACCTGGTGGCTTGCTTTCTCAGTTTCCCTTTCTCTCTCTCTCTATCTCTCTCTGTGTCTTTCTCTGCTCACATTAAGAATATGTGAATATGGAACCAGCAGTTAGTGTAATGGCTATGTCGCTGGACTCCCACGTAGTCGACCGTGGTTCATGTCCCGGACCCGGTGGCTTAAAACTCACGTCGGGCGCGTGTGCGTGCGTGCCCAAGATCCCGAGAGGAGAATGGAGGAGAAGGGATTGCGGCGTGACCATCCCCCCTGGGGGGTGATTTCTCGCTTTCTGTCTCTCTGTCTCTCTCTGTCTGTCTGGCGAGCGCACGCGTCCTATAGTGTAAACCTCTCCAGAAAAAAACAAAAAAAAAGAATATGTGAATAAATAAATAAAATTAAATAAAAAATAATTATAAAAAATAATCACAATGATAAAATTAAATAAATAATTAAAAAAAGCAAAACAAAGTCTTCTTTTAAATTACTTTTGACATATGTATATGCTTTTTGATATTATATTAGCAAAAATAATTTTTTATTGAGGTCTAAATCTTATATACTGTGTAAAATATTATGGGTGACTTTACAGTATTACTTGAAACTATGACTTCCCTAAAGTCCTTTCAAGTTCTCTATACACTTTGAAACCTTTGCATGGTTGTCCTGAGGATTGTGATGGACAGGAAGACTTCACTTGATGCAGGTTCATGGCTGTATCTATGAACTGGCTGTATAGCGCAGAGACCTAGCTACTTTCTCTCCAATGCAGGTATAAACTTTCCTTGTCCTTAAGTCTTCTTCGAGCTGCCCTGTCGCTAGTAGATTCTGTCTCACCCAAGTGTAAGGTCTGCTCAGGTTCTTTAAGAAACACAATCTAGGTCTTTGTCAGGAGAGTCTCATCTGCTATGAGAGGATCCTAGCCACAACGTTGCATGCAGATGTGAACTATGAAGCCATAGAAGGATATAGGTGCATTTTGTTTTGGGACTGTTTCCACTATCTTATTGGCTTGGGAGCTGGTGGGAGCCAATACAGATTCTGGAACAACTTTTGAACTGAAGGTGAATTCCAGGTTATCTTGTAACCTGACTGTCCTAAATAGTATGAAACTTTAAGCAGTCTTCAATGTATTTGCCATACTTCAATCAAAGAAAAATTGTGTATGCTTTTTTCATTAATTATTCATTTATTGGGTGCCTACTATATACCATTTTCATGATGCTAAATATGAAAAAATAAAACTATAATGCAGTAAATATAATTTAAAAAACATTATAAAAAAAACATTTCCACAGTGAAAAGAAGCCAAACTAGAAGGTTTGGTGTCAGAATATTCCCGTCGAGGACTGGCAAGGGAAAGGTGGGAATGAAATGTTACCTGTTCAAGAAACACAATGAAGGTTTGCGTGGCCAGAGAGCATGAGTGAGGGGGAGCATGACAGGAGAGGATGTCAGAGAGGAGATCAGGTGAGTCTTGCAGGACCTGAAGAAGAGCTTGGATTTTATTGTAAGAAAAATTAACTAGGTCTGGCAGATGGCATGGAGTTTAAGGCGCTGGATTCCCATTTGGCCAACCATGGTTTGAATTTTGGACCTGGTGGCTTTCTTTCTCACTTTTCCTCTCTCTCTCTCTCTGGTCAAATTGGAAAATAATAGTAATAAATAAAATTTAAAAGGAAAAATTAACCATGGAAAGGTTTAAGCAAGAGAATGATACGATCTGATTTGTACTTAGCATGATATCTCTGTCTTCTGGGTGTAGAATGGATGTTGCAGGAGTAGGAATGGGGAGTTATTCTAGTAACCCAGTAATCCAAGTGAGAGACGATAATGATTCAGACAAGGTTAGTGGCAGTCAGGGAGTAGAGAAATATCATGACTTTGAGATGTATTTTGAAGTAGAGCCCACAGAACTTGCTCATGGCTGCTTGAAAGAGAAAAAAGAAAAGCATGGATTAATGATTATTTCTGTATTTTTGCTTGAGAAACTAAGTAGAGGGTGGTACCATTTTTGAGGAGAGAGATGCCTACACATGAACTGGTTTGTAGGCATACTGAGAGTTTTTGCTGATTCTGTCATATTAAGTTTGAGCTGCCTGCTAGACATGGAAGGGGAGATGTCAGAGAGGCAATGCGAACTTTGAAAGATTTAAATTTGAGAATTGTTGGCATAGACTGACTATGAATTGTGAAACGTTAAAAAAATTTATTTTTTATTTTATTTATTTATTTTTAAATAGTCCTGTAATTTATCTTGAGCATGTACTGCTTTCAGTCAGAAAAAAAAAAATCTCTTTTATGAAATGATAAGGCAATTATAACTTACTACTTGGACTTTTTGTGTTGGTTGATCTTCAGGCAATTAGAATAACCACATCCCTTTTATCTGGTAATTAGTACTAATTTGTAAGTACTGATAATAAGCTTACTCACCGAGCAAACAAGATACACAACACAAAGTTTGAATCTGTAGCCGTGTATGTGAAGTGCCTCTTTTGAGGCCCAGGTTTGCTGAATTCGTGTAGAGTTTATTCCAAGTTTTTACTTTTTGTTGTTGTTGTGGCTAAGAGTGTTATATACTTTGGGAGGAAATGCTATTGGGGAGAATTCTAATCCACCCACTCAACTCATCTGAGTTGCACCATCAAAGGCTGTTTGGGCTGGCAGGCTTAGAACCTTGGTAGCTAGCTGTATTAATAGATGTTTCACATTGAAGTGGCCACTAAAGACCCATTACAGTGCTGGTTATTTTGCATAGATTATTTCTAAACTTTATTAAAATCTTTGCAAAGCAGGTATTTTTATTTTCATCCTAATGATAAAGAAACAAAAGCTTACACTCACATGGCTAATAAACGGTAGAGGCAGGACTTTGCCTGCTTCTAAATTCATCATTTTTTATTCAACCATTCTGTTCCACCACCAGAATTCCCCTAGTTTATTCTCTCAGCCCTGTTTTCCTCTATTCACTGTTTTATGTATTTCCAGTCAAATACCCAATTGCCTGCCATCTGTGTTTCTTTCTTCAAAAATACTTCCTGATGTATATATGCCAACTCTCTGATGCCTCTGTTTTCTGTCTATAGATTTCAGTCCTATTCTTTCATTCCATACCTTCTTTTTTCCAAACCACACCTTCCTACTATAGTATGCTTTTGGTTTCACAAACCTCACATTCTTTAACTTTTCCCTTAATGTTTCCCTAACTGTTGCCAAAACTCAGTCTTGGCTTACCCTAAGTTGTAAGTTCTTGAGCCAAATTCATCACTACTGGTCATTTCTTCCACTTTCTCTGACTCTCCATGTGAGAAGTCGGTTCCAACAAATTTCCTGCTTCTCACCATCACATCCAGATTGCTTGTTCCTTGTCTCTGAAGAACTTGTGTTTTGAACTCCACTCTATTTTGTATATACTTTTTTTTATCTTCTGTTCAACTCATGTCTTCCACTCACTTTTCACCCCATTATGACTCCACTCTTGCTGACTCCTTTCTTTTGTCCTCTTCGGGAAACGGAAAACTTACTTACCTGGTGTTATGATCCTTGACCTCAAAAATCTTTGGCCTCTGGATCTTACACAACTTTATTTCTATGACACTCTTGCTCCTTCTAGGCACAACTACACTCCAGACAGGCTCAGCATTTAAAACTTCCCCTCATTTGAATGATCTTATCATATGATATTCAGTTATGATTTTACCTCTTCTCAACTTTGCCTCCTGAATCTTGGCTTTATTCTCACTGTAATAGCTTATGGGCCAGCCAGTGGCATGGTGGTTATGGAGGTGAGATTCTACAGTTTGAGCCATGGAACCAGCAACTTGAAGAACACAAAAGGGCTATGTGCATGCATGCCTAAAATCCCAAAGAAGGGAGAAATAAAGGGGAAAGGATGGAGGCATGACCATTCCCTGTGGCAGTGGGCTTTCTTACTTTCTCTCTGTTGCTTTCTCTTGTCTCTTTTATGGCAAGTACATGTGCCCTTTGGCAAAACTAAAAACAAAACAACAAAAATCATAAACAAATAAAAACAGTTCCTTGCTCCATCCATTGCCTTGACATGTTGCATGCATGCCTAAAATCCCAAAGAAGGGAGAAATAAAGGGGAAAGGATGGAGGCATGACCATTCCCTGTGGCAGTGTGCTTTCTTACTTTCTCTCTGTTGCTTTCTCTTGTCTCTTTTATGGCAAGTACATGTGCCCTTTGGCAAAACTAAAAACAAAACAACAAAAATCATAAACAAATAAAAACAGTTCCTTGCTCCATCCATTGCCTTGACATGTTGCATTGGCCTCTCCTACCTCTCTCTCTCTCTTTTTTTTTTTTTTTTAGAGATTTTTGCTTTAGGGCACGTGCACTCGCCAGCCACCCAGAGACAAAGAGACAGAAAGCAAGAAATCACCCCCCCAGGAGGGATGGCCACGCTGCAATCCCTTCTCCTCCAGGATCTAGGGCACGCACGCACACGTGCCCGGCGTGAGTTTTAGGCCACTGGGTCCGGGATGTGAACCGCGGTTGACTACATGGGAGTCCAGCAAAAAAGCCATTACGCTAACTGCTGGTCCCTCCTACCTCTCTCTTCATCTGGACTTTTGGTCGACTGTTTACACTCTATTCTTGTTCTTGTGTTCCATGGCCTTCAGGTTGTGGTTGCTCTGTCTTATTTGCTCTGCAAATCTTCAATTCTGGGGAACCACTATTTGATTTCTCTACTTTTGTTCGCATATTGTTGAGAAACAGCAAATTTAAGAATCATAAGCTGTTATTATTTTTTTAACAATCAGGAAAATTTATGATAACATTTTAGCATATAGTCCAAAGTCCCATGGTTAGTTAATTCCATGATCGAGTAACATCATCAAAGATCAGTATCTTTCCATTCCTACCCACACCTCACTCTACTCATTACCGTTATATGTTAGTTTCAACCTGAGGCTATCTTCTTGGTTATAGGACTACTTCTACATTTCCAGGGACAGGTAGAGACAAGAGTCAGAAGAAAAATTGGTCTGATTGGTTTTACCACAAATTTCTACCACATTTGGAGACTTCTGGCCCCAGTGCAATCCTATCACTAATTAACTCCTAGTCATATTTCTCACTGGAACTAGTTGCATCTTTTCCAATCTTATGAAGCCCATTCTACTTTTTAATTTTTGTCTCAAAATCTTTTTCCATATCTCTTTGTATTGTCCCTACTCTAACTCCCACCCAGCAATTACTTACTGTGCTCCTGTGCATTCATTTCACCTTACCTACTCCTATCAGGTTGCTCTTCCTCAAGCCCAGTGCTGAATGTGTCACTTTTTTGTTCAGTCTATGTTTAATGGGACTCTTAGTCCAGGTTGTTCAATGTGGCCTTCAGGTCCATAATGACATGGCCCTATATTACATTTTAAATTTTAATTTCCATAATTTCTCTTTCTACTTTGTTCCTTTTTCTCTAAAAAGGACTTCCCCTAAAGTCTGCCAATGAAATTGCTTCACACTTTAATTTCTATTTCCAGTGTTGCCTTTTTTTTTTGGTTTTTGTTTTTGTAAATGAGATTGTTTTCTTTGGTTACACCTCCGTCTGTTCATTATTGGCATATACAAATTCCATAAATCATAAATTTTTTTATATTGATTTTGTATACCCTCACTTTACTGAATTCATTTATTATTTCCATCACTATTTATTTGTGGATTCTTTTGGGGTTTCTATGTATATAATCATATCATCTGTAAATAGGGACCATTTAGGTTCTTTTCCTGTTTGAATGTCTTTTATTTTACTGTCTTGTCTGATTGCATTGGCTAGGACTTCCAGTACTATGTTGAAAAGTAGTGGAAAAGAAGCCAGCCTTGTTTTGTTACACTTTTTAGTGGGGAGACTTTTAGCTTTTTTTCCATTCAGTGTAATATTAGCAATGAGTTTGTCATCTCTAGTTTTTATAGTGCGGAGAAATGTCCCTTCTAGACCTATTTTGCTGAATCTTAATCATGAAAGGATGTTGTAGTTTAACAAATGTTTTTTCAGCTTCAATTGATATCATCATATGGTTCTTCTTTTTCCTTCTGTAAATGTAATTTATTACACTTATTTTTTTGTGTATGTTAAAACATCCTTGCATTCTTGGGATAAGGCCTTCTTAGTCAGGATGTATGATCTTTTTAATGTGCTGTTAGATTTGGTTTGCTGGTATCTTGTTGAAGATTTTTGCATCTGTATTCATCAGCGCTATTGGTCTATAGCTTTTCTTTACTTTCTTTTCTTAAAAAAAAAAATTTTTTTTATGTCCTTGTCTGTTTTTGTTGTCAAGGTGATGTAGGTTTCATAGAATGAGTTTGAAAGGGTTCCTTCCTTTTGGATATTTAGAAATAGTTTGAGGAAAATAGGATATATCTGTTGTAACATTACCAGCTTTATTCCTAATCTTATTTATCTGATTCTTTTCTCTTTTTTTCTTGATTAGTCTAGCTATTGACTTGTCAATTTTACTTATCCCCAATCTTTAGGGCACGTGCACTCGCCAGCCACCCAGAGACAAAGAGACAGAAAGCAAGAAATCACCCCCCCAGGAGGGATGGCCACGCTGCAATCCCTTCTCCTCCAGGATCTAGGGCACGCACGCACACGTGCCCGGCGTGAGTTTTAGGCCACTGGGTCCGGGATGTGAACCGCGGTTGACTACCTGGGAGTCCAGCAAAAAAGCCATTACGCTAACTGCTGGTCCCTCCTACCTCTCTCTTCATCTGGACTTTTGGTCGACTGTTTACACTCTATTCTTGTTCTTGTGTTCCATGGCCTTCAGGTTGTGGTTGCTCTGTCTTATTTGCTCTGCAAATCTTCAATTCTGGGGAACCACTATTTGATTTCTCTACTTTTGTTCGCATATTGTTGAGAAACAGCAAATTTAAGAATCATAAGCTGTTATTATTTTTTTAACAATCAGGAAAATTTATGATAACATTTTAGCATATAGTCCAAAGTCCCATGGTTAGTTAATTCCATGATCGAGTAACATCATCAAAGATCAGTATCTTTCCATTCCTACCCACACCTCACTCTACTCATTACCGTTATATGTTAGTTTCAACCTGAGGCTATCTTCTTGGTTATAGGACTACTTCTACATTTCCAGGGACAGGTAGAGACAAGAGTCAGAAGAAAAATTGGTCTGATTGGTTTTACCACAAATTTCTACCACATTTGGAGACTTCTGGCCCCAGTGCAATCCTATCACTAATTAACTCCTAGTCATATTTCTCACTGGAACTAGTTGCATCTTTTCCAATCTTATGAAGCCCATTCTACTTTTTAATTTTTGTCTCAAAATCTTTTTCCATATCTCTTTGTATTGTCCCTACTCTAACTCCCACCCAGCAATTACTTACTGTGCTCCTGTGCATTCATTTCACCTTACCTACTCCTATCAGGTTGCTCTTCCTCAAGCCCAGTGCTGAATGTGTCACTTTTTTGTTCAGTCTATGTTTAATGGGACTCTTAGTCCAGGTTGTTCAATGTGGCCTTCAGGTCCATAATGACATGGCCCTATATTACATTTTAAATTTTAATTTCCATAATTTCTCTTTCTACTTTGTTCCTTTTTCTCTAAAAAGGACTTCCCCTAAAGTCTGCCAATGAAATTGCTTCACACTTTAATTTCTATTTCCAGTGTTGCCTTTTTTTTTTGGTTTTTGTTTTTGTAAATGAGATTGTTTTCTTTGGTTACACCTCCGTCTGTTCATTATTGGCATATACAAATTCCATAAATCATAAATTTTTTTATATTGATTTTGTATACCCTCACTTTACTGAATTCATTTATTATTTCCATCACTATTTATTTGTGGATTCTTTTGGGGTTTCTATGTATATAATCATATCATCTGTAAATAGGGACCATTTAGGTTCTTTTCCTGTTTGAATGTCTTTTATTTTACTGTCTTGTCTGATTGCATTGGCTAGGACTTCCAGTACTATGTTGAAAAGTAGTGGAAAAGAAGCCAGCCTTGTTTTGTTACACTTTTTAGTGGGGAGACTTTTAGCTTTTTTTCCATTCAGTGTAATATTAGCAATGAGTTTGTCATCTCTAGTTTTTATAGTGCGGAGAAATGTCCCTTCTAGACCTATTTTGCTGAATCTTAATCATGAAAGGATGTTGTAGTTTAACAAATGTTTTTTCAGCTTCAATTGATATCATCATATGGTTCTTCTTTTTCCTTCTGTAAATGTAATTTATTACACTTATTTTTTTGTGTATGTTAAAACATCCTTGCATTCTTGGGATAAGGCCTTCTTAGTCAGGATGTATGATCTTTTTAATGTGCTGTTAGATTTGGTTTGCTGGTATCTTGTTGAAGATTTTTGCATCTGTATTCATCAGCGCTATTGGTCTATAGCTTTTCTTTACTTTCTTTTCTTAAAAAAAAAATTTTTTTTTATGTCCTTGTCTGTTTTTGTTGTCAAGGTGATGTAGGTTTCATAGAATGAGTTTGAAAGGGTTCCTTCCTTTTGGATATTTAGAAATAGTTTGAGGAAAATAGGATATATCTGTTGTAACATTACCAGCTTTATTCCTAATCTTATTTATCTGATTCTTTTCTCTTTTTTTCTTGATTAGTCTAGCTATTGACTTGTCAATTTTACTTATCCCCAATCACCTTCTTTGTTCATAGATTTTTTTTTTTTTGGTAGACTTCTTTTGTTCTCTATTTCATTTACTTCAGTTCTAATCTTTACTCTTTCTATTCTTCTGGTCTTTTTTGGGGCTTTTGTTTGTTGTTGAGCTGCATCATCAAATTATTTATTGCCTATAATATATATATATAAATATATAGTGAGCACTAATTGCTGAGAACTTCTCTCTAATGACTGCTTTTGGTGTGTCTCAGAGATTTTGGAAAATCATGTATTCATTATCATTGGTTTCAATGACTTTTGATTTCAGTCTTATTTTTTTTCAGTAGTTTTGAAGTTGTTTAGGAGTAGGTTGTTTAGTTTTCATATTTTTGTGTATCTTTCAGGATTCTTTCTGTTTTTAATTTCAAGTTTAATTCCACTGTGGTCCCAAAAGTTGCTGGATATAGTTTCTATACTTTTAAACTTGTAAAGGTTTGTTTTATGTCCTACTATGTGGTCAGTCTTTGAAAATATTCCATGTGAAGATGAGGGAAAAGTGTGTTTTGTAGTTGTTGGGTGAAATGTTCTATAGATGTCTGTCAGTTCCAATTGGTTTATGGAATCAATTAGCATCCATCTTTTTGTTTATTTTTGTGTAGATGACATGTCCAGTTGTGGCAGTGGGGTATTGAAATCTCTAACAATTAATGCACTTCAGTCAATCTCTCCCTTTAGGTCTAGTGGTCTTTCTGTTATGTATTTGGATGCCCCAGTGTTGGGTTCATAAATATTTATAATTGCTACATCTTCTTGGGAGTTAATTCTTTTAATATTATATAGTGTTTTTGTCTCTTTTTACCCCCCCCTCTTTTTAATCTTGAAGTCTATTTTATTTGATATCAATGTCATGACTCTGGCCTTTTTTGGTTTCTGTTTGCATGAAATGACCTTTTCTCATCTTTTCACTTCAGTTATGTATGTCCTTATCAATGACATATGTTTCTTGTAAGCAGCATATAGGGAGTTCCTATTTTCCCCCATTCAGAAAATCTTTTTTAATTGGGAATTTTAATCCATTAACATTCACTGCTATTATTGATATGTTAAGATTTATCCTGAATATTTTTAAAATTGTTTAGTAGTCTCATTTCTATTTGTGTCCCTTTCATTTTCCTGACATAGTATTTCCTGAAGAGCTGGGATATTCTTTTGGTATTTATTTATCTAGGGTGACTTTGCTTCTTCCCATTTGAACAATAAACTCACCAGGTAGCCAATTCTACTTACATTTATTTTTTTCTAGAGGGCGCATGTGCTTGCTAGAGAGAGAGAGAGAGAGACAGAGAGACAAACAAAGTGGAAGCACCCCCTTTCCACCCAGGGGAGATAGCGATGCCATCCTTTCCACTCTCCTCTCAGAATTTGTGGCACATATGCATATATGCCTGGCATGTTTTCTAAGCTGTCAAATCCTGGGCTCAAACTATGAAGTTAGCCATGTAAAATCCAGCTGCTTTAACCACCACACGACTTGCTGGCCCCCAATGTCACTTTAAAAAGCTCTCCTAATTGCTCTTATTCCCAGAAAAAAATTATAATCTTTTCTGAATTTTGAAATAGAATATTTTAGGTCATTTTTTACTTTGCATAACTTTTTAAAAATAGACATCCACTATTGATTCCTCTGTAGCCTCAAATTTCATATTTTCCACTAATATTCTTTGAACAGTTTTTCAAGTGCTTGGTGTTTGATAGTCTTAGTTGTTGTTTAGGTTTGTTTTCTTTTTGCTGACTTATGGTCCTACCAAAGCTAATAGTATCTGATATGTGCTTAGAGGACATCCGGCTTCTGAAGCCCTCTGGGACTGTACACAATTTTGCCTGGAAAAAGCCCAAGCACTGTAACTAAAATTGTTCCCCTGGGTATTTAGTTTTATTGCTATGGGGTTGTTTGTGTCTTTTCTGTTTTATTATAGTGTTTTAGTTAAGAAACATAGCAATAAAAGATTTAAACAAGTATCATTAGGTTAACTATGAGATACCCAGTTTTTGTTCTCTGCATCACCAAGCACTGTTGAGCCTATCTTTAAAATACCTTTGGAATTGATCTCTTCTCCATTTACACAGCTGGGACCTCATTTCTTGCTCTTACTATCTCTTTCTTTGCTACTACTGGTACCTGTCTTTAGAATTGTGTCCACCCAAAACAAATTTGGTGATGCCACTTCTCTCCTTGTTTTCCTGTTCCCTTGTGCTTTAAGAATGAAGTCCAAGTCCATTTGTGGGATAAGTCCCTCTAGATTCAGATCCCAATTGCCTTCTCCTGGTTCTTCTCTTGCCACTTGTTTAACTATGTCTCCTGTCCCTAGCCACACTGACATTTTCACTACTCCAAGAAAAGCTCACGTTATTCTGAGACCTAAAATGACTTCCTCATTTCTTACCCTGGTCAATTCTCATTGATAATTTAAGACTATCTCAAATATTATTTCATCTGTGCCACCTTTTGTGACTACTTCAGAGGGTGGCTCTTTTTTTTTTTTTTTTTTTTTT
>NW_006159857.1:676287-757006 GCF_000334495.1 Tupaia belangeri chinensis
ACTCTCTCGGGGGGTGGTTTTTTTTTTTTTTTTTTTTTTTTTTTTTTCCTTAGCATCCATCTGTCCATTTAGTCATTCATTCATCTATTGAAAATCAGGTAGTAAAAAATGTTGGGGATACTGTAGCATATAACTAGTAACTCCTGGACTGTAAAGGCCTGTATAGGGAAATGTACAAGAAAATGACAATACGAAAGTAACAGACAGCACCAACTTTAAGAGACCTCATTTATCAGAACAAACACAAGAACTTAGGGCTTGATAAGATGTAGCTTATGCAGAAAATATAAGAGAATAGAATAATCCCCAGAGTTCTGCGTAGAATGATATACAGGGTATGTGGAAATCCATGGAGATAGGAAATAAAAGGAAGAAGTGAGCCAGGTCAGAAGTGAGATGCCTCTAGGCTCTCTGGAGTGAATATGTTTAGCACACCATGGGATATATAGGCCAAGAGCTCAGGAGAAGGAGTTAAGATTAAGATAAATTTTTGTGATATTTCAATAAGCAAATAGTAGTTGATGTCAGGGAGATTTTTGCATTTACTAGATACTCCATGCCTTTCTCTCTGTCTCTCTCTTTTTTTCATATTGTAGCATAACACAAATATTTGTTGCTGACTGGGCTTCTCCCATAAAGATATTCACTTATTAATTAATCTCAGTACCTATTACACTGCTTTGCACATAAAAATTTTATTTCCAATAAGAAAATGAATATATGAGTTCACTCAGTAATGGCTTAATCATGTGTATGAGAAGAATGAAATTAATTAATTTAATAAATAATTTATTGATCACCTTCCATGTACAAAGCAGTGACCTAGACACTGGAAATATAGCAGTGAAAATTATCATAGGAGGATACTGGTAAAGTAAGTAAATGAGATAATATGAGATAACAATACTACTGTTAATAATAGCTATTATTACAGAGATTTTAGTATGTGTCAGGCCCTATTCTCAGCATTTAAGTGGATTTAAAAATATAATCCTCACAAAGTCCCATAGAGTAGATGGTAATAAATTCTGTGAGGGAAATTAAACAGGATAATATCATGACAAATGACTCAGGGTCAGTTTTTGAATGATCAGAGAAAGCTATCTAAGGTTATATTTGGGCTGAACTATGAAAGAGCCAGGCACAAGGAGATCTGGAGGAAGACTGTTGCAAGCACAGTTCAAGTAAACTTAAAATCTACTTCCTCTTCTTTTTCTTTTTTTCAATTCTGAAAGAATGATAACTTTTTTAAAAAAGCGTTGCAGGTTGTTTTCACTCCCCTCCAAGTAGTACTCCACACTTCAGTCCATCTATAGTCAATCAAAGTAACAGTAGTTCCTTGTAGACTCTAAGGTTAAGGCAAAAGACTTTTCCATGTACACTAAGACACTCACTTAGCTCTGGGGTGGGGACTGAAGAATTATGCTTCTTAAATCACTAATGTATAAAAAAGATCATCAGGAAGGTTATATGAAAACAAATATAAAAAATGATTCAGATTCTAAGGTAAATTATATTTGGAAACACCAACACAAATAACAGAATCATAAAGGTATACCTACTTTACTTGCTTACCAGTTCAGACTAAATACTTATTGGGAAAATTCTCAAGAATGAGCAGTTATAAGCCATTTCCCTTTCATTTAGTTCCCCCTTATGGGTTATTTGCAAATAAATCATATTGACACATATGCTTTACTTCTTAGTCAACCATTTAGGGCAACTATGAAGACTGGTAGTTTAGGTATTTTACTTTTTATTTTCCATCTTGTTTTTAGATGGAGTTTTTAATGAGAATGTGTTAGTTAAAGGGAGAGAATAAGGGAGGTCCTTATGGCCTGAAATGTCTCCTTGTTCTACAATAGAACCTTCATTTCCTGGAATTAATTTATCATTGGAATTTATAAAGAAAATTCACATAGAAAAACCTCTCAAATGAGGGACATGATGAAAGTTAGTGCCATACTGCAGGAAAGAAACTTAGAAAGGACCATCTAACTCAACTACTGTGGTTCACAAATGAGGAAAAGACCCAGTGTCTTATCCAATGTCACTTATGTGATGACATTGAACTGATGGGTTTCTGGGTAGCTTTTCTTGACAGACTTGCATATTTGTTTAGAACTACGCATTTGTAATCTTATCTATGGATTTTGATCATTTTAATTGAGAAAGAAGGCCTCATAATGTAGTTTTAATTTTTAAATGTAATTATACTTGATTGTCTTAAGAAGCAATGATTTAATTTATATACATAGTTTATATTTAATCTTGGGAAAGTAAAACTGTTGTTATTTGATTTGGCTTACTGAATTAGTGAATATGTTTATTTCTGTCTGAGTTTTTATTAAAGGGGTTGAGCTTTAAAAAAAAGTACGTGAGCTTTACCCAGTAGAATTTATACATGTGTGAAAGTCTAAACCTGACAAACAAAAAGACAATGTACTTTAAGGGGTCTCCATCTCTATTATCTTTTTGGCTTACTGTTTTCATATTATTTGTTCTTCTGATGCCCATTTAAAAAAAATAAGTGCATGATCACAGAGAACAGTTAGGAATTTGCTGAAGAATAGTAGAGAAAGATGTATTTTTAACTACCTTTTAAATCTCTTCAATAATTTCTTTTTTTCCTTCTTATTTATTTATTAATTTATTTTTTATTATCATCATAATCTTCTTTATATTACATTGGATTACATATAACTTTACAGTGTATTATATTGCTTTTTCAAAAGGGAATGCCATACATGTCAGTCAATACAGAGACATTAATCTCCCTGCTTCAACATTCAATATCTTTTCTGTTTTCCCCAATCATTATTATTATTATTCTAATTATTTTTTTAAAACAGTCAATCACTATTTCTAATTTTGGTTGTAAAAAGACTTTGCCCATCATGAAATACTTCTCAGACCAATCTAGTTGAGAATACTATACATGTCATCATCAACAGTTAATAAGCCATATCTGTTTCTCACTAACATCCTGCCTCTCTATTGTTCTCTTGCTATCTTTCTCTTTCTCTTTCCTCTTCACTTACCCCATTCCACACTGTCCTATTCTCATTAAGTACCTTCACTGTGTTTATGTCCTCCGAATTTTTGCTCTCTATTATAGAGTGCGGATAGTCGGTATATATTGAGTGGATACATACAATATCTTTCTTTCATAGCCTGGCTTACTTCACTCAGCAATAGATCCTCCATATCTGACCATTTTCTATCAAATTCCAGGGTCTTGTTATTTTTTATGGCTGAGTAGTATTCCATAGAGTATATATACCACACTTTTCCAATCCATTCATCAGTTTGTGGACATTTAGGTTGGTTCCATGTCTTGGCAATTGTGAATAATGCTGCAATAAACATGGATGTGCAAGCACTTTTCTGACTGAGCGTTCTCCTGTCTTTTGGGTAAATACCCAGAAGTGGGATTGCTGGATCAAATGGTAGTTCTATTTGTAGATCTTTGAGGAACCTCCATATTGTTCTCCACAGTGGTTGAACTAGTTTACATTCCCACCAACAGTGTAGGAGGGTTCCCTTTTCACCACATCCCCGCCAACACTTATCACTTTTTATATTCTTAATCTTTGCCATTCTGACAGGGGTTAGGTGGTATCTCATTGTGGTTTTTATCTGCATTTCCCTTATGATGAGGGATGTCGAGCATTTCCTCATATGCTTTTTGGCTGTTCGTATGTCTTCCTTAGAGAGACTTTTGTTCAGCTCACTTTCCCATCTTTTAATCGGGTTAATCATTTTTTTTCGCATAAGGCACTTGAGTTCCCTATGTATTCTCGTTATCAGTCCCTTGTCTGAGGCATATTTAACAAAAATATTTTCCCATTCTGAGGGTTGTCGGTTCACACTTGTTACTGTGTCCTTTGCTGTGCAGAAACTTCTTAGTCTAATATAGTCCCACTTGTCTATTTTAGGGATTATTGCCTGTGCTTTGGGAGTCTTATTTAAGAAGTCTTTGCCTACTCCAATGTCTCCCAGAGTTTCCCCAGCATTTTCCACAAGTAGTTTTATTGTCTGAGGTCTTAGGTTCAGATCTTTGATCCATTTTGAGTTGACTGTTGTTAATGGTGAAAGATGGGGGTTCAGTTTCATCTTTCTGCAGGTGGATACCCAGTTTTTCCAGCACCATTTACTAAAGAGGTTTTCCTTTTCCCAATGGATTGACTGATATCCTTTGTCAAAGATCAGTTGGCTATAAGCTTTGGGAGTTATTTCTGGGGTCTCTATTCTCTTCCATTGGTCCACATGTCTGTTTTTATGCCAATACCATGCTGTTTTGATGACCACAGCTTTATAGTATATCTTGGGATCAGGGAGTGATATGCCTCCTACTCCATTCTTCTTACGCAGGATTGCTTTTGCAATACGAGGTCTTTTATGGTTCCAGACAAATTCTATAATTGTCTTTTCTAGATCTCTGAAGAATATCTCTGGTATTTTGATTGGAATTGCATTAAACATGTAGATTAATTTGGGTAGAATTGCCATTTTGATTATGTTAATTCTTCCAATCCAGGAGCATGGGATGTCCTTCCACTTTTTTATGTCACTTTCAATGTCTTTTTTAAGATTTTTGTAGTTTTCTTTATAAAGGTGTTTGACTTTCTTAGTTAGGTTTATCCCTATGTATCTTATACACCTTGTGGCTATGGTGAAAGGGATTCCTTTCTTCAGCTCTGCTTCGTTCAACTTGTTGTTCATAAATAGAAATGCTATAGATTTTTGAATATTGATTTTGTATCCTGCCACCTTACTGTATTCACTTATTACTTCAAGCAGTTTTTTCATGGATACCTTTGAGTCTTCTAAGTATACCATCATGTCATCTACAAATAAAGATATTTTCAACTCTTCTTTGCCTATTTGAATGCCTTTAATATTGTTCTCTTCTCTGATTGCAATAGCTAAGACTTCCAGTACTATATTAAAGAGCAGTGGAGAAAGTGGGCAGCCTTGCCTAGTACCTGTTTTCAGAGGAAAAGCTTTCAGCTTTTCCCCATTCAGTATAATGTTAGCTGTAGGTTTTTCATAGATTGCTTTTATTGTGTTCAGAAATGACCCTTCTATACCAATCTTACTGAGAGTCTTAATCATAAAAGGATGTTGTATTTTATCAAATGCTTTCTCTGCATCAATTGGGATGATCATATGGTTTTTATCTTTCTTTCTGTTAATGTGGTGTATTACATTTATGGTCTTGCGTATATTGAACCACCCTTGCATCCCTGATATAAATCCTACCTGGTTTCAATAATTTCTAAGACATTGGTCTCTTTTTATCTTTTTTGATTTTTTTCTTTCTGTTTCATCTGGTCATAGGTCATTATTTTATCATTCCTATTGCAATTTAATCCAAATTCTGTATTTAGGGTTGTATAGATCTTGAAGGTTTGAAAGCTACTGACTATTCAAATCATGATTGGTTGTGGGGACTCTTACATGTATAACCTTTAATATACCACTTAATATTTAAGTGGGCCTTACTCTTGTTTTAATTCCTTTTGTGATGTAAGTGTCAGGTACCTTAATCTGTTGAGAGAGTAATTGTGATTGTGATGCAAAAGTGCATGTTAAGTGACCTGCCAGGTATACCTCAAATTAGAGTTGGAACCTTGAAGGATCTGTGTCTATCCTTTGCTATAAGCCAACTGACTTCTCTTAAGAAAAGAAGAATCTCGACATTTGTTGATTAAAGACTTTTAAATATGAGTTTTTTTCTATATTAGTAGTTTTACTAATCTAACATTTAAGTTTAATCTTTTTATTAGCTAAATTGTTGCTTAATTTTAAAGTGGAAATAATAAAAAAAACTGGCTTTCAAATTAATCATTTTAATAGAGTAGTTCATCATTTGAAAATATTTTTCTTCTCCTTTATGTCTTTGTTTAAGAGAGGAGTTAGGGGAGTGATTATTTACATTGGAAAGCTTCTTTGGGGTTTGTAAATGGGCTTGCTGAGGAACTTCCTATAAGAGTGAGCCTCTTATTTCATTCAAAGTATGATTTACAAGTATAAGAATTAATGTATTTATTTATTTACTTAAAATTTATTGAGTACTTAGTAATGTCAGATTGAGGATTAAAGAAGCATTTTCTGAAAATAATTTATTGGTACAATTTCTTACATATAGAAAAGATAGAATTAACGTTAGTTGTTGCCATTAGTATTATTATTGCCAGACCCTGTGCTAGGCACTGAATATACAAAGAAGATAAAAGGATACTATTTCAAAGGGATCAAAGCCTGGTGATGAAGCCTGAAGGATGGAGTTAGAATTATGATTGTTCTTTGAAGATAGAATCTTGGCAAATTTGTTGGTTGGATCCAGAGTCTTCTGCCAGCATACACTCCAGATCTATGCAATTGTGCATCTCCAGATCTATTCTTTAATATAATACATGGGTCTATAAAAGTATACAAAGAATTACAGAAGGATGAATAAAAATAATATTTTCATCATGATATAGCATTGAACTCTAGCAGCCCTAGTTAAAAAAGTTTGACTGTGACTCCCAGATTTTTTATTTTACTTTATCAGTTGCATCTTCCATATCCCTTCAAGGGAAGCATAACTAGAACAGAGTTGTATTTATATTATGCTTCCTCTAGTTTGTTATCAAAGTACAAATCTTGCTTTACTGAAGAACTTTTTAGATTTGTTTTTATTAGTGTAGCGATTAAGCAGATATGTGGAAAATGGGTACTTTCCAATTTCTTGAAAATCTAAATAAATTTTAGTGGTTTGTTTCAACATGTTTTACTTTCTATGTTTTAGTAGCTAAAGGCATATTACTGATTAAGAGACAAAGAAATTCTTTTGAGTTACTTTACTAATTTTACATGGATCTCTTATGGTAATTTATAATTAGAGAAATTTGTTCATCTTAACAACATTTGAAACTATTTTTTCTTAGCAATATAGATGAAAACATTAATATGTAGAATAAAACCTTCAATAGTGACTGACTCTGATTTCCAAGGAAGTGGAAGGTACTTTTGTTCCTTAAATTATAATTTTTGGGGGCCAGCAGGTGGCTTGGTGGTTGAGGTATTGGACTCCCACATGGCCAAGCACAGTTTAAGTCCTGGACCTGGAGGCTTGAAAACCATGCAGGGCACATGTGCATAAATGTCTACAATCCTGAGAGGAGAATGGAGGAGAAGGAATTGTGGCATGGCCAACCCCTTGGAAGATGATTTCTCACTTTCCCTTTCTCTGTGTTTCTTTGGTGAGTGCATTGCTCTATGGTAAAAACCTAAAAATTAAAATGAAAACTTCTGGTTTGGATGTAATTAATGTATGTCTTTATGGGCTATAGGATGACATTTCAATAAATGCATACAGTATATAATAATCAAATGAAGGATATACACATAGTCATCTTCCTTTAAAAGTATGTAATTTTTAAGCAAATGCATTTAAAATAACTCATCTGAATATGCTTTACTTAATTCTCAATAGAAATAGCCTATCACATTCATAACTTCTTCTTGTTAAATATTTGGATTTTAAAAATAATGGGGTTCTTTCCTTTTAATAGTTGTCTCCTGGGTGGTCATAATTATTAACATAGTTAAATTTGCAAAAAAAAGATTTGTATTTTGAATTTATGCACAAGACAAAGTTTAATGCTTCTGCTGACATTGTTTGTAATGAGAGAGAAGTCCAAGTGAAACTGCCAGAGAAATAATTTATCTTACCGGAAAAAATCTACTGTGTTAGAAAAGGGCCTGTTGTTACTTTGTGACCTTTTCTACAAAAGATGGTAAGTAAAATTTCAGGCCTAATTAAAAATTTTAAAAGTTGAATGAAATTTAGTCCTGTTTTTCCTTTTGTATTTAAAGCATGATTCATTTTCAGCTATCTTTTTAATACTAACTTTCATTATGAGCATTTTAGTGCAAGTTTGAATATCTATATTTGAGATTAGCTCAGGAATTTCTGGAGGTATTTGGAAATTCTCCCATGTACCACATAGGCAGCTGAATGTTTTGGTAAAGGACAAGGTAGGGTCTGAGAAATCCAGGGTAAAATCTGGCACTCACACCTACTCACTGTGTGACTTTGAGCTAGTAGATTAAGCTTGCTAAGCCTCAATTTTGTCACTTGTAAAATGGTGGGAAACAAACAAACAAAACTACCTCATAGGAGAGCTTTGAGACAAAAAAGTGGAATCCATTAGGTAGAGCATATTGTAATATTTTGTTAGTTAAACTTGGAATTCTTTTTCATAAAAACAATTCTTCAACAGTTCAGTATTGTCTGATGTTGCATGTAGGTCTCTTCTCATAAAATGAAGTAATTAAATAGTCTAAGCCAGGAGTTGGCAATCTCTAGCCTTCTGCCTGTTTTTGTAAATAAAGTTTTACTTTAGCACAGCCATTTCTATTAATTTAGATATTGTCTTTTCATTTTTAGTTTATTTTGTACATCTAATCATTGTAAATCAACCCAGCTTAAAAAATGAAATCTTCCCAGCATGAACACAGCTGCTTCCTGCTACTATGACTGAGTAGTTGCAGTGTGGACCCTGTGACTTATAAAGCCTACAGTAATTATTATCTAGCTTTTTACAGAAAAAGTTTGTCAACCCCTGACTTATGCTGTTATCAGAGGAATGCTTGATTGACAATAGAAAGTGCCATGGTTTGCACATATTGGAAGATCCATTCTAAGAGAAGTGACATAGGAGTAGACCATAGTATTACTTAACTATTTCTGGGTTTTACCAAAGAAGTCTAGGGATTATTTGCGATTAGTGGTGAGATCCCCTGGAAAATTCAGGGTGATAATCTACGATCTACAGAAGGGCATTTGAACAGGATCAAAACCCCCTGTGGTTCAGCTCCAAAGAGCAGGGAGACCTAGAAGCTTATCAGATCCTACCATATGGCACCCTTCACCTACCTACCTTTATGGGGATTATTTGGAGCTGTTGTTACGAAGTGTGGAATTAATCATTCTTGGCAAGTCTCTCTGAATCATCCTAAATCCTGAACTAAAAGATTACAACTAGATATTTCTATCTTAAGACTTCAGATTAATTGAATTTTACTTAATTATTTGTCCAGGTGTGGAAAACTAGATAGGGCTGTGTATGTGCTACAAATCACTGAAAGTTCAAAACCGCATTCCACTTAATTGAATAATTTTGATACATTTAATACCCAAACAATTGTTGACCTCCATTGAAAGTTCTGAGAAGTCAGTCTTTCATTTTTCACAATAAATGATTTTTATTTTTTAAGGTTTCATTCCCTAATTTTTATTGTATAAAAACCCTATGTTGTGGCCACATCTGGAGCCTGGGTCCTCTGCACAGACACTCTGGTGTAGGTCTTGACAAGATAGTCATCAAATTTCTGAGAGGGAGGCTTGGTGAACATGGTCTCTTTCCAGAGGTCAGGGATCGGATCGCTGTAGGTCTTGGAGATGGCTCAAATATGACCTTAGCAATGTTGCCAAAGGTGACAACACAGCCTCTGGCTGAGGGGTAGCAGTTGTCTGTGCCAGCCACCATCAGCAGTGTCTTTGGCACTAGGGCTGAGAAAATGCCAGTGCCTCTGGAAGCAGAGATGAGGCACACCAGCTCAGAGCCACAGTGACTGGTCACCTTATATGGGACAATGGGGGTCTTGCTGATCTTGTTCCCCCAGTAGGCTCACTTACAGTGTGAAGAGTATGGCCAGGATTATAGTCCCTTAGATTCTTCCATCTTCAAATCTGTTTTACTTTGTGATGATCATTGGGAAGTTAAACAACACAATCATCATTCCCAAGAGTGGGATGCTTTAGAGTTTCTAAAGTACTTCCATTCATAGCATTTCATTCAAATAACCCAATCTCCTTATGAGTTAGAGGGGTTGGAATTATCCCTATTTTACAGATGATGAAAACATCAGGTTCCAGGAAGTTAAGATATTTGCCTAAGGCCACATTGTTCTATAGAGTGAAGAGAGAACTTGACTTTGCCTTTTGACTTTATTCCTGTGCTTTTCTTGCCATGCCATTTTTATTGAAAAATGAATAAAATATAAAATCTCACTTAGTTTATAAAATAAGCACCTGGAGTAAAGAACATAAAGAATTTTTTAAAAATTTGCCAGAGGGCATGCGTGCTTGCTGGAGAGAGACAGGCGCACGTGCGCATGCACATACACACACACGAGTGAGGGGGGGAGAGAGAGGGAAAGGGAGTAAGCATCCCCATGGATTATGGCCATTCAGTGATCCCTTCTTTTCTATTTCTCCCTCCTTTCAGGATTTTGGGCATGTGTGCATATGTACCTGGTGTGTTTTGCAAGCTCCAGAGTCCTGGAATAAACTGTGAAATCAGCCATGTAAGATCTAGCCATCTTAACCACCAGGCCACAGGCTGGCCCCATAGAGAATTTAACATTAGAAATAAACATAAATATCTAAACTAGAAGTTGTAAACTGTTGGTCTACAGATCTTATCTGGCCTGTAGATGTGTTTGGGTTAGCCTATGTAATATTGACCCATGTATGATTTTATTAAAAAAATACATGGAAGTAACTGTCAAGTAATATCAAAAATAAGTGATTTCTAGCTTCTTTGGATCTAGTCACACTGGACCCATATTCCCGCTTGTCAGTAGGCTAGATACGGGCAATAGCTGTCTCCTTTGGAGGGATATTTGCTTTTTATTTTCTACCAATCTGTACTGATAGAAATTCCCTATTGCCCTTCCAGCCATACTCCACTCCAGTCACTTACCATGCTTACCTGGCTCCAGTAAGTACTGAATTTGTTGACCTCCAATGTAGACTAGGATAATAACTTTGTGAATGAGGAAATGAGATTCAATGTAGTAAGGTAATTTGGCACTGGAAGCACCAATATTAGAGTTTGTTTTCCTGAGACAGGACCCTTTTTTTTTGGCTCTAGCATCATGGTCAGACTATTCATTATTACCTAAAAATAATGAAAGGTAAGGAAATAGTATTGGGTTGTTGGAAAAATCATAATGTATTTTTGCATAGAAAAACTTGTCATGACTTTCCCAACAGCCTAATAATAGTTAAGAAATGATGCACACTTTTTACTAAGTGAATAATGTTTTAGTGAGGGTCTCATATATTTCATATTTATGTCACAGTGAGCTGGATTTTACAGATTTCATTACCAGACTAAACATCAGTAAGGTTTCAGTTTGAAAAACATGTGTCCCTATAAAGTGAATAAATGTTTATTTTTTTTGTATTGGAATAGCAGATTGGAGGGTACATTTTTGATGAATTTCAACACTGAGATTGAGTTTTAGTTTTAGAAGCAAAAAGAATTTCTTCCTTGTAGTACATGGAAGCATCATCAGGCCTGTGATAAATACTTATTTTGTAGAACAATATATGTCAAAGAGAAACTGAGGGAACGAGAGGTAATGCTAGCTAGTTGTGAGTATATACCCAGAGACTGGAAAGAGAAGTGAAGGCAGGAATGGACAGACACTGTTTGTCCCAAGGAGAAACCCACAGAGGCTGAGCAAGTGTAGGCTGTTTGAAGGAATTGATGGTGGGACCTACCCAGTGTTAAAAAAGAGTGTCAAGGGACCAGCAGGTGGCATAGTAGTTAAAGCGCTGGACTCCCATGTAGTTGACCATGGTTCAAGTCCTGGAACCAGTGGCTTGAAACTCACTCTGGGCACATGTGCATGTGTGCCCAAAATCCTGAGAGGAGAATGAGGGAGAAGGGATTGTGAGGTGGCCATGTCCCCAGGGTGTCATTTCTCACTTTCTGTCTCTCTCTCACTTTCTGTCTCTCTCTCACTTTCTGTCTCTCTCTCACTTTCTGTCTCTCTCTCACTTTCTGTCTCTCTCTCACTTTCTGTCTCTCTCTCACTTTCTGTCTCTCTCTCACTTTCTGTCTCTCTCTCACTTTCTGTCTCTCTCTCACTTTCTGTCTCTCTCTCACTTTCTGTCTCTCTCTCACTTTCTGTCTCTCTCTCACTTTCTGTCTCTCTCTCACTTTCTCTCTGGTGAGTGCGTGTACAAATGAGCTGATGAGCTGAGTGAAGCACAGTGTTTGTCACTTATTTTATCTGAAGCATAATTTCTAGGAGTAGCTTGCATCCTAGTGAGTAAAAACACTAACTGGGGGACTTGAAAATAATAACCGTAATAAACAATGAATGGTTGAGATTCTTGTTTTGAGTGAACCTACAAAATGCATAGAAGAAAATATTTGATTCAAATATATCCAAATAATTATGATTGCTGTTTTTATTTGTTTAATGATTCTTTATGGTTGTTTGTTGTACATAAGGTACCAAACTAAACAGTGGGGTATTTCCAAAGGTGAAATCACTGGTCCTTGCCTTTGGGTTGCTTCTAACCTAGTCAGGAGGTAAGAAAGCAAGATATCAAACATTCTGTACAAGACAATCTCTTCCTGGCAGGGAGACAGAGAAAGCTGGTCAGGTTGATGGGTGCTGAGTTATGAATGGCCTTGACTTCCAAGCAAGAGAATTTGCATTTTAAAGATACAGTTTCCATAACCAACCCATGGAGCTTGATGTCAAGATTCCGATATACTTGGAGGACAGAATTCTGACTACTTTTTCTTATTCCTAAGTTGTTGCCTGGGGGCGTGGGAGGGTGACTCTTAAAATGTTAACAGAGGCCTGAAGAACATGAACAGACCACTTTTGTCCACTGATAGTGGGATGCTACATTCTGTCCCAGGCATGGAGTTTTTATGATGCATAGTAAGCTTTCTTATCTCTTAGAGTAAAGCACATTCTTTTGCTGATTTCTTTCAGAAACAGAGATTTGTGTTTTTCTTTAACCAATTACTCATCAAAGAATTTCAAACTCACCTATAATTTATAAGCTTCTGTTTCCAGATGTCCCACCTTTTCAGTCCAGGCCAAAGAAAAAGACTGCTTGTGCTGATGGACAATTCTGCTCGCAGAACTAAATAAAAGAAACCCTGCATCTTAGCACCCCAAGAAACACTTTGTTTTTCTCTAGACCTTGGTTATTCAGTCATATTTAGAATAAACCACATTAATTATTATTCCTGCAGAGTTGGTTATTTCCAACAACTTTGGAAGGCGTTTGGGAATGAATGAATCTCAGTGGAATTTGCACTTCTGTGAATAGCTGTAATTTAGAAACACACTTGCTCAAGAGAGAATCAAAAACTTCTTACATAGAAATAACTGTCTGAACTCACCTGGAGCCACCTGGGCATTCTCCAAGGCATAACATGGGATATACAGAGATCAAAATACACACAAAGGACAAATGGACAGAATTTCGACTGGTAGCGGATTATAGTTGGAGAATCCCATTTTGCTAAAGATAGCACTGAATCTGGAATGTTGCTTTATTTTCAGTTTCTGTATATGCCTGTGGGAACCTCCTTATATTGGGGTCCTTATATAATCTCTCCATGTTACAGAGCTCCTGTTCAATTACCTTATTTTGAGCAGCAAAATACTATTTGGGAGGGACACATTAGACTTTAATGACCTCAATCAGTGCAGTTTTATTTGCTCACAGAGGTATGCTGACATGATGGGCAAAAACAAGATGCAAAGAAATTGAATACAGTTTCTATTGTTCCAGGAAGTATAATAAGTTTACAGATGCAGATGCTGAATATAATTTTTTTTTTTTTTGGAGAGGTTTTTGCTTTAGGGCACGTGCACTCGCCAGAAAGACAGAGAGAGACAGAGAGACAGAAAGCAAGAAATCACCCCCCAGGGGGGATGGCCACGCCACAATCCCTTCTCTTTCATTCTCCTCTCGGGATCTTGGGCACGCACGCACTTGCGCCTGGTGTGAGTTTAAGCTGTTGGGTCCGGGACTTGAACTCTGGTTGGCTACATGGGAGTCCAGTGACATAGCCATTATGCTAACTGCTGGTCCCAATGCTGGATATAATTTTAAACATGTCTTTTAAAGCTACTAGTACAGTAGGTAGGTATATTGTGGATATCTTGAATGTACACCGCAAGATAAAAGGAAAATAATTCTCCTAATCCAATATCATTAGAAATCCAAGGTTTATAATAAAATTTCCATTGAGGGTAAATTCAAAAGATGTTGTTTCTCTGACAATTGAGACTGGTGTGAAAATGTGCTTTTTTGAAAACTGATGACTTAGAGTTTAGGTAGAAATGGAGAGTCTGAATAAAGTTATTTTGTGGATTTTATAATATTTCCTAATTAATATGTACTTTTATAGGATATGTGTTTTTAAATGTGGACAATTAAATTAACTATTTAACCGCTGGGTATGAACAAGTTTTAATCATAGAGGAAGTAAAAGTTAATTTGATATGTCAATTTGAATGGGCCATGAGGGTGCCCAGGTTAACATTGTTGCTGGGTGTTTTCTTGGTCTTTCTGAAGGAGATTTGCATTTGAGTTGGTGGACTCAGTAAAGTAGATTGCTCTCTCAATAATGTGAGCGGAGAGCATCCAACTGTTGTAAGCATGAATAGAACCAAAGGTAGGACAAGGAGGAGTTTGTCCCATTTGCTAACTGCCTTTCTGCTGTTGGTCTGGGTTTACCCCATCAGGGAATTCCAGCATTCACTTTCCTGGGTTTCCATCTTTAGGGTGGCAAATCATGGGGCTTCTCAGCCTCCATGATGGCATGAACCAATTACTCATTATTGATCTCTCTCTCTCAAAGTTTGTACAGTGTGCCTAAATTGAAGATAAAGTTCATACTAGAAATATTCTTGTACAGAGAATTCAGTAGGGTGTCTTCCTTGGAATAAGTAATTTCACATCTGATTTGCTTATACTTTTTAATCTGTTGTAGTTGTGAAGGCCTAATTTTTGAATCTATTTTAGAATGAACTTCAAGATCTTCTTTTTCATGTATGTGATCCCTGAAGCAGATGTGTTCTGGAAATTGGTTTCCTTATCTGGTTAGGGAATCAGCGATTCTGCCTTTGCATTCAAAAGCAAGGGATTAAGCTGCAAAGCATTTTTTCACTGCTTGCCTCATATCGCTTAGGTTTTTAAATGGGTTTAGTGAAATTCTGAAGCCTTAACTTGTGACATGTGACTTTAATAAATTACAGATACCAACTTTTGTCCTTTCTGATATAGATGTGTTACCATTTTGCTGTTTTATTTTTATCTTCTAACAGCAGTTTCTCTGTGTTATTGATGTAGTTTTATGTGATATTACTTTAGGTATAGCCTTTCTTGGTTTTTCTCTTGTAAATCTAAGAATGGACCCATTTGGGGAATTGGATTGCTCATTTTCCCCCTTCTCTCCTTTTCTCTTCTTTCTACTATCTAGCAGTATTCATTCAGATGCTGTTCTATGTGCCATGTTTAATTGCCAACTGTAGGAGGATCTTAAATGAAAGCAAAGCCCCTTTGCTCAAAGGGCTTTTTGTCCAGAAAGCAACAAGTAAATAAAAACGATGACACAATGTATATACATACATGACAAGAGACACATTGTATTAAGAATGCCACAGAAGGAACCTAATGGGATGACTCCAGATGGGTCTTGAGGGTTTAGTAGGTTCACTCTGCCATCCATCAAGTGTACTTCGAAACATTTATCCAATGAGTTGAAAACTTACGGCCGGATAAAAATCTGAACTCAGGTGTTTATAGATGTTTTGTTCACAACTGTTAAAAATTGTAAGCCATGTGGCCCAACAGGAAGCATAATGATTAAGGTGCTAGACTCCTGTGTGGTTAATTGCGGTTCGAGTCCTGGACCCAGCAGATTAAGATTCATGCTAGGTTGGGGCTGGCAGGTGGTGCAGTGGTTAAGATATTGATCTCCCACATGGCTGACCTTGGTTTGAGTCCCACATCTAGTGGCTTGCTTTCTTACTTTCCCTTTCTGTCTCTCTCTGGTTAATAAAAAACAAAACAAACAAACAAACAAAAATATTAATAATAATAATTAAAATAAAATAATTCTTTTTTTAGAGAGTTTTTTTTTGTTTGTTTTGTTTTTTGCTATAGAGTGCGTGCACTTGCCAGAAAGACAGAGAGAAGAGAAGACAGAAAATGAGAAATCACCCCCGAGGATGGATGGCCACCCCGCAATCCCTTATCCCCCTTTCTCCTTTTGGGATCTTGGGCACGCACGCACATACTCCCAGTGTGAATTTAAGCCACCAGGTCCGGGGCTCAAACCACGGTTAACTACATGGGAGTCCAGCGACATAGCCATTACACTAAATGCTGGTCCCAACAATTCTTTAAAAAAACACTAGACAAACTGAGCATATGGAGAAGGGATTACAATCATCCTTCCTGAGGAGGTGATTCTTGCTTTCTGTCTCTCTGTCTCTCTGGCAAGTGCGTGTGCCCTATGGCAAAAATTCTCTCTTAAAAAAATAGAACTACCATGTAATCCATCAATTCCACTCCTGGGTATCTACCCAAAAGACAGGAGAGCACTCAGTCAGAAAAGTGCTTGCACAACTATTTTTATTGCAACATTATTCACAATTACTAAGATATGGAACCAACCCAAATGTCCACAAACGGATGAATGGATTGAAAAATTGTGGCACATATACTCCATGGAATAGTATTCAGCCATAAAAAAGAACAAGGCCCTGGAATTTGATAGAAAGTGGATGAATATGGAAGATTTATTGCTGAGTGAAGCAAGTCAGGTTGTGAAAGAGAGACTTTGTATGTCTCCACTTAACATATACCAATTGTCTACACTCTATGGTAAAGACTGAAAGACTGGAGGACATAAAAGTATTAAAAATTGTAATGGACAATAGAGACAAAGTGTAAAGAGTGTGTGAGGGGAAGAGTGTAGGAAATTTGGGGGGGGGATGGACAAGTAAGACACTTGTGGGACACAGATAAGGTTTATTATCTGTTGACGAGGATGTGTATGGTGGTCTCAACTGGGCGGGACTGAGGTGTATATCATGCTGGGTAAAGTCTCTTCACAATCTAAATGATGTATAATGATTTAATATATGAATAAGAATAATAAGATAAATAATTAAAAAAAATAGGCAAAGGGACCCATCTAGAGAAGGGTGTAGAGTCTGGATATGTGTGAAGATTAAAGAAGAAATGAGAGAGATGTTGATACATTTTTGAAAATTATTGCTGTGTGAACGTAAAAATTGCAATCTCATGTTATAATTTAGGTAATATGTATTGAAATATTTACAAACAATAAAAAAACACATAAAAAATCTCAGCAATGAAAATGTCCTTCAAAAGGTGAATGGATAACAAACTTTAGTGTATCATACAGTGAAATATTAAGCTATGATTAAAAGGAGCACTCTTTGGGTCAGCAGATGACATAGTGATTATGTTGCCAACTCCCACATAGCCAACCGTGGTTCGAATCCCAGACCTGGTGGCTTAAAACTCATGTCATGTGCGTGAGTGTGTATGTGTGTGTGTGTGTGAGAGAGAGAGACCAAGACCCCAGCAGAAAAATGGAGGAGAAGGGATTGCAGTGTGGCCATACCTTCTGGGAGGGTTATTTCTCACTTTCCCTCTTACTGTCATATTTCTTTTCATGAGCACATGTACCCTAAGGTCAAACTTCTAAAAAAAAAACAATACAAAAAGACACTGAGGAACCATAAATATATATAGCTAAATGAAAAAAAAAACAGTCTGAAAAGTCTATATACTGTTTCATTATACTTACATGACATTTTGAAAAAGTTAAAACTCTACACAGAATAGAAATATCGGTGCTTTCCAGTGGTTTTGAGGTGGTTTGGGGCAGAGATGAGTAGGTGAAGTGGGCATTTTTCGGACAGTGAAACTGATATTGTGGTTATGGGGGATAAATGACATTATGTATTTGCCAAAACAGAATTATATAACAAACAGAACCCTGATGTAAACAATGGACTTCAGTAGGTAAAAAAATAGCAATGTTGTTTAATCAGTAGTAATAAGTGGACTACACTAAAGTAAGATGTTAATAATATGGGGGTGGGTGTTGAGAGAGTACACAGGAACTCTGTACATTCTGTAAGATTTTTCTGTAAAATTAAAACTGTTCTAAAAAGTAAAATCTATTAATTAAAAAAATGCCTATGAAGATCCATTATTTGCAAAGCAACTTTACTTCTGCAGAATCTTCTTGGTAAGCATGTTGATTTTAGGCTTACATAATAAGTTAAAAGAAAGAAAAAAATAACACTCCTTTCAGGGAAATAATCAGTTGAACAAATCAGTAGTTATCAGAAAGCAGACTGTGGTACATCCTGTTTTTCTAACTCCCTTAATTTACTAGTAAAGCAACTCAAGTCACATGGAGGAAGGGAGGACATTGCTTGCTTTCAAGGCTGCATTAATTCTGTTGGGGTCCATTAGAGCACCAGAAGAGAATTCTCACTACACTAGATTTTGAAAGAGGCTTGCATTGATTGAGGGGGTGGGAGGATAGTGCTTTGCTCTATTATCCGAACCAGACTCAACTATAAAATGTTCTTAGTGTTTTTATTTGTGTGTGTGTGTGTTCATGGAGTACTAAGAACCCACCCTGTGTTGGGCATTGTAGCATTACTGTGGGGAAGAAAGGGACCAACAGGTAAAGCTGCTCATCTCAGTATTTCTCCTCTTACCATCTGTGCGTGATGTGAGCTTGAATAGTCCATGAGAAGCTCAGGTGGCAGTTGAGTGATTCTTTGTGGTCTCCTGAGGTCAGTCTCTTATAATTAGAAGTGACAGATGACAACTTTCTTGTCCTGACTGGAAAGCATACCACATCCTTTCATACCCTCCTCCAGTTATGAAAAAAAATGTGTAGTAGAAATGATGACTATTTTTTTCTTAACTGTTAGAGGACATGTGCCCTCATGAGAGAGAGATTGTGTGTGTGCCCCTCAGTGGGCATAATTGCACCACAATCCTCTTTTCTCCATTTGTCCATCTGATTTCTATATCTGTCAGGATTTGGGGCATGCACACACATGAGCCCAGCATGTTCTCAAGCTGCCAGGACCAGGATGTGAACTGTGTTTAGCCATGTGGGATCTGGCTCCTGGTGCTCTGCACTTAATTACTGCACTAAGGGACTGGCCCTGGTCATTTGTTAATGGAGCCTTATATCCACTCTGGGTAATCTCCCTGATTCACATCCAAGAGAGGCTTTTCATGGCCTGCATGAGCTGATATTTGTTTCAGATAGACAACTCCAAAGTGCAGAGATCTCCTCTGTGTGTGAAGGGATTACCTGGTTTCTGGAATTTAACTAGGTTAGGACCTTAGTGATGCATTATACGTTTGAAGATACTTGCCAGTCATGATCTTTTTCTTCCATCTCCTGAAACTTTGGTTGGACTGGAGCACTTGGAATGAGAAAACAGAAGAGAGAAGGCAATCAAGACTTCAGGATCTGCAAGAAGGGTTCCTTTCTCCTCCTCTCTCTCCACCCCCTCCAAAAACAATGTACACTAAAGGCTAATTCCTTAAATCCTATACTTAGCATTTCATTAATAACCTTTTAGATTAAGATTTTTTAGTGTGTTAAAATGTGAATTCCTACCGGATAATACCATTTCAGTCATAACATTTATGGTGTATGGGTAGGTGAAAGCTCAGATGTAGGTAACGCTAATGGAAGGTAAAGCATGAAGGTTTGGTGACCTGATCTGCATGGAAGCAGTGGAGACGTGCACTTTCTATACACTGAAGGGTGTAGAAAGTGAAAACAGGCTAATGGGAGAGAAACTCCTCATTTATTCAGTTTTCCCTAGGAGTTTCCTTGACAAGAATTGGGCAAGGTGTGTATGTGTGTGTATGTTTGCATGCACACACGGATGAGTTTAAGATTATGTGTGTTGATGTCTGTGTACATGCATGTATGTGTTGATGGATGTGGTGATTAGGTTGGGATAGGAAATGATACCTGGGAAGAGCCAGATATCTAAATCCACTCTTCTCAACTAACATATATTCTCTTAGAATGATGCTAGGTTTGGTAGGTTTCCTGGAGACTTTGTGATCATAAGTGCTGAATCTGTGAAATGTGTGTGTGTGTGTGTGTGTGTGTGTGCATGTGCGTGTGTGTGTGTGCATATGTGTGTGTGTTTAGGCGTATAGGAAGGCATGCAGTACACAATGATGCTTTCATGGATGTCTAAAATACCACCTTTGTAAAATCAGCATTTGTCTGTTCATGATCTCTAGCCTGTTACACAGCAGTGTATTTATTGCCTTTCTTAACCATTTCCTCTCATCCTGAGGACTTCCTGTTTCTGTGCCAACATAGGAAATCAGGACCATGGATGATGTTGCATCAGAAAGGCGTTTTTCTCTCTACTTGGTTTAAGTCTGACAGAGAAGTTGGCTGCATAGCATTTCCATGAGCAGCTGGTCCAATGACTTAAAATGAATCTGTTTCTATGACCCACCTCTCCACAATCAAGGTGCACAATTACCTTCTTTTATCTCTTCACCTCCTTACAATCTGTATCAAATATGACATACTCAACAAAGGTATGGGCGAAAAAAGAACAAATGATGGCAAGTTACCCAGGCCCTTGCAACAGAAGGAAAACCATTGCTACTTCTATGCCTAAAGGGACCATAGGAGACAGAGAGGTGTTCATTCATAAAAATAGTAAGAGCTGTATCTGTCAAGGGGTCTCCCAACAGGGATTGAGGCAATAGGTAGGAAAACTCAGCCTCCTCAAGACCATGACCTGGCAGAGGGAGATCATGAGAGGAATCTCTATCTGATCTTTTTTATTCAACTGATCCCTCCCATTGATGAAAGCCCAGGAGATACACAAAATCTCTGGTCAATACAGGACAGCTTCCTGGAGCATAGAGTTGGGCAAAGAAGGATGGCACATGGTTTGAGAGGGACAAACGAAATAGCCATTGCCATTTGTTTCTCCACACATAAAACGAGAATGTAAACTTCTAGAATCAAATACAATCCTTTAAGCATTTAGCACTACACCTGGAGTATAACAAATGTTGCCTATTAGTACTAGTGATAGTAAGAGTGGGACATTTTTACTACATTTTAGCTATACCATATCTAAGTGGCTCTCTCTACACCCTAATAATGCTCCTTGTTCTATCCCAATGGTGTTATAGAATAGTTTTAAGTAAGACCTGTTTATCACAGTCATAGCTGGCAGTATACATTTATTGCTATATGCCTCTTTAATTTGCACAGATGGAGACATGTAGAATTGTAATTTAATTATTTCAACTGTACAGAATTCTATAGATTATATGATAGAGCATTGAAGCTCTACTTGGATACCCAAAGAAATGCCTTTATCCTATTGCATTTTCTATGCCTAAGTGCAGATTCTGGAAAGGAAGGAATGGGACATGAGTTTTAAATGGAATGTATAGAAATTATATACAACTAGTATTTCTCCCTCTCTCCTCTTTGCATATGTGTGTGTGTGTCCATAGAATGTGTGAATTTGAAGAAGGAAACAGACATACTAAAGATGTAGATTCCTAAAGTAGTAAAGCTTTATATTGGGTGGTCAGAAAAGTCATGAAGCATTTTTTCAGAGTAAAACATAGAAAAATACTGAAGGTCTAATGAGTCATTAATTATATTTTTGTTGGGAGCAAATTGTTGTAAATCATTAAATGTATGAATTGTCACATGCATTGTTAAATTACCCAAAATATTATTGCTAATTAGCTTTGACCTTCCAGAGTTGATGACATTTTTTGGCTGAAAATAGAATCTTTACTTTTTGTACATCCATATTCTATCTTAAATTACTTAAAAGAAAGGTGATGTCAGAATAGTTAAGGAGTGATGCTTCATCTTTCTTCCAGTTCAGTACATTTTAATTGCAACACTTTGCACCCTGTAGATAATTGTGAATGCAGAGACATCTGCTTAGTTTGGAGTTTAAGAAGAAAAAAAAAAAAGAGTTTCAGTTTACCAGAACATTACTGATATTCCCTTTTGCCTGAGACTAATTTAGCAAGCCCAAAGTTGAAAACATCATCCTGTAATAGCATTATTTGTTTTTCAAAAGTATTTTGACATTTAGGGAACCAGCAGTTAGCGTAATGGCTATGTTGCTGGACTCCCACGTAGTTGACCGCAGTTCGCGTCTCGGACCTGGTGGCTTAAATCTCACGCCGGGCGCGTGTGCGTGCGTTCCCAAGATCCCGAGAGGAGAATGGAGGAGAAGGGATTGCGGCGTGACCATCCCCCCTGGGGGGTGATTTCTCGCTTTCTGTCTCTATGTCTCTGTCTGTCTGGCGAGCGCACGCGCCCTATAGCGAAAACCTCTCCAAAAAAAAAAAAAAAGTATTTTGATATTTAATATCTGTTTTGGGGGTCTTTCATGTACTCAAGGAGACCTAAATTTTATTCTTTGAAGGGACCAGATAAGTCATATGGTTTAAAACCTCGTCTTATGAATAAAGTAACTGAGGTCCATAGAGGCAAAGTGACTTATTCAAGGTCATAGCACTGGTGAGCTGAAAACAATTAGCTATCCCTTTACTTACCTTTTTATTTTAGAGACTTATATTAAAGTGAACTATTTGGAAAAGGTTAGGTCCATGTTTATGAGTTCTGATTGTTTGAATTTGATTATTCATTAAAAATATTTATTTAGCTACTATTGTGTGATGAGCCCCGAATTAGGTATACAATCTGGATACAGAGGTTAAAAAAAAAATCCAGCTAGTTTCTACTTTCATGAACTACAGTTGATTTATAATTATTTATCCTGTTATAATATGAATTATCAAAATAAATTATCGATAGCTTAAGTGCTATATTATATTAAAACAAAAGCAGGAACTGAGTTCTGTACATAACCCTCTCACTTAATTAACACTAAGAGAACGCTGTAATAAAGATGTCGTTAACACCAACCAGAAGGAGTAATTGAGATCAGACTCCATAGCCACCTTGGGTGGTACATAAGACTGAGTCAGCTTTGTTTTCCAAAGACCACTGGACTGATGGAGGTGGTAGTTAGGCTAGTTACTAACTTAGTTAAGCTAGATAACCTTCCAGAACTGTGTTTCTTTTAGGCCCAGTGAGTTTTGTTAGGAAAAAAAAAGAAAAAAGAAGGACTTTGAAGGCAGAAGGGTATGGTTTGAATACTGGGTTTTCTGTTTATTAGCTATGTAACTAGCTCAGTGAGGTATAATAGCCTCCTTATGGGTTTGTTTGGTAGATACAATGAGATAACCTATGTAAAGCATGAGTTTTCACAAACTGAATTTACCTGTGTAACCAGTCCTCAGATCATAAAGTAGAATATCATAGAAGGCCCTGTGATACTTTTTCCTAGTCACTGCTTCGACTGACTTCTAAAACCATAGATTAGTTTCTGGAAGTTGTTGTAAATGGAATCTTACAGACGTTCTCTTTCATTTATGGCTTCTTTGTGCTCAAATTATATTTCAGAGTTTGAGCCATTTTGTTCCATGTAGTTGTAATTCATTCATTCTCATGGCTTTAGAGTATTCTGTTGTATGAATGACCACACTTTATGCATTCATTCTTCAGTTGATGGGCATGTAAATTCTCGTTTTTGGCCTTTACAAATAGTGCTTTCTTGAGCACTCTTACATGAATCTTTTGTGGACATATATGAGCATTTTTGTTTCATATATATCTTGAAGTAAAATTGCTGGGTGATAGGGTAGATATACATATGTTTGATTTTAATAGATACTGACAATTTTCTAAAATGTTTGTGCCAATTTACATGTGCACAAATAGAATATTTTCTAACGTCAGTAAAATTCCGTTACATCTATAGTAGAGTTATAAAAAAATACAGCTTGAATCATTGAAAATGAGTATACATTTTTCTCTTTTTGCTGACGTTCTATTTTGGTTATATTCTTAGATTACACTGAACAGAGCCTCATTTCCATTAACTTAGCTTGTGGGGAAGAGGGTTGTTACTGTAAAGATTCATATGCATGTGAACTTAGAGAAAGATGAACTGCATAGCTTTAGAAAGGTCCGAAAAATATGGAGGTGCCAGGCTATGGGATCTTGAGTGTTTTGCTTTTTAGGCTTTATATTCCAGTAACCTGATCGGCCATCCATCATTGCTGGGCATATATTCGGTGGGCAGGTTCCACAAGGTACTGTTGTGGGCCGGCATTCATTTTGTTTGAGCACCTGTTCCAGTTGATTGCTCCTCTATCATGTGCTTTGCTAAAGGTTAGATTATCACGCCCACTTAAGGGGAGCGAATCGCCTGTCAAGATTTTCCAGCTTTTTCTCTGAACCATCCCTAAGCCAAGCAGCCTCTGGAAGCTAACTGCTCCTATCAATTCCTAGAGAGCCAATTCATATATTTGCGAGCATACCATCTTTAGGGGTTGTCAGATACACTATTTATGCTAGATGTTGAATGAATACCTGGAATCAGAAGAAAGTTATAAGAATATTTTTGCAACCATACTTTTTAAAGCTTCTTTAATTTATTTCTGGAGAGAGAATTTCATTAGAGTTTTGCCTTGCCTCAATCCTTTCCTCAGCCTTCCAGTCAGCAAGAATCATGGGCGTGTGTGTCATGTGCTGGTGTCTTTAGTTTGACCTGGGTCCTGAACCTGGGCCTCTCATATGACTACAGTCTCATGCAGCAGTGCCCTACCACCTGTGCCATTGCAGCTGGGGCCTACAATCATGATTTTGGACTAACAATGTCTCTGTCTGTCTGTCTGTCTCTCTTTTTAATATACAGCCAATGCCAACTGTAAACAAGGGCATACACAATACTAAAACTACTTAGTAATGTTTTTTATAATTCTTTATATCTTCAAAAACAAGGACACAATTTACCATTTTGTGCTAACTTAGTCTATGCTGTTCAGTTAGTGTTGGGAAGGAATGAATCCACTATGGAAAGCCCAGCCCAAAAGACAGATCTAAACAGTCTGCACTTATGAACAGATTAATGGATACAGAGATTTTCCTAATAGAATCCAGCCATGAAAACCATTCTTGGAACTTCCATGTCCTGGAGCTTTACTTTCTGGATCAATTCAGTGGGTTTCATTGTCATTTGGAAAGTGATAACCAGATACCTATACTCTTGCATCTAGCTTTAGACCCTCTACTCAAGCTAGGGGAACTACATGTTTCACTTCATCCACCTTCTAATATTAGAACGTATGCTTAATATTTTTAGCTAATACTCAGTCATCATCTCAGTGACTTGCAGAATAGATGATCTATGCGAATAACTCTACTGCACATTCTCTACACAGGCCTATTCAAATATTTTCATAGAACTTCTGAACCTCCAGCTGGTGGCATGGTAGTGAAGGAGTCTGGATCCCATGTAGCTGAACATGGGGTTTGAGTCCTGGACCTGGCGACTTGAGTAACATGCTAAGTGTGTGTATGCATGCCCCAAATCTGAGAGGAGACGGGAGGAGAAGAGATTGCAGCGTGGCCTCCCTCCCACCCTGGGGGAAAGGGTGATATGTTACTTTCCCTGTCTCTGTGTGTCTCTCTTTGGTGAGTGCACACATCCTATAGCAAAACAAGACAAAACCAAAAACTTCTGAACTGGAGATGGAGCTATCACAAAGTGTTGTGGTTGGAAAGGTTGGACTTCCGATGAGTTGAAGTTATTCTTCAAGACCTCTTTTCCACCACAGGTATAAAACTGAAGATCCTACTTAGAGAATTCATTAAAAGGAACTTGACCTATTTGTGGCTTAATTTATATGCTTGATGGTTTTCTGAAAGTGAAGTGATTAATATTAGTAAATGCATATATAGGATCAGAAATTCTTGTTCTAATAATTTAGTGAACTTACAGGGTAATTAAAAACTGGAACTAAACTGTCATTTCACTGCTGTATTCTTGTAAATTAAATTAAACTTTGAGCACTATTTAAGGCTTCAGTGTAATATATTTAGCACTTAAAAAAAAAGCAGTCTAGAAGCTGGGCCTATTTCTATAAATGTTCTGCTCAGTAGCTAGCCTTTTGTGGAAACTCAGTAAATTTTAAACACTAGGTTCATTTAAATTCCTCTTCTTTTTGCTTTCAAGAAGGATTGAGAAGAGTTACAGGAAAGTTTAGCGAATTCATTTTCTTGGTGGATCATTAACATGTACCAATGCCAGGGAACATTTAACCGATTAAAACATTCTGAATGAATTTGTCATTCGAGGGTACTTTTTGAATGGATGACTTTATTATATTGATTGTGTTCTACTAACATTATTTAGGATTGCTTCCAATATTAATTCATAAGAGGCTCTTGCTAGCTTATCTATATACATATGTCCAAGTCAAGCCTGTAATGTATTTGGTTAAAGGCTGTTCGTGATTCTTAAAAGAAATATCAATATAAGAACTTGATGGCCAATATTGCTTATAAACTCTAGGATGATTATGTTTAAATGACATATCTAAGAACGAGATGATTACTGTCACAACTTTTCTTTTAAGAATTATTTATTTAATTTTAATTTTTTTATTATTATTTTTAAATTTTCTATAGGGCACATGCACTTACCAGAAAGAGACAAAGAGAGAAAGAGAGAGAGAAAGCTAGCCACTAGATCCAGGACTTGAACCACAGTCAGCCATGTGGAGTTCCAGTGCCTTAACCACCATGCCAACAGCTGGCCCCATGTTACAACTTCTTAATTCGTGTAACAAACCTTAAGTACTGGAAAGAATAGCTTCTTCAAAAATACTTTAACATTGTAAACCCAACTAAACATATTTAATTTCATATATAAAACTTATATCAAACATAGTTGTTACACAAACACTTCCTATATCCTTTTGTACAATAGATTTTGGAATGAGATTGGATTTGCCTTGTCAGACTGATTATTTGAAATGTAAGTCCTTTTTCTAACGTCAGGTTGTTAAAAAGGTCCAATTTAGCCCACAAACATGAAAGTGCTTGCTGCTAATTTCGCTGCTGCTGAGGAACGTGAAAGGAAATCATGAGGCCGTTAACACATTTAGAAATAGTTGTTTTCTAGCTTTCAGTTCCAAAGATAGTTTAGTGAAAATAAAATATTCAGACAGGGAAAAATTAGGGAGGTGAGTTTTTAAATGACTCTTTTAAAACTTTCCTTCCTTTCTTTCCTCACTTTCATTCATTTTTTTATTTCCCCATGTGTGTTCACTTAAAACTTTTCTCTGACATCTCCATAGTGCTAAGTATTGTGTGTGTGTGTGTGTGTGTGTGTGTGTGTGTGTATTAATACTGTATCTTTGCATATCCAATGAGTAAAAAAAGGTGGGGCATTATAACAAATTTACCAAATTTCGAAGGTGAAAATGCTTTTCTTGTTTTTGAAGAATTTTTGTTTGTTTGGTGTTTTTTTTTTGTTTGTTTGTTTGTTTTTTGTTTTTTTTTTTTTGGGGGGGGGCTATAGGATGCATGCGCTTGCCAGAAAGAAAGAGAGACAGAGAGACAGAAAGTGAGCAATCACCCACCCACCCGGGGGATGGCCATGCTGCAATCCCTTCGCCTCCATTCTCCTCTCAGGATCTTGGGCACACACGCACACATTTCTGGTGTGAATTTAAGTCATCGGGTCTGGAACTCGAACTGTGGTCAACTACATGGGAGTCCAGCGACATAGCCATTACACCAACTGCTGGTCCTGAAAATGCTTTTCTTATACCAGGGTTTAATGTGATCTCTGGTTATTCAAATGCTGTGGATCATCCCCACTCTATTGACGATAAAGAAACTTTTCCCTCAAGTTGAAAAGGGGACTACACTGTATTTACACCCCAAAAGGCTCTCTAGGCTCCTATTTGAGAAAGATCTTTCTTTCATACTTACATTTCTTGATCATAGAATATTTACCAAGTGCCCACCCCATGTTAGACTGAGTGAAGTTCTGAGGCTCTGCCCACTTGGAGATTACAGTCTTGAGCAGGAGGCAGTTGTTAATTAGACTCACGAATATTGACAGACAAATGAGTGAAAAATTATGTTTGCTCTAATGTATAGCAAGTATGGAGGGTAGTCAGGGAAGCCTGTTTAACTGGGTAAATGGGGTAAAGGAATAGAATTCCTGATGTCTTCAGCTAAAAGTGGTTCGTGATTCTTGAAAGAAATAAGAATTTAGCCGCCAGTATTGTTTACAAAGAGTGACTGAACTTCCAGGGCAAATAGAAACTGGAACTAAACTCTTATTTCACTGCTATGTTCTTATAAATTAAACTTAAGCATTATTTAAGACTTCAGTGTTAAATAATGAAGCCTTAAGTGGGTGGTTGATGCAAGAAATCTAAGGGAAGTAGACTATCATAAAGTCTGTACCGAAAGACCAAAGAGGATTGAGGACTTTTTATAATGGTCCCATCGTAATAATGACAAATGGTTGAGAAGATGGTTATGCTAATTACTCTGCATATACATTGTATTCTTGTACTAAAAAAACTATGTTGCACCTCATAAATATTTTGTAAATGCTTATTTTTAAAAAGTGAGGAATGAAATTTCTATTGACAGAAAACATGAGAAAAAAAGGTTTGTGACATTCTAATTCAGAAGTAAGTTATGATTGTTGAGAGTAATAATGGCATTACTTTTCTGAAGATGCACAGTTCTTTTTCCCTAATGTCAGAGTATGCCCATACACTTATGCTTGCATTCTTGAGGCCAAATTAAATTTGGGTATAATAGGATAAGGGTACCAGGTTTAGTAAATAATAATACAAGATGCCTAAATAAATGTGAATCTGAAGTAAACAAAGAATAATTTTTTCCAAGGAGAAGATATCTCTATGTTGCAGTCCTCCTGCCACAGTCATGATGTGATATGGTTCCTTGAGGCTTGTAGCTGGAGCTGCAAAAGGGTAAGCCACCATGCTGGGCTTTCAGGTGGCCCAGAAATCAAACCCAGTTCTCCCTTTGGCCTCAGTGTGCTAAGTAGTAATGTCAGCCAGCTCATGCTACTGTGGCAGGGCCAAAGAACGATTTGCGAGTGTACTTATGCCCTCAAAATGGGGGATTTTCCTCTAAGAACTCTTGGAGGAGTTATCCCAATTCCTGTTTTTAACTATTGTGTATACAGTGTTTATATTTATGTTTATTCATTCTCAGTTCATACCTGTTACCTGTATTTTTAGAATCTCAATTTTCCCAACAGTCTGGACCCTTTGGTGAGTGAACAGCAATGGGATGAAGGATTCTGTTTCTGGGGAGACTGCTGATTTATAGCTGACACTCTGTCTCCTTGCTCTGGGCTTCAGTCTCCAGCACTAATATTCCAAGAATGGGACAGAAGCATTTTACTGATTTTGGTGTCTTTTTTTTTTTAAAGGCTTATATTATTTAACTTTATTTATTTTTAATTTGACCAGAGAGGGACAAAGTGAGACAGAGAGAGAGAGAGAAGAAAAGTGAGAAAGCAAGCTGCCATGGCTGGGACTTGAACCATGGTTGGCCACGTTGGGAGTCTAGTGCCTTTAACCAATATGCCACTGCTGGCCCCTGATTTTGGTGTCTTTTGGACAAAAATGTGACAGGGATCTGGCTTTGCTGTGAAGGGCCCATAGAATGTTTGTTGCTCTGCCTTCTACAACCTGAACTGAGCCCCCAAACCTCTTACTAGTTTCAAAAGGCACTTGTTTCTTCTTCCTAGGAAGATCCCCCCAGGTGAATAAAGGGAACCCCTGTAGCTGTACAACACCAGGTAAACAGCTCACTTTTTAGTGTTTATACATGAAGTAGCTCACTGTGTGGTGCGGCTATATGAAACAGAAACAAATTCATGAAGATAATAAATAGAAGGCGATCCATGCAAATGAAGGCAATCATTGCTTTGGATGGCAAAATTGTAAAATATTCTCCAATATTGATGATGTGTAGTATTTTAATTAAAAATAGAATCAGATCAGGACACAGAAATAGCTACAGCATGTGTATATAATGATCTGATTTTCTAAAGAGGAAAGTAGGAAAATAAAAGCTGGGACCTTAATATGCGGTCGTGTGTCAGATCAACACTGTAACAATTCTTTGAAAACCATAATGTACTCATAACCCTTCAATTTAAAGTTCTAACACATTGTCAGAACTAATAAATGCCCCCAAAGTAAGTAAAAATTTGCTTTAAATGTTAGGACATTTTGAATGAATATTGTAGACCATCACAACTAGCAGGTGGTGTTAATGATGAACTGGGCTCCGTTACTTCACTGATGAGGCTTAGAGAAGGGAAATGAAATGTCTAAGGTTACCTAGCTGATTAGAACCTGGTTTAGAATCTAGATACCCAGATACATTTTCTCATGCTTTTCCTATTTCACAGAGCTCCTACATTTTTGTTTTTAATTTGCTATAAGGTTCATACACTTGCTGGAGAGACAGAGAACAAGAGGGAAAGTGAGAAATCACCTCCCCAGGGGGGATGGCCACACCATGGTCTTTTCTCTTGTAATCTCCTCTGAGGATTTTTGAGTACACATGTCTATTTGCCCAGCATGTCTTTAGAGCCACTGGGTCTGGACTCAAACCATAGTGTCTACTTTGTGGATTCCAGTTGCCTTAACTACCATGTCATCAACTGGCCCAGCTCCTTTTGTGTTGAAGTGACTATGGGACTCAAATCTGTTTTGCAAACTTTCGTACAAAGAACTCGTTATTCTAGCATATTTCTCATACAGTGCCGGTGATAATCCAAAGGGAGTACATGATACATTAGTTTCTTGGGGCTGCTGTAATAAATTACCACAAATTGTGACTTAAAACAACAGAAATTAGGTCAGTAGGTGGTGTGGTGGTTAAGGTTCCGGATTCTCACTTGGCTGACTGTGGTTTGAGTTGTGGACCTGGTGGCTTGAAAATCATGTGACCTTTATCAGCTAACATTCAAAGATTCTAGGGGACAGGGGACTTTTGGGATCACCATTCGGCACACTATACATATTAAGACAAACGAAACAAGATACATTGGAAATCTAGAAACTAGAAACCTTAAAGTTGAGTCAAAAAGTGTGCTAACCACTCTTACCTCCTCTCCCCTTCTTACTTGTCTGTATTACTGTCTGACAGCCTCTTGGTTATTTAGTTTCATAATAAAGTCTGGCTTTTTTTTTTTTTTTTTTTTTTTACTGTCAAGACCCTATACAGAACAGCTGGAATTTCAGTCTCAACAGGGCTGATGAATATGTATGTGCAAAATACAGTATGCATGAAATATAGCTATTTTACAATAGTACATGGACAAACAGCCCACTGATGCAACATTTCAGTGGAAAGTGCAAACTAAAAGATGTTGACCAAGTATTCCTATTTCTCAAAGTAAAGGAAGCCTTTTTATTAGTGGAATGATAGCTCTCTGTTTTATAAGGTAGTTAAGCGAACTTCATCAGAAGCCTAAAAAAGTGCATTTTAGCACCTGGGTCTGTGTGCGTTTCATTAAATATTTGTTTAAAGTTCATGTTCTATCCCTCCTGTTCCACAACCATGATTTTTCCTCATTTATTTATAATTTACACTCTATCTCCCAAAAAAGATATAATGTGGTTTATAATGAAAGATATGTGCAATGTGAAATCACAATTCTGACACTTGTAGTGGGAGAGGAAATTAAAAATGTCCCCCAACCTAGGCTTAATAAATTCATTGAGAATTTAAGTACTAATACTTCTTTCCCAACTTCCTGGTTGCCAATGCAAAAAGGGGACTTGAGTAACATAATGTTCATTGTTTCGGTGCTTACTTTCATTGCTCCTCATTACAAGCCAATATTAGATATGTTAATGATCACATCTACTCCTAATTATTATTGCCAGAAATATTATTCAGTTATGAGTTACAATCACAGCAAACTCTTCTAATTTTTACATGCTGTATATATTACATTTATTTGATGACTCTCTGGGCCTGGTTTATATTTTTTTAAAAAAATTGTGGTAAAATATGTAATAGTAACTTTACCATCTTAATTATTTTTTCTTCTTTTTAATAAAGTATTTGCTATAGGATTATGCACTGGAGAGAGGAGAGAGAGAAAAAAAAAAAAAACACCCCTCCCCACACACACTACCAGGGGGCATGGCCATGCTGCTACCCTGTCTCCATTCTCTTGGGATGTGGGGGCACACACATATGCTCAACTTGTTTTTCAAGTCGCCAAGTTCATGGATGCATTCAGCCCTGTGGGATCTAGCTGTCCCAAACACCATGCCATGGGCTGGCCTGCACATCTGAACATTTTTAAGTGTACAGTTTTTTTGGTTTTTTTGGTTCCCCCCCTTTTCCTTTCTTGCTGCCTTCCTTTGTATTTCATCCTGTGGTTTCTTTTTCTTTTCTTTCTTTCCTTTTTTTTTTTTTTAGTGTGTGTGTGTGTGTGTGTGTGTGTGTATGTGTGTGTGTGATATGATTTGATCCCTTTTTATTTCCCTTTGTTTATATTCTATAGATAGTTTCTTCGTGGTTACTATGACAATTAAAGTTATAACAACCTGTTTTAAACTGATAACAACCACAATTGCATGTAAAAACTATGCTATCCTATCTTTTTCAATCTCTACCTCACCCATTTTATGTTATTGATGACTGAATTACCTCTATTATACTGCATATGCATTAATATAGATTTACAATAACTTTTTATGGTTTACGAAAAATTCTATACCAGATTTGTAAGTGTTAATTTTTCTACTGACTTTGAGATGGTTGTCTTTGTGCTTGCCTGGGGTGCAAGATTCTTTTAACTGGGTTTTGGATATTCACAGAGGCATTTGGCAGATTCATTTTAAAATCTTGTCTCTGTGGGACTGGAGGAGTCTAGGGTTTCCTGTTCTGTGATTTGCCGACATTGCTCCTAGTTTTAGATTTATATGGCAATATTGGAGATGTATCTGTGGTAGTAGATGTTGTGACTAAATGAGACTCTCATCCTTATTCTTTAATTGTGAGTATTTTATTTGGACTCTGCTGGTTTTCCTTTAAGGGTTTTCTTTGTTTCCAGCTGAACCTCATTAATTGACTTGTGAGCTTCACCTTCTGGGTAAATCATCTCACCCTGAGCCTCTAACCATGTCTATATACCATGCTGATTAATAATACACTCTAAAGTGCTTTGCTATTTTATTCAACCACAGCTTATAAGTCTTTTGACTTTCACTAAGGAAATTTGAGGAAGCCTTCCATAGGTGGACTGAACTGAAGGCAAACATGAGTAGTAATTAGACTAATTATGGATAAGAAGGTAAGGAAGCTGTAAGAACCTGTGTGAAATGAATCATTATATTACACAGTGTACTGGCACAGTTGGGCATTCACACACCTAAATGGGCTTAATGCATTATTTCATATAGCTGAAGCAAATTAAGATAATATTTTGTGTATTAAACTTTTCATTAAATGTTTCTTTCTTCAGGATAAATACTATGGGGACTTGGAATAGCATGATTATTAGTTTTCAGTCCAGGTAGTTCATATCTCTTTCAAAATCCTCACGTTATGTTGTGGCCAGTTAACCACATGAGACTGTAAAGCAGTGAACTCTGCTTTCTTTGTAGTCACAGATTTTGCCCCCCATTCCTATTGATCTGTTCAATTTGTATATCACAGGCTGAACTAAGTAAAAGAATGTAGATGGATTATCATTTCTAGAAAAGGATCTTATGATGTAAGACTGATTAGCACTGTACCTGGCATGTGATGAGTTCTTAATAGGTATTACCTCATTTATTATTTTTGTTATTGTTTCTTACATTGTTATCTTCATCATAACTCTGTAGGAAGTCTTATGATGATTAATGAATGATGTTGAATTTTTTTAAATGGAGAGTGTGTGATAGAATCAATAATGAGAACATAAACAATTCCTGCATTTTGCCCAAGTACTTAATTTGTTTTGAATAAATGATTCATGGCTCAATTCAAATATATACATACATTGGCTTTTGCAAATAATTTGCTTAATACCAGTTATGACAGTGGATGATTTTAAGGTCCTTGACCTCTGGAAGGTGTTTATGACTATATGGGTATTTTCCCATATAAATTGCTTTTCTTTTACTTAGTCAATTTTGAAAACTTAGATTAATTATAGGAATTTTTCCCATAAAGATTTTTGAACTTCATGCAGTTTTATGTAGCTATACCTAATGAAGTATTCTTACTCATTTTTCTAGAATAGTTTCTGAGTTAATTTGTCTTAATGTTTCAGAACTTATTGCCTGCTTTCCCTTGGCACTTACATATTAAGAAGTTCAGAAGAAAATAAAATAAAGGAAACCTTTCATTTCCACCCCACTAGAAACTGCCTATTTTCCTTTTTAATTTTTTTTTTTTAGTTTTTTGCTATAGAGTGCATGCACTTGCTAGGGAGAGAGAGAGAGAGAGAGAGAAAGAGAGAGAGAGACTTCACCCCCCTTGGGGGGTGGTTGGCCACACCACAATCCCTTCTCCTCCATTCTCCTCTTTTTTCTAAAAAAATTTTTTTGAGAGGTTTTTGCTATAGGGCGCGTGTGCTTGCCAGAAAGAGAGAAACAGAGAGACAAAAAGCAAGAAATCAACCCCTAGGGGGTATGGCCATGCCGCAATCCCTTCTCCTCCATTCTTCTCTAAGGATCTTGGGCATGCATGCACACATACCCGGCATGAGTTTTAAGCCACCGGGTCCAGGACTCGAACCACGGTTGACTACATGGGAGTTCAGTGCCATAGCCATTACACTAACTGCTGGTCCCTATTCTTCTCTTTTGATTTTGGACATGTACGCACATATGCCCAGCATGATTTTCAAGCCATTGGACCAAAATGGAACCACGTTTACCCATGTGGGAGTCTAGTACCTTAAGCATTATGCTACCTGCGGGCTTCCACCTGTTCTCCTTTTATTTCATGAACTCTGAAATCTTGGGAAGATTATAGTTGCATCTTGGTCATTTTATGGTTCTTGCCTGCCTATGTGTCTGTCTATACAATCTAGTTCATTTTAGGGACCACAAAGAGGAATTTAGTGGGACTCCAGAGCAGAGTAAAAAGGGTCCTTGGAAATTACGTATGTAAGAGGACGTATAACAGTAATATATTACTTAACAAAAAACATATTTATATATTACATTATCTCCTTAAGGCATGATATTTCACAATTTAAAATAGTCCCTTGAAGGATCAGGTAGCAACTTATTTGGCTTAAATCTAGTTGACGTGTAGGAAATCTTGTTGTCTATGCTTAGTGATCAGTTAATGGCTAATAACTGACAATAATATTGACTGTGCTTCTTGATATGGAGATGATTTATTCATTTCAATAGGTACTGTATTTACTAATCAGGCTGGGTGTTATTTTATATATGGTAATACAAATGATGAATGAATGGCCTACAGTCTAATGGGGAAGACAGATTGTTTCAAGTTGATAAGTGAATAGAAATGTATTTATGTATGTGATACAGAAAGCATAAGTCAACGAGGGTGTCACAGTAGTAGTGGGAGTAAATATTCTAAATAGTGTACTCAGAGGGTTGTACTTAATAAATGAAATCAAAGTATGTTTAAAATGTTTGAGTCAGAACTTTGTGTACTCATCTGAAAATACTTTTTATGGTAAAGCAAGCAGGCTTAGAATGATGCATTAACACACAAACACACATGCTGAAAGTAAACTTATTTTACAAATGATCTGATACTATCTTCCTATGTTACAATGGGCCATATATGTTGGAAAACATTTGTGTAAAATTTACAATGAATCTGATATGTAGATGGAGTTTTTTTTAACTTTCAGAAGTGTTCACATGCTCTGTATAATATGTAAAATAGGGACACTAATGCCTGCTCAGTGGGGAGGCAGATGCTACTGAGCCAGGACAGATGAATGATTCTAGCTGGTAACAGCACATTTGAAGTTCTGGCTGGTCAATAGAGTCTTTTGCTTCTAGGGTCAAGGTGCTAACAGCCAATTAACAAGAGAGCAGCCTGAAGAAGAGTAAAAGATCTACACTCCCATGTTATTTGTGCTGTTTGCAAAAAGCGAACAGGTTTTATGTGAGAAAATTGTTTTACCCTAACTGGAAAGCATTAAGATTTTGCTTACCCTAGAGCTTTCTTTGATACTTTCCCCTTCAAGCTCCATATGGCTGGCTGTCTTCCTTCTAAGAAAGCCATCTATAAACAGCAATGTTCTGTGTAACTGTAAACACAGAGGGCTGTAGCCTATGGAAATGTTTTGGGGTCATAGGTCATTCTGAATTCAAATCCCAGCTTTTATTAAATTTCCAGCTGTGTGATATGAGCAAATTATTTAACTTCCTTAATCTGCAGCTTCCTAGACTCTAAAAGAGGGGGAATAACCCTCCCCCCATAAGGTTGTATGAAGATTAATGGTGCTCAGCACTTAGTTTTGGTTATTTCTTAATGTCCCACTATAAAAACACCCAGGATTATGAAGCTCAATGTTAAGGTGTTCTCATGTTGTTTCCTCTGTAAGTCTCTTTTCCCTGGCTGTGAGCTGAGAATCTTGAGGGTAGGAAACATTTTATGTAGTACCTTCATTACACTTTGCAAAGTCCTCGGCATGAAATCAGCACTTAACAAATGCTTTGGAGTGTCTCTTAAAAAATGTTTCTTCAAATTAGGGATCATGAAGACTGTGGAGGCTCTTGCTTTCCACACTGTGTTCCTTTAGATTTTGGTGGGGAGCTGGTAATGGGGATAAGAAGGTGGCACTCTATCAAGTCAACTCTTTTTTTTTTGGAGAGGTTTTTGCTATAGGGCATGTGCGCTCACCAGAAAGACAGAGACAGAGAGACAGAAAGTGAGAAATCATCCCCCAGGAGGGATGGCCACACTGCAATCCCTTCTCCTCCATTCTCCTCTCAGGATCTTGAGCAAACACGCACACACACACCTGGAGTGAGTTTAAACCACTGGGTCCGGGACTCGAACCATGGTCAACTACATGGGAGTTCAGCGACATAGCCATTATGCTAACTGCTAGTCCCTCAAGTATACTCTTGAAATCATGATAGTAATTAGAAAAATAAGATGTGCCATATTGTTTGACAATCTCTTTGCATAGCAAAATTTGCCTAATATATTATGCTATGGATAAAATCACGATGACACATTTGATGCCTATTAGCATACTACAAATCCTTCATAAAGAACAATTAATGAGTTCGAGCCTTGAATTCTGGCCAATTTTAAATACCTAATTTATTCTGAGACAGTCTAGAGTTACCTTATAGGAATCAGTCTTAGAACTGGGCTCAGAAGCAGAAGGTCCAGTTTAGACTATACCATCTAGAAGACCCAGATGAACTAAACATGTAGGAAGGCAGTGCCATTGACTCACTATATCTAGAGGTGGTGTTGCATTCTATGGTGGAGTGTTTCCAGGCTCTCCGGACAAGTGCGTACCTACTGTGACTAATGCTGCCCAGGTACAATTGTCCCTCACCCAGCCCAGTTAGCTCCTATAATAGAGGAATCTAGAACAAACCTTCCACACAGATGACTCTCAATGAGTATTTAATGAATGAAAGGAGAGAGCCAAAGATGTGTTCTTTGTATATTTTTATGTAACCATAAGATTTCCAAGCTGATTTTTGGCATTATTCAATTGGGTAGTTGGGAAAATCATGATGCATTTTTGCATTAAAAAATACTTTCCTGATGATCTAATAACACAGCATGAAAATTTGGACAGGTCTATATAGTATGTCATAACGATATTTGGCTTGTTGATTTCTTGGCTCTAAGGGAATCTTTGCTTCTGGCGATGGGGACAGATAACAGTGTGCCAAACGCTTTGGGAGTAACATAGCTGTCCAAAATACTAAAGTTTATTCTACAAAATTATAACCCCAAACACATTTTTAAGCAAGTTTATGTATGTTCCCTGAGCAACCATGGTCAAACATTCATTAACAGTAAACATTTAAGTAAACTCTGATTACTATTGATTGTGTGGGAATTTCAAAGATAAATGAGAGTTTGTCTTTGCTATTTAACATATACAATTTGTTATTCAATATCATAATTTTGTATCTTGAAACAAATAATGACTAAGAATGGGTAAATGAGTGGTAAACCATTTTCACCTCAGTATCTTCTTTCTTGTGTCATCATGAGAAATTCTATATAAATGAATTTTTCTAACTAACTTGTTTCTATTATTCCTAGTAACTTTAATATAATCCCTAATGACAGTAGCATAAACAACTGGACCACCTAGTATAGTTTTTAAGATTTCTAAACTATGAAAAACTAAAAAAAAAAAAGAAGTTAAAAATGATATGTGGAAGTGGAAAAACATCCCATGATCCTGGATTAAAAGAATGAATGTGATCAAAATGTCAATTCTACCCACATTAATTCACAAATTATATGCAATTCTGATCAAATTACTAGATAGATTCTTCATAGAAAAAGAAAGAAAACAATTATAAAATTTGTCTGGAATCATAAAAGGCCCTCTATTGTCAAAGGAATACTGTGGAAAAAAAATAAAGTAGGAAGGATCTCACTTTCTGATCTCAAAATATATTGCCAGCTGTGACAATCAAAACAGCATGATGGGACCAGCAGATGGCATAATGGTTATGTTGCTGAACTCCCACTTGACCACAGTTCAAGTCCCAGACCTGGCAGCTTAAAACTCACATTGGTGAGTGTGTGTGCCCAAAATCCTGAAGGAGAATGGAGGAGAAGGGATTGTGGCATGGCCAACCCCCTGGGGGTTAATTTATCATTTTCTGTGTCTCTCTGACTCTCCAGTGAGTGTACACACCCTGAAGCTAAACTCTTTCAACAAAACAAAACAAACCCAACATGATACTAGCACAAAAACAAGCATGTAGCTCAATGGGACAAAATAGAAAACCCAGAAATAAACCCTAAAACATACAGCCAGCTAATTTTTAACAAAGGTCAAACGATAATGCAGCGGGGAAAAGTATCTTTAGCAAATGGTTCTAGAAAAACTGGATGTCCACCTGCAGAAAAGTAAAACCAGACCCCCATCTCTCACTATTAACAAAAATCAACTCAAAATGGATCAAAGATCTAAATGTAAAACCTCTAACTACAATATAAAACTACTGGCAGAAAACACAGAGGACAACTTTTTTCTTTTTATTTTTTTAGTTTTCTGTAGGAAGTGCATGCTTGCCCAAGAGAAATGGGGAGGGAGGGAGAGGGAGGAGGTGGTTAATGGTGCTGGATCCCCATGTGGTCAACTGTGGCTCAAGTCCTGGACCTGGTTGGCTTGCTTTCTCACTTTCCCTCTCTCTCTCTCTTGCTCTGTCTCTCTCTAGTCAAATTGAAAATAATAATGATAATGATAAATAAAGTTAAATAAAATAACTCTTTAAAAATGTTTTTGTTTCTTTAATTTTTACCTTTAATTTTTAATCTTAAAAAATTGATTAATTTTCATTTAATTTGTCTTTAATTTTTTTGTCTTGTCTTTAACTTTTAGGGATTGCTTTGATTTTTCCATTTTATTTAACTTTGTTTCTTACTGATTTAAGACTTTTTCATGGTTCCAATATTAAAACTATAAAATGAGGGACATAGTGAGAATATTTTTCAGTCTATTTTTACCCCTACTTAAAAATTAATGTTAAAAATTAGTTTTTAGGGACCAGCAGATGGCCTACTAGTTACATTGGTGGACTCCCACATAGTCAGCTGTGGTTCAAGTCCCAGACCAGGAGGCTTAAAACTCACACTGGGTGGACATGCATGGATGTTCAAGATCCCAAGAGGAGAATGGATTGTGGTGTAGCCATCCCTTCTTGGGGGTCATTTCTCCCTTCCTGTCTCTCTGTCTTTCTCTGTTTCACAGGTGGACACAAGTGCCCTATAGCAAAAATCTCTCTTAAAAAAATTAGTTTTTAGGGACCAGCAGTTAGCGTAATGGCTATGTCGCTGGACTCCCATGTAGTTGACCGAGGTTCACATCCCGGACCTGGTGACTTAAAACTCACGCCAAGCATATGTGTGTGCGTGCCCCAAATCCTGAGAGGTGAACAGAGGAGAAGGAATTGCGGCATGGCCATCCCCCCTGGGGAGTGATTTCTTGCTTTCTATCTCTCTGTCTCTGTCTGTCTGTCTGGCGAGCACACAGGTCCTATAGCAAAAACCTCTCCAAAAAAAAAAAAAAGATAGTTTTTAGAGTACGTATTTTATTTGTTTAGTTTATTTTTTCATTAAAATATAAACAAATATATGTATATATACATAAAATATAAATATATGAACATTCAAATATGTATTTACTCATAACTCTCTTGTTTCTTATGTAAATGTAATATACTAGAAATACTCTTCTGGATCTTGCTTTTTTTCATGTAATAGGCCATCGCATTTCTGTTTTTTTGCTTCACTATGCCATATATGTGATTGAACAATATTTTTTTCATTAGCTTGACCATTGATAAAAATATGGGTTGTCATAGCGAACTTTAAATAATATTTCTTAAATGGGAAAGGAAATGGGCTGATCAACTGATCTGAATTTCTAGTCTGAAGACTGATGCCTAACAAAAATCTCTGTGTGTTTGAATATAATTTTTTTTTTTTAAGTTTTGGCATAACCTTCAGGAAATAATGGCATTTCAGACTTTCGCACATTGTGATTCATGCTGCCAAGGTATGATCTGCCTCCCTACCTCCAATAGAGGCTTATACTGGCTGGCCTGGGAAAATTCCTATGTAAACTTTTATGGACCCAGAAGAAGGAGTATCTGGGGAGTGGTAATTGTTACCTAAGCATTTTCTTTTTCAGAAAATCATAAAAAATCTTATATTGTGAATTTTAAAATAGTGATTAACAAACTGTTTAGGTGACTAGTGGACTTATCAGACCAAAGATTTTGTCCAAATTGCAAATGGACAAAAGATGCAATTAATCATACTTATGAAGGGATCATTTGTTGTCTTTTCATAGGTTTTAGTGCAAGGTTGACATTACAGAGTTGGGTTTTTTTTTTTTTTTTAATTTTGTAATTATTTTTTAATTCCTGGGCACTGTGCTTGCAATGTCTTCTGAGAGGCCATCAGGTGGGTGGTGATTTGTGTATTGGTTTCATGGACTCTGCCATATTTGTCAGTGGCTTCTGGAGAACAAAATATATTCTTGGGAACAAAGAGTTCCATAATCAAATAAATTTGAAAACTGTTGACTTAAGTTTATTTACTGCAAGATTTCTCAGAGCTGTTATTAAATAATATGCATGTAACTTTTCAAGACAGGAATATAATATTTTCAGACTTGTCTTTTTGAAGCCTATTTTTCATGGTGCATATTTTGGAAAGGTTTGTTTTTTTTTTTTTTTTTTAATTTTGTAATTATTTTTTAATTCCTGGGCACTGTGCTTGCAATGTCTTCTGAGAGGCCATCAGGTGGGTGGTGATTTGTGTATTGGTTTCATGGACTCTGCCATATTTGTCAGAGGCTTCTGGAGAACAAAATATATTCTTGGGAACAAAGAGTTCCATAATCAAATAAATTTGAAAACTGTTGACTTAAGTTTATTTACTGCAAGATTTCTCAGAGCTGTTATTAAATAATATGCATGTAACTTTTCAAGACAGGAATATAATATTTTCAGACTTGTCTTTTTGAAGCCTATTTTTCATGGTGCATATTTTGGAAAAGTTGTATGCAATGGTTAAATTTCTTATAGCTGTGAATGAATTAGAGACTGAATTAGAGGGAGAGAGAGAAAGAGCATGGTAGTTATAATTATCCCCATGTTACTGCAGAGGACACTGAGGCTCTGGTGTTAGTGCTTGCCTCTCATGGTTTGAAAGAAGATTTTTTTTTTTTTTTGGAGAAGTTTTTGCTATAGGGCATGTGTGCTCGGCAGACAGAGAGAGACAGAGAGACAGAAAGCGAGAAATCACCCCCCCAGGGGGGATGGTCATGCTGCAATCCTTTCTCCTCCATTCTCCTCTCGGGATCTTGGGCACGCACGCACATGCGCCCGGCATGAGTTTTAAGCCACCGGGTCCGGGACGCAAACCATGGTCGACTACGTGGGAGTTCAGCAACATAGCCATTATGCTAACTGCTGGTTCCCGGTTTGAAAGATTTTCAGATTGCAAATTGGTATCATCAGCATGTTTAAAGATTTGAAGAAATAAAAAAATCTACAAAGAGTTGACTAATTTTCCTAAAAATATCCTACATATGTAAATAACTTAAATAATCTACTAATGGGAAAACAACCGGATTTAAAAATGAGTGAAGGACCTGAGTCGCCATTTCACAAAAGGCATTTAAATGACCTTTAGAAAAGTCATCAGGAACAAGTCACATGAAAAAAATGCTCAATATCCCTAATCACGAGGGAAATGAAAATTTAAGCCCCAATAAGATATCACCTCATGCCTGTAGAAGGCTATCATCAAAAGGCAAAAGATAAGCAGGTATTAGCAAGGCTGTGGTGAAAGAGAATCCTCACACACTGTTGCTGAGAATATAAATTAGTGCAGTCATTATAAAAAACAGTATGAAGGTTTCTCAAAAAATTAAAAATAACTACCATAAAATCTTTCAATTATAATGGATAATATCCTTTTGAACATATATCCAAAAGAACTAAAAACACAATATTGAAAAGATATCTGCATCCCCATGTTTATTGCGGCATTATTCACAGTAGCCAAGATACAGAATCAACCTAGGTGTCCATCAGTGAATGAAAAGGTGTAGAAAATGTGGACTATATACAAAATAGAACACCATTTAACCTTAAAAAGGAAGGAATTCCTTTCATTTGTGACAACATGGATAAACCTGGAGACCATTATACTAAGTGAAATAAGCCAGGCAGAGAGAGACACACATATGGCAGGATATTGCTTATATGTAGACTCTAAAAAGGTTGAATTTAAAGAAACAGAGGGTAGTGGTCAAGGATGGGGCAATTGGGGAGATGCTGGTCAAAGGATACAAAAATTCATTAGAGAAAAGGAAAAAGTTCAGATGATCTATTGTATAACACGGTGACTGTAATTAGTAACGGTGTATTGTATATTTAAGATCTTTGAGCGAGTAGATTTTTTTTTCTTTTGGAGAGTTTTTTTCGCTATAGGGCGTGTGCACTTGCCAGACAGAGAGAGACATAGAGACAGAAAACGATAAATCACCCCCCAGGGGGGATGGTCACGCCGCAATCCCTTCTCCTCCATTCTCCTCTCGGGATCTTGGGCATGCACGCACACGCGCCCGGCGTGAGTTTTAAGCCATCAGGTCCAGGACGCGAACGGCTGTCGACTACGTGGGAGTCCAGCGACATAGCCATTACGCTAACTGCTGGTTCCTGAGTAGATTTTTTTTTTTAAATTTCTACTTTTTTTTATGTTTTAAATATTTTCTGTTTCTTTTTTTTCTTTTTTCTTTTTCTTTTTGAGCGAGTAGATTTTGAGTGTTTTCCACTACAAAGCAATTTTTGAGCGAGTAGATTTTGAGTGTCTTCCACTACAAAGCAAATGATAAATATGTGAGGTAATACCTATATTAATTAACTCAATTTATGCATTTCACAATGTGTGCATAGGTCAGAACATTATGTTGTATACCATAATAGATCCAATTTCCATTTGTTAACTGAAAACCTCCTAGAAAGAGAAAAAGAAGAGTATCAGTGGAAAACATGGTACAATTAAAATTGTATCTGTAGTTTAAGTTAATAATACTAGACTTATGTTAGCACTCTAGTTTTGATTACTTTAGCATGACTACATAAAATGTAAACATTTGAGAAAGCTAAGGCCTAGGTAATTAGGAACTTGGAATTACTTTTACAACTTTTCTGTAAATCTGAAATTTTCTCAAGATAAAAGGTTAAAAAAATGCAAGATTATACCTACACATGAAAGAAATGAAAGACTCATACACTACATGGTAAAATATCAATTGTTACATCTACTGCAAATTATTCTTAGTGTCATTAGGATTTTGTTTTTTTAACGGAAAAGACATTCTCTAGACCATTCATAATTTCAATAGGCATGGGATTGAGGTTGCCCTTGGTCTACCCCTACTTAAAGGCACAGATATATAGATGAATCAATATACATCACATAGCAGGTTCTTTGCTTCCAGAGTCCTTGCAATCAAAGTCCCAATAGGAGGATTTATTCTGTTTTCAATTTAGTAGAAAAAAGGAATTATTTTTACCCTTTAAGCAGTTTTTTTCCTATAATTTCGATTCCCTGAATCGATGTATAGGAATCGATGTATTTCCTGACTGGAGTAAAACTAGTTATGCTTTGTGACACTAGAAGAGAGAAGTCACACGCATTTTTTATTTTCTTTTGTACACAAACCTTCTGAACCTCACATCACTATTGACTTTTTTCTATTCAGGGAAAAGATTATTAATTCTCTGCTTTCTTACCACATTTCTTAACTTCTGATGTTCAGTTATTACGAAAGAAAATTAAAAATCTCATGGAATTACTATTTTTTTGATTGAGGCATTCAATATGGCTTCTATCTGGCACATTCATTCAAACTGTTTCATCTTGGAACTCCGTTTTTCTTTTCACAGAACATATATTTTAAGTATTTTTTTTTGAAAGAGAAGAGACTTTGAACAAATACATAATTATTTTCAAATATTCTAAAATTGAATACAATTGGATCCAGATAAATTGCATAAATATATGTACAAATGAAAAGAGTGGTGCTTGTTATTCACAGCATGTCATAATCTTCAGCAGGTGTTTGAGAACTCTGTGATGCTGAAACTAAGTAATTTATCTTCCTAAAGACTTTCTGTCTTTAGAAGGTAATAGTGCTTGTCTGTTTTTTTCTGATCTTTTTACAACTTAATTATTTTTGGCATGCCTAATGTTTACATCACTTCATTGTATAGGTCCAACACTTGAACCTCAGATTTATTTTTGTCTGTTTTATCAAGCTCAGAAAACATTGTTTTTAGAGAGTAATTTTGAACACATTTTCTACTATATAGCATCTTCTCCTAAAACTCACTTGTTAGAAATCATATTTTTTTCTGTTATGGGGGATGAGCATGACATTCTATTTGGCACCTAAACTGCCTTTGTGGCAGGCACTTTTGTATATTATTAAAATTATACCTCTTTTGTATATTATTAAAATTATACAATGAAGTGCAGGAAAAGCAGGTTTTTAGACTAGCAATAGTGAGATATACTATCTGAGCTGATGGCTATGCTTGATGTCACCAAATGAAGACTTGCAAACAATGCCAAGTACAGGCTATGGAAGCTCTTATAGCCACAGTTGGTGTGAGGGATCATTCTTCCAGCCATGTTCCCTCTTCCATTGCTGTTGTCGAGCTAGAGGTGGGAAACACTGTCTGGTGATAGTGAAATTTTGGACTTTAAAATTACTAAAGAGTAAAAAACTATAACTGGACAAAGGAAATATGAAAGTTGAGGATGCAGAAAGAGAAATAATGGAGTTGTTGATAACCTTCCCCTCTTTGAATGGGACCAGATTGGTTATTGCATGAGAATGTATATAATGCTACATACCAGAGATAATATGAAAATAGTAATAGTCTTCATGTGTTGGGTACTTACTGTGTACCTGATGCTTGTGACTGTTTACAGTTGTTATTGGCGTTAATTTCCTTAATAGTGCTATAAAGGGGAGGAGTTCCTCAAAAACTTCATGGAAAAATTAGTACCAAGAAAAAAATTATGCATAGGTTTCAAATGCTATTTGCACTAAATATACTTATACTTTAATCCCACTTGTTCATGAACTTTTTGAAGTTCTCTCATATGAGATAAGTACATCATTACTCTATTTTACTGATGAGAAAACTAGCTTAGAGAGTTTAGTGGAGCAATTTAACTGAGAATTTATACAGTCCATGCACCTCAGAGGCAGAATTCCAAGAAAATCATTTATCCCATTGTCCCTGCTTTGTCTGAGGAGGGAGAGTAGACACCTGAGTTAGTGTCAAAATGTATAACATCGACTTCCTGTGTTTGGAGGGCACAGGGTTCTCCCAAAGATTTTCTTATTTACTTCATTTTATATTTTATCTAAAGGTTCAGAATTCGTTAGCTTAATCAAAATATCAGTTTCTTAATAAGGTACACTAAAACAAAAATCTCATACATCATACCTGAGTTACTTTAGTAATATAGTGTAATGTAATACAGTAATGTAAATGTTAAATGACTATTTTCTACTTTTTGTAATTGCATCATTATTAAATTCTTAAAAATATAATTTGATTTTGGACCAGCAGATGGCATAATGGTTACATTACCTGGACTCCCATGTAGTTGACCGTGGTTCGAGTACTGGACTTGATGATTTGAAACTCATACCAGGAGTGTGTGTCTAAGATACTGAGAGAATGGAGGAGAAGGGATTGTGGAGTGGTCATTTCCCCAGGGGGTGAATTCTCACTTTCTGTCTCTCTGTCTCTCCACTGAGTGCATGAACCCTATAGCAAAAATCTCTCTTAAAAATATGTATTTATACACACACACATATATATATATAACTTGATTTAACATGATGAATCAAATAGTGATTTTAGGACTGGCTCATTTCCTGTGGTGCTATCAAAATCTTTGTGGGAGTATTTTAGTTTAAAACAATGTATCAATATTATAATTGGTAAGCTTTTAATTATAATGTCTACTTTATTTAGAAATATCAGCAACATTAAAGGAAGTGGCGAGGTTTTTATATTTATCAATCTTATAGATTAATCACTCAATGGTACTTTTTCTTTCTTCTTGCAAATCACTTTTGGTTTTATATTATTGTTATTCATTGATATGTCATACTTCCTCCTATTGAATCAGGAGCTCTTTGGGTAGATTTTATTTCATAGACCCTCAATTAATACTTGTATCACAATGATTGAATATTATTTTTTATTGTAAAACTTGTACATGTTATCAGAGGATTATCAGAGGATAATTAGAAAACTGATAATTATTGGATCAAAAATAATTTGAAAGCACAAATCCTAAAGCATTATCATGTAAGATTGGTACCAACTGATCTAGAGTATTTTTTTCATTCATTAGTCACAGTAGTGGATTTATTCAGTAGGAGTAAAGATTATGTCTCCATGTATATTTAGAGAGATATGATATATTGATTGTTCTCCTTAGAAAAAGAGAAAAGTTGACTAAATTTCTTTGTGATCTCTATGACAGTTTTATCACATGTCTCTAAAAAACTAATCATTCTCTGAGAACAAATCTGTCTGTATACTAACAGACTGTGACAATCAATCAGTTTCTTCTTTTATGTCGAAAGCTAAAAGAAGCCAGCCTTTAAATATTTGGACCTTTTTCTCTGAGATAGGGCTGTACTCGGTAAACACACTGGCATTAACATATCTAAAGCAGGCTCAAAATAAATGAGAATTTAGAAAACTGCTTCCAATCCCTGTTAATTGCCATTTTAATTAAAGTGTCTGTGTGTCATGGGTGACAGGAGATTGCCTCAGAAAGATAAAGTAAGACCTTGTCTGTCTTTGACTTTCATGAAGGCAAAAGAGGTGTTCAAGAAATCAAATAGCCAGAAACTTTGTTGTTACTTTTTTTATTAAACGTTTTCCTAGGCATCAGGTGAACCACATTATTAGTTTAATTAATATCTTCCTTTTAGATGATTACATTTCCAAATCTTGCATGGATCTGGATGGATTTTCTCGTTTGGAGGCTTAGTCTGGTGTTTACTATAACAGTTTACTGTAAACCGTTTTGTAGAGATAAAAGAATGCAGAAATGGAAATAATTTTTTTGTTGTTTTGTTTTTCAATGGTTCTTGGTTGGAAATTATATTTATTTAGGTTACTAGAAGGTTGTTAGATCAAATAAGAGCATACTTGAAAGAGCTGTGTAAAATGTAAAGTGTTACTTGTTATCATCTTAATTATTATCTGGACAATAAAGTAAAATGCATGTGTTTATTCAACCTTTTCCTCTGACTTAAATTACTGTATTGGAAAATTGGGATATTTTTTCCTCCTTCAGTGCATCTATTCAAAAGTTAAGAACTGGGTGTTGGGATTTGCAGCCCAGCTTCCTAAACTACAAAATTAAATAAAAATAGGGCCATCGTGTAGCATGTAAAGAGCAGTGTTATCTTTCCTCTTAGCTTCAATGCCAAGTGGAAAATGTGTTTTATTGTAGAATAGGTAAAATTTGATTCTTGAAAATGGACAACAAAGAATCATTTTAATGATGAAAACAAACCTAGAATCTGAAACATAAAGATAAAATGCAATCAGAGAAACTCTGAAGACTATTCAGAGGGTTTAACACATGAAAATACCAGGAGCAGAATTAGCATCATTCTGAGGCTTAATCTTAATTAAACCCAGTCAGATGAAATGACTGTAGTGAATGCTGGTTCTCCTCAAACGTTTTCACTCCCTGCTGCAGAGAGTCACATTTTTCTAAGACTTGTCCCTTCACTGAAAGAAATCCAGAGAAGGCCCCAAACTTACTGACTTTAAGAATGTGAGAGTACTATGAAAATGGAGATTTAGAGATATCAGGTATTCTCAAATGTGACGGATTTTACAAACGCTGTTTTCTCTCAGGGCTGGTACAGTGTAAACCCCTTAAGGACAGCATCTAAGGTTCTGTATTTTCATTACTTAGGCCCACCATCATAGATGGTGTAGAAAGAGTACTCTCAACCCCAAATTCCCAATGACTATAATCCTTTATCCAACTTCATCTTGTTTACTTTTGTGTAGCAATGAAAATCACTGATTCCCTCTCCTGTTTGAAACTTCCTTGATTGTGCTGTTACATGATTTATTGCTGTTGCTTCTGTCTTTCTGAGAGTCTCAGTTCCTACCTGTATCAAGCTGATTATTTCCTGAGTTTGTTCTCAGCCCATTTCTTTATCGTCTTTCTTTGGCTGCCTGTGTGTCTGAATCACCTGAAAGGTAATCTCCATGCCCCTTCCCCAGCTCGGCTTCTCATATGTGTGTCTATGTGTGTTGTATACTTTGTTTTCTCTCTGAAATGTTTGCAAGGAAGTTAGATACTTAATGTCCTTGATATCTCCCTGTGCATTTAGAAAAACAAGGACATTCTCTTATATAAAGCACAATGCAATGAACAAAACAAGAAAATTAACATTAATAGTGCTATTATCTAGCCTATACACTTTATTCATATTTTGCCAATTATCTCATTAATGTCTTGTATAACAAAGGGCAAAAACCAATTTTTGTTGTCTAGGAAATCAATCCACGATCACATGCTACATCTTGCTGTCATTTATTTTTAAATCTCTTTTCATTTGAAGCAGTTCTTCAGTATTTCTTTATTTTTCATGACCTTGACATTTTTGAAGTGTACAGGCCAGTTATTTTGGGCTTGTCTGATGTTTCCTAATGATTAGATTCTGATTATATACTTTTGGCAAGAATACCACAGAAAGGATATTCTGTCTTTTTTAATGTCTCATATCAGGGGGCACGTTATATCTATATATACCATTATCTGTGCTTGCTTAATGTGGTATTAGCCATATTTCTGTTCTATAAAATTACTTGTACCCCCTTGTAATTAATAATTATCTTGTGGGAAGACAATTTGAGACTATGAAAATAAATGTCTATTATGCATAATGAAGGTCATGTTTCTTGTTGCTGAACAAGGGAATTATAGATATGAAAAGTAAAAGGCTAGAATGAACCCATGTGGTGTTATATTGGGAGTTGAGATATCAATATGAACTCAAGGTTTTTTATTTTTTGGAAAGATTTTCGCTATAGGGCGCGTGCGCTCGCCAGACAGACAGAGAGAGACATAGAGACAGAAAGCAAGAAATCACCCCCATAGCCATTACGCTAACTGCTGGTTCCCGAGGTTTTAAAGTTTGTATAGATATGAGTGTGTGCCTGTCACTTTATCAATCACCCAGCTATCTATCCATCCGTCTAACTCATCTCCTAGCTTTATCTTTGGAGAGGATAAAGAAGCAATCATAACTTAGTAACAATAACTAGTACCCTTGTCTTAATTTCTAAATATCATTACAGTGTAAAAATCAACCGCATCTTCTTAATTGCTGGGACAGACAAAGACCAAGATAAGCCTTGAATAGTTTGTTTTACCAGAAAATAAGGAAGTGGGCAAAGAACGATGGAAACATGTCCAAAGGACATAATAGGTAGCCAATTTTCAGGGGCTCCCACTAGCCAAACACAGAATGATTTGAACATAACAATTAATACTGGGTCATCGGAAAAGTCATGACATATTTTTCCATGTTTTTCTATGCAAAAATGAGTCATAACTTTGACTCAATAGTAATAAGCTCATGAAGAATCTATGTGTTCCTACAGATATAAATAAAAATGTGAGTAAATATTTAAAAGGGAAAGTTATTCCTTGCAATTGAATTCCAACAAGTGAGTGTAAAATGAACAAATGGATGTAAACCATCATTTGTCAGCCATATTATTAATGGTTGTTTGAAGCAAGACTCATAAATTAATTTTCTTCACTTTTTTTAAAGAGATATTTTTGCTATAGGATGTGTGCATTTGCCAGAGAGATAGAAAGAGACAGAAGGATAGAAAGTGAGAAATCTCCCCCTTGGGGGATGACCATGCCACAATTCCTCTTCTCCATCCTCCTCTTGGGATTTTGGACATGCACATACATGCACCTCGGTGTGAGTTTCAAATTGATGGTCTTGGACTTGAACTGTGGTTGGATATATGGGAGTCCAGTGCCTTAACCACTACACCACCTGCTGGCCCCAACTTTCTCTATTTTTAATAATGTTGAATTTGTCCTTCATGAATCCTCCCCATCCATTCATTCAGTTGACAGCTTTTAACACACAATTATTTCAGTCAAAAATGTTCTGAAGATGGTCTTCCTCTTGTCCTCTGCCATATGCTCAGTATCCAAGACCAAGAATTGCCCTGCTTTACAGTTTTTGGAATAATATCTTATCCCATCTGTCCAAATTCTTCAGGCTTTCTGAGACTCTTGGCTTATTTTCTCTTAATCTGTATCAAGGTGACTTGCTAGATAAATTCTCTGGAAGCATCTTTCTTTGCCACTATGAGTACATTTTCAAAAATACTATTGGTAAAATCTGGAGAGGTGAAATCTGGCTATCGGCTTGAGAAAAAGATAAAAGGGAGTCTTTGGGGTCAAATAAGACTTTAAGTGCTTCCCCTAAACTAGATCGGCAGATAATTTATTCTCCTACCTTAGGAACAGGTGTCGAGAATTGACCTAAGTTGATTTGGTCATGCATAGCCCTCAGTGTTTTTAGTAAGTCTGTTTATTTTTTTCTTAGTTCATAATTCAGAAGAGGCTGAGGTCAGTAAGTGTTAACTATTACTAAAAATGTTGCCATTATTTGTAATGAAAGCTAGCTAGACTAAATTGTACTACACACCGAGACATTTATTAAGTAAATTCTTATTAGCAGGCGAGGGAAAAACAGTTTATATAACTTGTTATATGACTTGTTAGGAAGTCCCAGTTCTACTACTCTGCATAATAGATTCCTTCAAGGCAGACAGGGCAACATTCCAGAGACTGAATTCTGTCATCCTTTATCACAGCCAATGGGCAACCTCAAGTCTTCTTAAACCAATGGACAGACCCAGGGCCATTTAGGAGACAAACCATAGGTCTATTTCTATGGGGAGAGCCTCTTTAGATCCTTACCCTTCGTTTACACTGAAGGGAAGAGTATCTCTAAACTATTTTCACTACTCCATGTATCTTTCATTTCACTTGCGAGAGCCCATTTGTAGAGTCTTCATATTAATAAGCTACTACTTTCATCAGTTAAAATCTATTGCCAACATTTGTAATACCTATTATCAAAAGTCATGAGCATTAATTAAAATATGGTTAACAGAAGTACTTATAGTGGTTGCCTCTGAAGTATTGCCTTTCTGATTAAATACTGAGTGTGCAGTCTAGACTAGGGCAACCTACTGCCCCTGAAGATAAAACTTGAACTAAGTAGCATGTATACAATATAACCCTGCCCCTGCTGAAGCTTTTAAAGTAAATGAGGTAGTGGTAATGAAATTGGGTGAGAAGGAGATGGTCTAAGTATCAGGATGTACCTAGGAGTCCCAGTCTCATGAAATTTTTCATGGAAACCAAGTCCTGTTCAAATACATTGGTAGAACACCATTTACTATAACATTATCTTGGAAATTAAAGAGGCACATTCGCTACTTAAAGGTTAACATCGCATGATAAAGGAATCTATTTGGCTTTGTTCAACCCTGCATCTCCCAAAGTTATTGACCACTGAATCATGGTTTCAGTTCACTTTTGAAATTAGTTTCCCCTAGACATGCTTTAGAAAAGACTGCTTTAGAGATTACCAATGAGGCTTCTTTAATCGACATCCTCTTAACTGGCACTCAGCATTCCCTTCGTATAACTTGAGGTTAATAGGCTCCCCTCTAATATGCTCTCCATTAGCTGGGTTGTGTGCTCACAAAGAGTCAATTGAGAGTTTTTTTTCAAAACCTGTTTATTCCACTTGTAATTACAATTACATAACTTAATTAAATATTACATAATCCTGTGACTTTTGAGTGTAACTATAAAGAGTTATTGTTTCTTTGAAAAATAAATAGAATGCTTTGGGAAGACTCAGTGAGGGAGAATTGCTAAAAGTGTTATTAAATTAGGTGAGGGCAAGAGAACGATTTGAGGAAAATTACGAAAAAAGGATTTTCTGCATGAATTCCTTTGCAAGTGTCTTTGAAGTTACTAGAAATGTATACATGTTGGAATATGCACTTTGCAAGCTAAGTAACATATGTGAGTGAATGTATAAAAGAAATGGAAAGAAAACTATATTAAACAAAACAAAAAAATGGAAATATTATCACTATATAAGAGTTAAAGTAGAAAACTCAAATTAGTGAAACCACACTCGTAATCCTTACTTGTAAATAAAATATTTAACATATATATATATATATTTAAAATTTCTTTTCACTAAGTTTTTTTTTATTAAGAGATTAATTACAGATTGTGAGTGTCAGACAAAGGACGTTTGTTCGAGAGAGAGAGAATTAAAGTAGAGACTTAACAAAGGGTAATTGTTTGTATGTATTTTATGACATATTTAAAAATATTCAGTGCAGGTTTTATCTATGTTTCACCCTGCCAGGCTCAGTTGTCTGCAGAACTTCTATTGCCCTTCACTTGCTGATTTTATTTTGCTTGGCTTTGTTGCAAGTTCACAGATTACTCAGTGCCCTGTGAAAGAATGAAGGCTGAAATCTTGATTTCCTTCTAGGAGTGGTCTAAACATGTACATGTGTGTATGTGTACAACCTTTGAATCTAATCCTCTGTATATGGTTTCATGACTGGGAACAAATTTCATTCATTATTAGTGTATTTTTTTCAGTGTTATTTTGTAGTAAAAGTTTTAAAAACAATGTATAGTAAATAATATGATTCTTACTGGGTTTTCTTAGGCATTGTCTCATGGTAGCCTACAGTTTAAGGTAAAGGTTATGTTGTTATCTAAGAACTTTCAGCATCTGTGCTCATACATTTCTGCTTTATATAAATAACAATTATTCTACTGTGGACCAACTTTTTCTTTTGAAATGCATACTACACCATTAATTTCTCAAGTTTAATTAAGACTGTGTTTATACAGAGATCTATAGTTTTTAAAAGCAGTGAGGCAAAGGAATGCTTTTGTTATACACAAAATGGAATAAAAAGAGAAAATATTGCCTTGATTCTTTCATTAAAGGAAGAGGAAAAAAGAAACTTAGACTAATTTGGAATTCATTAGATTTTATTGTCTTGTACTTTTTCACAAATATCAGAAACAGACCCATAAGGTAATAATTTTAAGCTGGTATTAGAATATGAAAAGGATATTTTCACCTAGTGCAATATTGTCTTTCAAAACATTAAAGACCGTAATGTTAGAGTGACAACTGAATGAATGCTTAAAAAAAAAAAAAAAAAAAAAAAAAAGAAAGACAAACCAGTGTACTTCATTTTGACAGATTCTTTGTACCTTTTATATTTAACAAAATACTTATTATGAAATTGTACATGTCCTCATTTTTACATCATGGTAAAATAGGCAAACATGTAAAAAAGGTAAAACATGGAGAAGGGATGTGGATTTTTCTTTTAAACAGCCGTTATCTGTACTCATTCCAAGGCTTCTCACATGATGATACTGTTTCCTCATGTTACCACTTCCCAGTATGATTCTGTTGCCCACTAGTTGCCATCTCCACATACTCATTTATCACAAGATTCATAAAGAAATCTAATCCCACAATTTCTTTGGACATGTCTGCCACCACTTAATTTCTTTTTTAAAAAATCTTTTATTTTTTAAATTTTTATTAATTAATTAATTTTATATACTTTCACTGAACATCACCACAACATACCGAATGTGATTTTCCAGCCAGAATACACTGTTCTTCCCATTCTGTTTCTGGTGTCTGCAGTTGCTTTCCATTCCTTTATTCTCTCCCATGTTGTATTGATTCACAAAATATCTTAATTAATCTAAATACTTTCATAGTAAATTCAGCTGATATATACATATGTGTGAACAAAAGTTGACTTTAGGCATGAAACTCTTTGGGTAGAATGAATATACTCTATAATAGCCATAGCTGAGGCTATATAGCTACTGTGGTTATTAAATAGGTACTTTTTAAATACATTTTTTAATTTCAAGAAAGGCAGTTTTAGCTTTAATAAATCAAAATCAGAAACTGTTAAGAGAACTTTGCTAAATACTTAAAGTCAGGAAACAGTTAGGATTTTGTTCAAATAGTAGGTACATGGACCTTTCACAACTTGAGAGAAGAGAAAACTCCTTAACATTAGAAAACAAAGCATAGAAGGCCAGTAATGTTTTAGTCAAAGGTCATAAAATTCTATTTCACCAGTTCAAACCTGTGTATTTTATCTTCTGTTGCGGTCCAATCTTTCCGTTTAAATTCTGGAAGATAATGTTCAACTCTGGACTTGTCCCTGCCATTAAGCTGGCCATTTTCTTAGCTGTTTTAGAACTCTTATTTCTGTGTGTCTGACTTTAGTCCCTTCAGAACTTCTTGGAGAACTGATCTGGTGTTGGTAAATTTTTTCAGGTTTTGTTTTTTCGAGAATGTTTTTGTCTTCTCCTCCCATATGAAGGATAACCTTTCCAGATACAGTATTCTTGGTTGAAATTGTTATTCACTCAACACTGAATATATTTTCCCATTCTTTCCTTGCTTGCATTGTTTCTGATGAGAAGTCTGTTGTTAGCCTGGTGGAATACCCTTTGTAGGTAACTTGACGTTTCTTTCTTGCCAGTCTGAGTATCTTGTCTTTGTCTGTGGTTTTGGTCATTCTGGCTATAATGTGTCTTGGAGAAGATCTTCTTGGGTTGATCCTATTTGGAGTCCTTTGTATTTCTTGGGTCTGGATCTTTGAATGCCTCTCTAGGTTTGGGAAGTTTTCTTCCAGGATTTCATGGAATAGATTGTTCACCTTCTGGGACACCGATTATCTGGACGTTTGGATGTTTGATGGTATCTAGTGTTTTTCATATATTATTCTCATTGTTTTCTCATTGGGCTATTTTCTCAGTCTTTGTGGTGGATTTTACTAGTCCAGCAATCCTGTCTTCTACATCTGAGATTTGATTTTCTGTATGATCTAGTCTGCTTTTAATACTTTCAAAGGAAGTTTTGACTTTCTGTATTAAAGCCTTCATCTCCAACAGTTACACTTGATTCTTTTTTATGTGTATTTCCTCTTTCAGCTCTTGCAAGAATTTCCTCACCTCCTTGAACTTATCAGCTTTTTTTCTTCTGGTGTTCATTTTCTCTCTTCACTTCTATCTCTCTTAGTTTTGTCATTATAAATACTCTAAATTCTTTATCAGACATTTCCATGAGTTCCATTGTACTGTCTGTGGATGAAGAAAAGTTATTCTTTTCCCTTGGGGACGAGATATTTTCTTGGTTTTGCATATTTCTTGTACCCCTGTGGTGAACTCTAGTCATCTGATGGGTTATTCGTTTCTTCCTAATTTCTAGAAGATCAATCTGAGCAGTCAGAGGCTCACAGGAAGACGTGGTCTGCAAACTCGTTGGCATTGCATTTTTCTCTTTTTGTGTCACAGATTCAGTGGGAATTGAGGAATATGAGGAGCCAAGTGATATTTGGATTTGGAGAACTTTTCACTTAGACTTGTCTAGACACTCAGTGAGTGGAGGTTGAGCAGCAAAGTGTTAGGTAAAAGAAAAAGGATAAGAAGAGAGAGAGAGAGAAGAGAAAAACAGAAAAAAGCAAGCAAACAGACAAAACATTATTTGTCAAAAAATGATTTATTTATGTTTTGCACACCACGTGAAATCACTAGATCTCAGCTCTCATGGTGGACTCAGTCTTCTTCTGGTCTGCACTTTCTGTTTGCCAGGGTAAGTTCTCAGTAGAACATCTTTATTACCTTATCTATGAAATCACTAGATCTCAGCACTCATGGCCCACCACTTAATTTCAATGATATCTTCCTGTCCAACTTGGAAGGATACCTACTTGGTAACTCAGAGATGCCTTTTCAATCTTTTGTACTGTTTTGGAGGGTAAACATGTAAGGTTGTAGTGGGAGATGGTGCTGAACAGAGGTGCAGAGACATAGCTTTTTACTCTCTCAAGGAGGGTAGTTGGCTTGAATGTTTCAGATCTGCAGTTATTCTAGAATCAATATGGAGAACTTATTTTAAACTCTAGTGATCTATCTTCCCATACTTTATGCTGAGTATGGGCTAAATAGCTAATATTTATCTTTGATAACTGTAGACTTTTTAGGAGCTTCTTTTGCCATAGTTATCCACACAATTTTCTACCAGAGTAGAACTGGCACATCATCATTTCTCAGAATTTGTTATTGTAGTAATGAAAATTTCCCCTGTCTCTGAGGTAAACATATCTCTTGCCTCCATGAAAAATGTGGGTAATAACATTACTATTGGAGTTAGGAAGATGAATGCACTGGGCATGGACATTGTGTCCTAAAATACCCAAATCCATAAGTATAATGGGTGCAATAATATTTGTTTCAAGCATACTTCCTTTTTAAAATGTTATTTTGTAATGGAAGTCATAGAATATGCTGGTGTTTCCAGCATGGATTGTGTGTTGAGGCAGGGAGTTGAAAATAAATACAGGCAAAATAGGACAGGATTTTCATCAGCTGCACATCGGCTCATTGCAAAAATTTGCTCTTGGGCTTCATATTTTAGCACAGAGGGTCTTTCAATGATTATTTTTTTTTCTTTCAATGATTATTTCATAGGGGATATTATTTTCAGCTTTTGTTCCCTTTGAGAATGCATCATCTTAAGACCATCATGTGTTGTTGAGAGAGATGAAGGTGAGGCGAGGAGACCTCTTTTTCAGCTGGGCTCCAGGACCCATCATTGGCTCTTCCTTTTCTTGGTGGAGACAGAGGAACAGAGATGAACCTAGTGGCTAGCATTGGTGCAGTGGGTCCTGCCTACTACTCCCTAGGGTGGAATTTCAGCTTGTGAAACAGACCTGAGGAGGCTTATGAGCCTTTCTGTGACCTGTTTTCTTTTTCCAAGCTCTGGAAGATTCTCATTTAGCCCATGAGAGATGAGGCAAATGCTTCAAATCCTTCTATTGTATGGACTCTGTGAAGTGAGAGGTGAAGCTGCAGGTTTTCTAGCTGGAGAAAACATGCCTCCATATATTTTAGGTTAGCTGAGATACATGGATTGAAGTATACCTTCATTTAGTCATCTTCTAGAGTTTAACATAGGAATGGGTAGGTGGAGTAAAAAATTTACCCAAAATATATGGATCGTGGATTGTGAGAATGAAGGGGGATTGTGTGTACTCAATAAATAGGACAAGGAGAGGGCAACAGGCATATCACAAGGCCTGTTTAACACCCCAGTGGGTAGGATACTGGAGGAATTGTGTCTCTTACATAACTTGCTCCCAGTTTGAAATCTTCTTAGTATACTTTTAAAGCTTCTCTGTGGCTGACAGCAGTGCTAGGTGGAGATCTCTTAATCCCCATATAAATCAGCGTCTCTGAAATAAATCACTTGACTTTTTTTCTGCCTAACATTGTAGGGGATGGCTTAGGTGACTAACCCTCAGATTTGAAATGTCTGAAAACTGCTGCTCTATTTCACAGTTTTGAATTTTACTTAGTTTGGCTGATATTTTTTGGCTTTCTCAAAGGAAATGGATTATGTTTTGCTACCTTTGCCACTGATGTGCAAATATAATCATTGTTATTTTCTTGTCTTATTAAGTATATTTTGATCAGAATAAGTAGATAATGTGTTTTAACCACAGGAGTGTATGTTTTTTTTTTTTTTTTGGAGAGTTTTTTGCTATCGGGTGCGGGCACTCACCAGACAGACAGAGAGAGACAGAGAGACAGAAAGCGAGAAATCACCCCCTGGGGGGATGGCCACGCTGTATCCCTTCTCCTCCATTCTCCTCTCAGGATCTTGGGCACACACGCACATGTGCCCGGCATGAGTTTTAAGCCACCGGGTCTGGGACTCGAACTGTGGTCGACCATGTGGAAGTCCAGCGACATAGCCATTATGCTAACTGCTGGTCCCTAGGAGTGTTTTTATTTAACATTCAGTAATTTGTATATATATTTTTTCTAGGCAATTATAGAATTTTCAGTCAGTCAGTAATTTACTGAACACATATTACATTTTCAGCACTGTGCAAAGAACTGAGGCTTACAAGAGAAATCTGAGGCATGGTGTATGTCAGGTAGATTACAGCGTTTATAGAGAAATGAAAAGTCAGAGGAAACGAGGAACAATTAAATGCTCAACTGGGTAGTGCTTACTACAGAAATGACTTGTAAGTAAATACTGAATATGGATGGGTGAATTAAAAAGTGTTCATTTAAGGAAGAAACCATTGTGAACTGAAATACATCATTGAGTAGATCGGATCTGAGTGGAGGCATGAAAGATGAAAAGTATTTGGCATGTAGAGGGGAATGAAGGAAAGAAGATGTTTCAAGTAAAGAAAGCAAAGTGAAAAGGCAGAGTTGAGCATAGCCTGGGTTTGGGACAGTGAGAGAAAAGAACAGATGACAAGCTCAGTGTGTAGGAGGAATAAACAAACATACAAACCACACACAATTGAGTTGAACATCCCCCTCTCCAGGATAAGTAATCTCAATTCTGTGCCTATTCTGAAGCAGTGGTTCATGATCAATCTAATCATGATAATTCTATCACTTTTCCATCCTCCTTTGGAACTAGGGCAGCTCTGTGATCTTACTCTAGCCGAACTGAAGACTGCTGATAACATTTCTGGACATGTTTTTGTTCTTTTGATGAAGTGTTGGAACCCTCTTTCCTCATCCTCTTGAATGAAGACACAAAGTCTATAGGCACACAGCAATTTTGTTATCACAAGGAAAAGACTAAGAGGTATTGTTTCTGTTACCACTGAACTGCTTACACCTGCATCAACGGCTGCTTCTAGACTTTCTGATATGTGAGAAAAAAAAACACCCTCTTTATGTAAAACACTGTAAGTCTTGGTTTTAGTTACTTACAACATTTGAGCATTAGTTTAGGAAGGCTATTCTACAAGAGTGCCCAAGGCAAATTGTGATTTGAGAATTGAGGTGGTGGTCATAATAATACAGGTCTGAAGTGAAAAGGTTCTGGACAGTCTTATGGGAAGAAGAGTAAGGAGAGAGGCAGACATCTCAGAGAAGAAGCAAAAAATTCAGTGCAGATTCAGTGATGGAAAGAATAAGCCAACTAATTTCAGGGTTTTTAAAGAGGAAGATAATTGGGGGATATAGCTGTGGGGATAGGTAGATGATGGTAAAAAATAAGTTATATTTTATAGCATGATGAGTTTGAGGTGATGATGAACTTTCAAATGGAAATGTCCTGCAAATAGCTGGAATATAGCATTTGAATTCAGGAGAGTCTATATGGTGACCTTGGGTATGGAAAGACAGAAAAACATTTACTGATGCTTCTGCTATGCAATAAGAGAAATAAAAGAAGTGAGTTGCATAAACATGGAGACAGAGGAAGAAAATAAATGTTGCAGGGATGAATAAAATCATCATCAGGATCCAATGATCTAGGGAGATCAGGAAGATGAGGACGGAGGAGACAACTTGATAAATCTGGTAAAAAATGAACTTAGTTAAAAATAAAACATCAGTGATTTCTAAGAGAAATGTTTGTACAGACTTCAGAGCCATGTATCAATTGTTTAGATCTGAGAAGAGAATGGGATAATAGATGTGAAGGAAGGGAACAGAAGCTGAAGGTGGTGTAGAAATATAATTCATTGAAGGAGCTGAGAATTGAAAAGAAGGGCTAATTCTTGCAGAGATTTAGCTAAAGGTGATTTTAAAGTTGATTAAGAAACCCGGAGGGAAGAAGGTAATGCAAAGGTCCAGAATTTAGGTGGAAACAAAGATATAAACACCTAGATATAGTAAAGGATGTGGGTGGTTGTTGGAGAGAGATTTTTATTTTAGAGAGATCTAGGCACTCTTCAGAAGTTGGAGGGAAGGGCAACAGGGAGCTCTGAAAACTAAGTGGAAGCAAATACTTGGGAGGGTCTGCTTCCACAGGGTAGGTGAATTCACACTTCAGGAGCTGGCATAGGGATAGGGGAAGTAGAGGCAATCTTTGGGAAGGACCACTCTGGAGCATCATTTATGAGGATATGATAAAGTAGCCTCTTTGCAAAGATCAATAGGCCTAACTTAAGTCAGATGGCAGGAATCTGCCAAGGGCAAGGCTGCATGATTTTGCAATTTTGTCAGGTAGGACCATGACAAGGAACTAGGAGCTGAGGAGACACCACATTTGGGTTTAGGTTTCATGAGGAATTTCAAAGGTCAGGGAATGTAGAATCACTTCCCTAGAAAGGGAGGAGAAAGGGGAGTCCAGTGTATCTAGGAAGAAGTTAACGTCTAAGGGAAGAGGGACAATGGTCTAGAGGACAGTATGTGATGATCTAGTTTCAGGGTGTGTTGGAGGGAGGTGACGAAAGGGTGGTAACCTGAGTAGAGTAAATCCAAATCTTAGCTGTGGAACAGGACCTTGTGATGGTGAGGCCCAGGCATGTCTGGCAGACAGTGGGTTGTTACACTGTACAAGTAAAGATTTAATCCTTGTTCTTTATTATTTTTAAGAAAAAAATCTTGGACAGAAGTATATGGCATATATTCAAGATATATTTGTGCATTATTTACTTAGAAATACAATTTAGGCTGAGTATGCATTGGGCACAACTCTAATGAGTTTTATCTCACTCTGATAAGACTTCCTAAATATGAAATGAAATTCTATCAGTGCTCCAATTCTGGCAGTATTTTGTTCTCCCTCCAACTACATTCTTGTTGGTCTCAGTCTTGGATTTCCTATAGTGTTGCTGAGACCTGCCATCCATTCACAGTGGCTTCTCCTAGTGATTTATACAAAGCATTATTATTATTTTTTTTTTTTTGGAGAGGTTTTTACGCTATAGGGCACGTGCGCTCGCCAGACAGACAGAGACATAGAGACAGAAAGCAAGAAATCACCCCCCAGGGGGGATGGTCACGCTGCAATCCCTTCTCCTCCATTCTCGTCTCAGGATCTTGGGCACATACGCACACGCGCCCGGCGTGAGTTTTAAGCCACCGGGCCCGGGACACGAACCGCGGTCGACTACATGGGAGTCCAGCGACATAGCCATTACGCTAACTGCTGGTTCCCAAAGCATTATTTTTAAAACGTCCTTAAAAAAGCTACTTTAATGAGATGGCAGATGGTATGTTGCATGATTTCCTAACTGGCGTTAGTTCCACACTGAAATTGAGCTATATAAAGAACTTTGCTCTCAACTCAGGAGGAATCCTGTGAAATCAAATTTTATATTATCTTACAGAGGGGCAATTTATGTATATTGGGAATTATTTTATATATGTGATGTAGGGGCCAGCAGGTGGTGTGATGGTTGGGGTGCTAAACTCCCACATGGCCAACAGCGGTTTGAGTCCCAGATCTGGTGGCTTGCGTTCCCCCTCAACCCCATCTTTTTGGTGAGCATTCATGTCCTGCTGCAAAATTAAAGAGTGATAATAATATTTAAGTGGTATAGCACTGGTTTTATTATATAAAACTATATACAAACCATAAGGAATAAAAATGATTGATGCATATTATAATGACTTTAGTAGGACTTTAAATTCTTATTTTCTTCTGATTCTTAAAAGTGAGGCCTTATCCTGATAAAAAATTGAAAAAGTAAGGAAAAATAGAATAGAAAGCCAGTCCTATAGTTTAGCAGTCAAAGGAGCTGGATTCCAAATGACTGAAAATGGTTAAAATCCCAACTTCTTGGAGATAACTACATGAAGTTATTTTTTTGATGAGGGGAGGGTTTTTTTTTTCTCCTTAAACTAGAATAATATTAAGCATACCTTTGTTTTATGTATCAGTAAGGCAGTTAACTACTAATTCTAGATTTATTTCTGACCACTCTGTAAGGTCAACATGGAAGGATGTTGGGGATAGCATAGAACATAAGAATTAGCTGAATTTCCATTGGAGATAGAAAGGCTGACTGGGACCAGCAGTTAGCGCAGTGGCTATGTTGCCGGACTCCCATATAGTTCACTGCGGTTCAAGTCCTGGACCCAGTACCTTAAACTCATACCTGGCGTGTGTGCGTTCATGCCCAAGATCCTGAGAGGAGAATGGAGGAGAAGGGATTTCGGCATGGCCATCCCCCCGGGGGGTGATTTCTCACTTTCTGTCTTTCTCTGTCTTTCTGGTGGGCACACACGCCCTATAGCAAAAACCTCTTAAAAAAGAGAAGAGAGACTGACTAATTTGTGGTTTTTACTTAGAAAAATGTGGTTGCAGTGAGCAAAGTCTTCATTGTCCCTAAATTTTTTAGAAGACACCTTAGCTTTATTATTACTTATATCAGGATTAACTCCAAGTATAGAAATTTTTAATTTTATGCCTAGATTATAATTTAATTTATGGACCAAAATATAGAAATTAATTTTAGATGTAAGTACTTTTATGTTGTCAGGTTATTTTCCTTTTAATATTGTATGTATTTTTTCATTCTTTCTAATTGAGCACAAATGTCTATTAGAGTGAATAAACTGACTATTCAAACCAGATTTGCTTTCATCTTCCAGTGTTTACTCAGTTTTATTTAATATTATAGTGTAATGATGGTTATGAATCATAAGAGTGTAGATAATATGAAACATATTTTATTATTTTAGGTGGAAAGTTAAGCTGTTCATAATTTAGATATGTCATCTCAATTTTTATTACATAGGATGTTTTTATTGTTATTTTAACTGTGGAAATATTTGGCATGTGAGTTCATTTGCTTTATAAATTTCCATTTTGAAATTGATAATGGAAAAAGGAATATGGTTTTGCACTAATTCATGTTTAATATAAGTACTTGAGAAGTAGCCAGGAGTGGGAGTCAAGGAGGAAGGCATTTATGGGTACGTATTCTAGCGTAAAGAATTTTAATTGCCAGAAATCAATGAATCAGCCACAGATCCACATGTTAATCTTTAATAAACAGATTTACATGGAAACTGATATCTTTGTACTTAGATGAGACATAAAAATAATTAAAATAGTCAATAATGGCATATAATTTTCAATTTAAACTTAGATATGATTATTTTTGGAATCAAATCCTCAGGGCTGAGGTAGGGCTTAAGGGGGCACAAAAATCTCAGGGTGTGAGTCCTACTGGAATACAATCATACCGCTTAACTGACAGAGGTCTTCAATGAATATATCCCTGCACTCTCAATTTCAATTTAAAGAGTTTTCAGAAAATTGCTTGCTAAGTTTAAACTGAAGGGGTAGCTGGTGGAGTTCTAATGTCTTAGACTATTATTGTGTGACTAAAAAAACACTTAGGCTGAATGAATTATAAAGAAATAGGGTTTAATAACTCAATACTTCTGGTGACTGGAAAGTCCAAGGGCATTACAAAGTGGTGGAAGGCAGAAATTTTTTTTTTTTTTTTTTTTAGAGGTTTTTGCTATAGGGCGCACCTGTGCCCACCAGAAAGACAGAGAGAGACAGAGAGACAGAAAGTGAGAAATCCCCCCCCCGTGGGGGGTGGCCATGCCGCAATTTCTTCTCCTCCTTTCTCCTCTCAGGATCTTGGGCACGCACACACACGTGCCCAGCCTGAGTTTAAGCCACTGAGTCCAGGACTCAAACCACGGTCTACTACATGGGGGCCCAGCAACATAGCCATTATGCCAAGTTGGGATTTGAACCATTTCCCAGAAGGCAGAACTGTTAATAGAGCAGTGTGGTCTGTATCCACACAGTATCCACTTTGGATGAAGCTTTCTCTCTGCTTTTCTGGTTGCATTTCCTATATACCTGTTGTAACTCAATCACAGAGGCTCTGCCTGAATGACATTAACATACCAGAAGGTCTTCATGGTGTCTCCTGTGACATCATGAAGTAATTAAGTTTTCATTCAATTCCTTTATGATACAATCAGATTCCAAGATATGCATTTCTGGGGGACTTCCATTCATTGCCCACTATGACCAAATTCTAAAGCCTGAAATTTGGGGGATAAACTATAATATAAATTATAGCAAATAGAGTATTATTTCTCTTTTTTAATGTTTTCATTGTTTATGTTCAAGTTTGGCAAATTGTGGCCTGCAGGACTAGTCTATCCTATCATCTGTTTATGGTGAAATTTTACTGAAACACAGATACACTCATTTGTTTATGTATTATTTATAGCTGTGTTTATGTTACAATTGCAGAATTGATTAGTTGTGACAGAGGCAACGCTGGACTGCAAAGCCTAAAATATTGACTAGCTTTTTACTGAAAAACTGGAATCATATTTAACAACATCTACTTTAGTTAAACTTTTCTCTTATGGCAAACCATTAAACCTGACAACATGTTAGTTTACATGCCAATAGGGAATTCCGAAGTAGCTATGGTAGATAGAAAAGAAGTAAGAAACCTGTGATTTGCCTTAGAGAACTTTTCAGGCAAAACATACATAAATAAATAAAATAACCAGAGAAGAACATGTCACTATATTTATAATCAAAGACTAAGATGTATAATAGCCAAAAAAAAAGTACTAGATTCTATATCATAAGCAAATGTGAATTGAAAGTTGCTTCAATCTGGTCAAAGTCTCAAAATTACAATATGAACACACTAATATATTAATATTTTTTTGACTATATGACTTGGATATGAGAGCATAAGCTCTTTGCCATTATAGTTAAATAGCTGAATCTGGCTTAGTCAGGATTCTAAAGAAAACTTGGTCTTTTCCAGAAATTGTGGCATCAAGAAGTGTGATGTACTAATCTTCCTTGAATACAGAATAGGAAAGAGACAGTTAATTCAGAACAATTCTGTGATGACTATACAGGGAAAGTTCAAAAAGTTTGTGGAAGGCTGACTTTGTGGCCTGGTGGTTAAATCAGCCAGATCCTACAAGGCTGGCCATAAGGTTCAAGTCTTAGACCTGGTGGCTTGAAAAACATACAGGGCATGTGTGATTATGAACCCCAAATCCTGAAAGATGGGAGAGATGGAGGAGAAGTGATTTTGATAGGACCATTCCCCATGGGTGTGCTTTTACCTCTCTCCGTCTCCTTCTGGCAAGTGCATGCATGACCCTTGTGCTGGAGGGGGAAAACGTTTGTGGAAAAGTGGCATTAAAGTATGAGTTTATTTCAATGCAAAATTTTTGAAATCTGTGTATAGTTTTTTTCATTAGACAATTTCCATGAGTTTTTTGAAGACTTGTCATGTAGGGTTGTCACCACAACTGTTTTCAAAGACCACAGTTGTAATAGGACTTTGGTGGGGAAGCTTGGGCTTAGGATAAAAACGTAGTGGTATTTGGGCTTTGAGGACTAAATGAAGCTGTGAGAAGTAACATTGCGCTTAACTGAACATATGTGAGAAAAGGGGTAGGCTCAGGAGGGTCACTAGAAACTATTATAAATTAGTATGAACTTACATGCGAACTGAGAGTGTTGCAAAATGATGTATCTTTAATTCTTTTAATTTACATTTGGCTTTGTGTCTTGAGTTTCTTGCATTATAATAAAGTAGATCTTAGCTTCAAGCAGTGGACTTCTATTCTATACTGAAATGGTTATCACAGGGCAGGAAGGTTAAAATCAGAGACCAGAGTACCTACTCTCCTTGCATGACTTTCCATGCAATAGTGGCAGGTTAATAACATTCTATAGTAGACACATTTTGTCACAGTGTATCAACTACCAAATTCCAAAGAATCAAAAGAAAAGAGTTAAATGTGGTGACCTACACCAGCTGGGGAAATCCTCATGGGAAATGCTGGATTTGATCTCTGTTTCTTAGTAAAGTATGAAGTTGGTTTATCACAGAGAGAAATATGATGATAACTCTAGAATTGGAATGAGTTCCTGTCTTTTCAGGCTGCTATGACAAAATACTGTAGACTTGGTAATCTGTAGACGTTTACTTACTGCTAACAGTAATAGAGCCTGGGAAGTCCAAGATCAAGATGCCAGTGGGTTTGGTTTCTTAAGAGGGCCTATTCCTCATAGATGATGTCTTTTGGGTATTCTCACATGGCCACAGGGATAAACAAGCTTTCTCTGTCCTTGTTTATGAGGGTACTACTCTGTACCTCCTAGATGCCCCACCTCCCAACACCAATGCCCTGGGGATTAAATTTCAACATACAAATTTTGGAGAGACACAAGCATTCAGACCATAGAAAATGGCATGGTTTGCATGAAAGAAGAGCCAAGGTGAAACAAATGGTTTCCGTATTGAGTTTAATAGATTAGCAAGAGGAACACGGAGAGTGAGGGTGGAATATGAAACCAGGGCATCAATTTGGTTAGCATAGTTTCCACAATCCCTTTATATTAGAGAGTGTTTAGTGTTCAGAAACATCCTGGAGTGAATCATAAAGAGGTCAAGTGTGTGTGCCGGTCTACCTGGTTTGGGGATCACTGGGATTGTTTTGCTCTGCTCTTAGTTGTAACTGATGACAAATCACATTCCTGGAGGGAAGGAACATCAAGTGACTGAAATACAGCAGCATAAATCTTCTTTCTTAATAGGCAACATCTGTAGCCTTTTGACCCTTTGCTCTAAACTGTTTATAAAAGAATATAGGCTATAAATAGGAAACAAATAAAACTGCCTCCTGATGTTATTTCATGATAGAGTTATTTGAAAATCTTTTTCCTTCTGAGAGTAGTCACAGTGTGAAGAAAAAAAGCAAAGATGAACCCCTTCTTTCACATTCCCTAATGGACTTTCCTAATGAGCACTCCTTTTTTAATGAAGGTAGATGTCAGAGCAATATTTCAAAGTAGTTTGACTATAAATTCTCCTAAGGGTGGTGGTGGTGATGAGCAGTGCTGTCCAATACCCAGGGAATGGTGGTGGAGCTGGCAGAGGCTGCATAACAGCAGGTGCCTATAGGCGCCGAAATCCTCAGCTCATTAGGACTGCTGTAAATCACAGCATCTTTCATGCCTCTTGAGTGAAACTTGGCACTTCAGTGTTATTATTGTGTGGTGGTCACACTGCCGTCCCTCACTTGAATAATATTAATAAATGGCACCTTCCATTGAAAGATGAAACTGGGTGGACTTGTGCCAGTAATGATGAATTAGGAGGCTGAAAGATTCTGCAGAAAAGAGAGCAAGAGGATGCCAAGGAAACCTGTCTTTTTGTGACTAAAAGACTGGTAAATATGAAGACTTGATAGGCACATCTATCACACACAGCCTCTCTGCATCCTGGAAGAGCTTGCATGAGAGTTGTGAGAAAGGCTTTGGCAAAGATGGATGTCCCAGCACTCATGACTGTGAGCCTCTATAGGTGGGGTTCGTAGGGAAGGGTGAAGTGGTGAAGTTTTGTGAGTTGAAAGCTGATCTCCTTAACGTTCAGTTCTAGCTCACACTTCCCTGGTGGGGCATGGAAATGACTCCACTGGGTTAATATTCGATATATCTGACTGCCAAAACCTGGTGGTTTTTATTATTTTTTTTTCCTTTTTCTCATGGTTGTTACAGTGCGTAGATTGTGATAGATGAAATTTGTAAGAAATAAGAGACTTGAGGAAAATAGGCTTTACCCAAAAACTATAACTGTTTTCAATATCCAATGACATGTTAATATGTAGATGCATGGGGACCCTTTATCCGTTTTGTGTCTCAGCAGTGGGGGATTGGGAGGGAGTAGGTAGAAGAAAGAAAATTAAAAAAAATCTTTTATTTGAGTATATGGTGGAGATGTAGAAAAGGTATTATTTTGGGAACCTTGAAAATGATAAACAGAAGAAAATAAAAACAATAGGTTCAAAGTTGAATACTAAAAATTGTTTTATGTGATATATTGACAGGAGATTTTAGAAAATAATTTTCTTTTTTTTTTGGAAAGGTTTTTTGCTATAGGGCACGTGCGCTCGCCAGACAGACAGAGACAGAGACACAGAAGGCGAGAAATCACCCCCCAGAGGGGATGGCCATGCTGCAATCCCTTCTCCTCCATTCTTCTCTCAGGATCTTGGGCACGCATGCACACACGCCCAGTGTGAGTTTTAAGTCACCGAGTCCGGGACGTGAACTGTGGTCGACTACATGGGAGTCCAGTGACATAGCCATTACACTAACTGCTGGTCCCGAAAATAACTTTCATAAAATTACTTTGGCTTAAATTTAAATTAAGATTTGCATACACCTGAAGCTATTCAATTGGTCAGATTGGCTGATATGGAATAATTTGGAATTAAAAATATTCCTTTCTAGTATTTTCCTTATAATGTCCTGGTCTTATGTGATTTTATTTTCTTTGCCTCTTCTTTCCTAATTCTTCTTTATTTTCTTTCATCCGGCAACTATCTCTTTAGAGGCGTCTATGGTTCTGAATTAAGCAGGTTATTATCCAGGCATCACCTTTGTGAGCTGTTTTTGATTTTCTAAAATTGGTTTTCAGCAACTAGTAATATTTGAAAGTGCTATGCAGCATAATTATTGGAAAAGGAAACATTTTAACATGGCACCACCACAATATAGAGAATTAAATAGAGTGAGTTCTACGTGATTCAAGTTCAAATTGCTAGATTTTCCTGGATTGAACACAAAATGAAATCAAATTAAAGAGTTAGGGATGACAGGAAAGTTATGAGGAACACAAAGTCATTAGTAAAGAGGCTGAAAAATGTGTAAAAAGAAAAACCACAGGGGCCTTCCATGATGATGGAAAAACATTCCATAGGTTTTTATGGGGACTTCAAATATACATCGACAGTGGATTAAAAAAATAATCTTGTTTATTTTGCAATAATTTTAGATTAATATAAAATTTGTAAATTAGCATAAACAGTTCTTATATACTCTAAAGTAGTTTTCAATAATGCTAACATCTTATAGTTTTATATTTTTTACCAAAAAATCGCTGCCCAGTGTTTCTACAAGAGTAAAGTGGATAAGGTTTGTTTTGGGACCCTTTTCCACTTGTTAATGATAATTCCTCCTCAGCTCCACAATTAAACTGAGACTCTCAATCTTTCTCTCTCTCTTTTTAAAACTTGCTCTTAGGAAAGACTCTGAACTACATTAATCTCAAGAAAAAACAAAACAAAACAAATCAAACAAAAAAAGCCTATAAAAAAGTTGAAAAATCTTTTTTTCTCAAGGGTTATTCAAATTTTAACAGAGGTGTAAAACTTTGTACCCAAGCTTCCCAAATTTAGGAGTATTACTATAACACTTTATTCTGGAATGATGTTTCAGCTGGAACTTTCTCTAGTGAATCTCACTATTTCTGTATTAAAATGTACATGGAATCATTTTAGGGTCAAATGGAAAATTTTATAAAATTTTAAAGGTTTCTTTTAGGAAGAGAGAGAGAGACAGAGAGATTGAGAGAAAAAGATCCCCTTGGCAGGATCTCATCAGGCTGTGACCCCTTTCTCCCAGTCCTCCAGTGAGTCAGGATTTGAGGCACAGTGCATCTGGTGTGTTTCATGTCATCTTGGGATTTGAGCCTACAGTTGGCTAGGGCTACCTGCACTGCAAAACAACACAATAACACATGCCACTGAGACTGGGCCTGTGCATTTTTAAGGTTAAGATTTATCTAAAATGGGATTCTTTGGTCAAATTTAAGTGTGCAGACTCCAGAGCAGACTCTGCTTTTAGTGGCTATTTAGGTTTGAAAAAAAAAAAAGTAAAAAATCACTGCCTTATGCTAACTGACATGAACTTTGGAAGTGAAATTTTATTACCAATCAGTACAGATTCCCTAGCCTTTTATAACTCATCCTCCCTTTTGATAAATCTTGAAAAAATGCAAATACACCCAATACATCCAGAGTGGGATTAACCCTCCCTTATGGATATAATCAAATATGTATAGTTCAATGTTTAATAAATATTTCTTTTTTTTTTTTTTGAGAGGTTTTCTCTCTAGAGCATGTGTACTCACCAGAAAGACAGAGAGAGACAGAAAGTGAGAAATCACCCCCCACCCCAGAGGGAATGGCCACGCCACAATCCCTTCTCCATTGTCCTCTCAGGATCTTGGGCATGCATGCACTCGTGCCACTTGAGTTTAAGCCACTGGGTCTGGGACTCGAACCGTGGTCGACTACATGGGAGTCCAATGACATAGCTATTATGCCAACTACTGGTTCCGATAAATATTTCTTAAATAAGCATGAATAAAATATGGAATATTATTTTGAAATGTGGGGCCTTTCTCATGTCTCCCAAAATCCCACCTGTAAAGCATTCATTGTTTTCCAGATTCTGCTGATCTGTCCATCATGTTCTGAGCTTTGACTGGAAAGAGAGAAGGGACAGACTAGGTCAAGCATCTCTTCAAGGTGCTGTATCCTTTCAGTAAGATAAGGTAACTCACTCTTCATTCCTAGTCTAGGAAAAGACTAGAGCCTCAAGGTTATAATTCCAGTCTCTACTTATCATTTAGAATAGTTGAATACAATATCCCATGATGGTGTAAATGTGGCTGAAGAGAACCGGGTAAAGAAGGCAGCAAGGATTTGAGAAGAAAATGGAATTTAGTCTGAGAGATTAGGGTTCAAAGATTGGCTTCGCCGCTTGACCTCAAGTCCGATACTTGTCCACTTGAGGCTTAAAGTCCTAGCATACGAAATGGGAATTTCAGTGATCTATTGTGACAACCAAATACCGAATGTATTTAGTTTATGAGTTTCTTGCTATCAGATCTGTTCTTTGTCTCCCATTCATCCTTTTCTGCATAGCTGAAGGGTCAACTCAAGCTGACTTCCTAGCTCTGCTTTACAGAGGAGTGGTTTTTCAGTGTAAATATTTAGCCAATGGGAGGCATTGATAGGAGAGGGGTGAGTTCAGCTGCTGTATTCGTTTTATGGCTCCAGCTTGTTTAAAGCAAGCCCACCATGATTCCAGCTTTTTCCATGACTCTGGCCCTTGTGCTGATGGTACTGCCTCCTCCTTAGCGTTAGCTACCTGCTGTTGCCAGTCTCTGGGCTGCCTCATTGTTCTCTCTTGGCTCTTCTAGCATTGTCTATCCAATTCCTTGCATTAAATTCCCTATCTTTTAACCACTTGGACTGTTTTTTACTTCCCTCATTGGAGCCTTAGTAAGACAGTCCATTTTAGTAACCTAGACTAAGCTTAGGAGGACTTCAACTAAGCTGGTTGTGATAGAAATAGAAGGGAAAGGGGGACAGGTCAAAGGAGGAAGGGACAGAGCAGAGGCCAATTAGGTGGAAGGAGCAAAGATAACAGAAAAATCGGGCAGTTCAGATACGTGCTCACCACTGATAGAGACAGGTTGTTGGAAGGAGAACTGTTTGGAGGTAAAATTTATAGATTTGGTGGAGAGCATCTACAAGATGGCAAACTTGGGAACCAGCAGTTAGCATAATGGCTATGTCGCTGGACTCCCATGTAGTTGACCGTGGTTTGCATCCCGGACCCGGTGACTTAAAAAAACTTACCCTGGGTACGTGTGCGTGCGTACCCAAGATCCCTAGAGGAGAATGGAGGAGAAGGGATTACTGCGTGACCATCCCCCCTGGGGGTGATTTCTTGCTTTCCGTCTCTATGTCTCTCTCTGTCTGGCGAGTACACACACCCTATAGTGAAAACCTCTCAAAAAAAAATGGTAAACTTCATAATTTTGCTTTTCCTACTTAAGTGTATCCAGCTACAGGTGTATTTATTGTCTTTGTCTCTCGGGAAGGTGCAAAAGAAGTTCAGAGGAAAAAGAGCAGTGTGTGTCTCAGAAGGGAATGGGACATTGCTGGACATATTTCTCCAACACCATGAACTTCAGTCCTACCTCTAACCAATGGGACATTGTTGGGACATATTTATTTCTCCAACACCATGAACTTCAGTCCCACCTCTAACCATTTTGGGGAGTGTAGCAGGAAGGCTAGCCATTCAGAACCTATTCTTTGTCCATTTGGCAATGGCTCTTCACCAAAGGAACTGAGATATGCAGGGTGTTCCTCTTGCCAGTGCAACATTTGTAAGATGAGTGATGTGGGAGGAGATAAAAATTGACTTCCAAATGGCCTGCAGAAATCCAGAGACATTTTTTGGGACCAGCGTTTTAAGTCCAGACTTAATGGGCAAAACAGCAGCTACTTGATTTTCCCATGGAATAAGATAGCTCAGAGAGGGCCTGGGCAACATTGCCATAGTAGGCTAGAGCCCTCTCCTCAATGTACAGGGTATTACGGAAAATAATAATCTCTGAAGGAGATAAATTATTCTGCATCTTCACAAACAATATCTAGATATTTTAAGAGATGACCTCAGATGAAAAGCAAATATAAAAACATTTTGGCAAATCAAAGGGAGCACATTATATGGCATTCATGATGTTTTATGTATGTGCATTGGGGAAAAAAAAAGAGTCTAAGAAATGAAGACAAACAGGAAACCCTTTCCTAACCCTCTTGCCAGATCCCTTTCAGTCACGTTGTACAGGTCGAAGGTTCTGGGAAGAAACAGCTAGTGCTCTGACCTGCCTTCCACAAATATGATGTTTCCTGTTTTGTAGAAACTTGGAGTTGAAAAATGAACAAACCAATTGATATAAACTCTTCTTTTATTTTAAAAATTTTGCTATAGGGTACATGCACTAGCTGGAGAGAAAAAGAAAACAATCCCTGTGTATTTACCAGAGAAAGAGGGATAAAGCACCCCCTTTCAATGGGGTGTGGTCATGTTGCAATCCCTTGTCCTCCATTTCTTTATTCTGTTGGAAATTGAGGCACATACACACAGACACCTGGTGTGTTTTCCAAGCTGCTGGGCTAGGACTCAAACAGCTTGGTTGACCTTGTGGGATTTGGTTCCTTTAACTGTCAGGTCACTGGCAAGACCTTGATTTAGACTTTTCTCTTTTCCTTCTTTCTTTTTTTTTGGCCACATGTGCTCACCAGTGAGAGACATAGAGACAGGAAGAGGAAGAAAGCACTCCCTAGTGGGGAATGGTCATGCCACACGTCCTTCTCCTCCATTTCTCTATCCTGTCAGGATTTTGGGCGTGCATGCTCATGTGGCAGTGGAGTGTCTCAAACTGCAGGGTCTAGGCTGGAACCTCATGGTTGGCCATTTGGGATCTGGCTGCCTTAACCACTAGGCCATGGAGCTGGCCCCTGCCTTAAACTCTTAAACTCATAATATTCACAAACTTCAAGGACTACTGGTCAAAGTCTTTGTGTTATGCTGTGTGTGTGTGTGTGTGTGTGTGTGTGCGTATGTGTGTGTGTGTGAAAGAGAGAGACCAAGACAGTGAGACAGAGATAAAGAGATCTACTACTTCAGATATCCTTAGAAAATTGCATTACATCTAACTTCCAAATAATCTCCAGTTAATTGGATAATTGACTCATTTGAATCTTAAATGCATCAGTATTATATATAGCTTCCAAAAACTACCTTTTATTTTCTGTTTTTTTTTTTTTTTTTTTTACCCAATCTGAATACATTGGGTTTGGTTGTAGAAAAGTATGTATGTTATGTTCTCTAAAATTTGTTAAGGTGAAGTATGGGTCTCCTTGGATTGTTCACATTTATAGTCTTTTATCTCACAATAAACTGAATACTATAAAATTAAAATCAACTGCTAGTCTCAGGAAGCAAGCAGATTTTTTTTTTTTGATAGGATTGTATAGCCACCTTTACATTTCTTACTTGCCTTTTTAATAAATGATGAAAGCTCGAATGCTGTCATAAAACTGTATTTATTTATAGTGATGAGGATGAAGCTAATCCCTGTTTCATCACCCTGATCAGTGGTCACACAAACACAATGGAACCTGACATGCTGGCAGGCTCTGCTCATTACAGCTTTCCAACCAACCTTCAAGCTCATGGCTGGAAGTCAAATGGGGTGGGCTGGTTCCAAGTAGGAAAGAAAAATAATTGGCTTTGGAGAGAAAGGGATTATTAAAATTTCCATATGAAATTTCCGCTGCCTCTTGGCTTCAGATTGAGTGGTGGTTATAATAAGATTCTTCTGTTTCAGTGTTGAAATTAAAAGCATTCAGAGAAGTGGAGAATATTATTATGGACAACAATTACCACCATTTCAATAATATTTTCCTGCCTTTATATTGTTTATGGTATTATTAATTTCCTGCTAATTGTAAAGAAAATAACTGGAAACATTTTATTAATGAAATTTTTCATCAAGGACATTTCTCAGTTAAACAATTTATTTTTCCTATTCTGGTAATATCATCTGTTCTCCCACCTAAATCGATTAGATTAGTTTTAAAGATTGCTGTAGATGTCAGGGGAAAGGCATACAGCACTTCGTATGCAAATATCAGTGTGGACAAAGGCGAATTTTCTGGCCCTATGGTCTTGAGACAAAAGGTTTCTGAATTAAGACCTGGGTTTAAATCTAAGTATCTCTTCTTTGACACAGGTTTGAATTTCCAGTTGTCTTTCTTCTGTGTGATATTGGGCAAGTTACTTAACCTCTCTAAGCTTCAGTTTCTTTGTCTACAAAACAGGAATGTTGAAATCAATGAGAAGATCTGTTGAGGGGAAAATGATGGGGTGTAAAGAGCTTATATAACAAAGGGCCTGGCACATAGACTCATATATGCTGGGATTATTCTTTTCTTTTTTTTCCCCCAAATGATTTTTGTGCTCTTGTGATTTTGTGACTGCGATCATTTGCCAGTGTCCTCTATTTTTTAAAAAAATTATTTCTTTAATTTTATTTATTCACTCATTTATTTTAATTTGACAAGAGATAGACACACACACGAGAGAGAGAGAGAGAGAGAGAGAGAGAGAGAGGGAGAGAGAGAATGAGAAAGAAAGCCGTCCTGCTCTGGGACTCAAACTGTGGCCAGCCATGTGGGAGTATCCAGTCCCTTAACCACCACGCCACCTGCTAACTGCACTGCTAAATTTTGTCTTCATAGAGTAGTCTCTGAGTAATGGTCGAAACCTCACAGACAAGATAGACTTGTTGAAGGTGTTGCTGACTCTCTGCGGAATGCTGGAGACCACATTAAGCACCTGCATAAGCTTTAGCAGCAATGGCAAAATACATAAATAAATAAAATAGTTTTATCCAGTACTTTCCACAGTCCATGATTTTGGCTTTTTGAATAAAACAAGATTTTAAACTTGAAGATATTACACATGCTCAGTGAGACTGCATCTGGCATGTGTGGGTACCCTGGTACAAATGCAGGGTACTTGGCGTTTCACTAAATTTTTAATGATACTTGGCAAGTAGCAAAGTTAAACTTGTGAATCATTCTAATAACTGCTTTCTTAATGTAAATGAAACTGTTTATCTCTCAGAGGTTAATACTTTGCTGTTTTAAATCAGGATCGTTGATGCAGTTGTAGTTCTTTCAAACATTATTAAGTACTCATTTTACAGTGGAAAGGTCCTAAGACAAGCAGTCTAGGCAGCAGGATGTTCTAGGCCTTTGGTGGTGCTGGATTGAAGGGAAGGAGGAGTTGGTTGGGATGTGGCCATGACAAGCTTTCTGATATGGGGTGGGAGAAAGGAAACTAGCATTTATTACTGTACACTAGATATCTTGTATATATCATTTCACTTAATCCTCTCAGTGCATTAAAAATATATATTTTTAGGAGTTTATATTTTGGGCCAGCCTGTGGCATGGTGGTTAAGGCAACTGGTTCCCACATGACTGACTGTGGGGTTTGAGTCCTGAACCCAGCGGCTTGAGGAACATGTTGGGCTCATGTGCATGCGTGCCCCAAATCAGAAAATGAAAGGTGAATAAAGGACTGCAGCATGGCCATGCTGTCTCTGGTGAGTGCACACCCTCTGGGGGAAAAAAAAACTTTATTTCTTCTGAGAGAGAGCAAGAGACCTCCGATATCTTCATGCTGCAATCCAACTGAAGTCTCAGCTGGCTGGATTGTGAGCGAGCACAAACATGTGCATTGCATATGCTCAGGGTGGACCTGGGACCTGAACTCAGGACCTTTCTCATGCAGGTCAGTTGTATTACTAGCGTGTCACTACCTACTCCCCTCATAGTACATCTTCAACACATATATTATTGTGCCCATTTCATTGTCTCAGAGAGAGGATTTGTCCAAGATTACATAGTGAGTAGAAAAGCAGTATTAAAAAGAGAAGTAAGGAACCAGCAGTTAGTGTAATGGCTATGTTGCTGGACTCCCACGTAGTCGACCACAGTTCGCGTCCCGGACCTGGTGGCTTAAAACTCATGCCGGGCGCGTGTGTGTGCGTGCCCAAGATCCCGAGAGGAGAATGGAGGAGAAGGGATTGCGGCGTGACCATTCCCCTTGGGGGGTGATTTCTCACTTTTTGTCTCTATGTCTCTCTCTGTCTGTCTGGCGAGTGTACGCGCCCTATAGCGAAAACCTCTCAGAAAAAAAAAAAAAAAGAAAAAAGAAAAAAGAGATTTAAAATACCAGGTTTGGTTAAGTAGTACATTTTGTGAAAATTCACCAAGATGTTTGTTTATAATTTGCACATTCCTTTGTTATATGCAACATTTCAATAAACAATCATATAAAAATAAACATACCTGCCTGACACAAAGTCTATGTTCTTTTCTATCATGTTGCCTCCAGAAAAGCATACGATGGGTGGAACTCCAAAGTGCTTTCCAAGAATTTCGTCCATTAGTCACAGCCGGATGTGGCCAGGAGTAGTGCTACCCATATTGACTAGGCCTGACTTTGAAAGATTTAAGTATTTCCAAAGAAAGATACACTCAGAGAAGTACAGTTTTCTAAAACTACAGATGTTCACGTGTTAGACGTAAGAGATAATTCCAGAATGGTGTTTGGAAAATGTATTAAGCCTGATGCGGAATTTTTCATAGTAATACTGGGAAGAAAAATAGAGCTATCTATCAAGAAAATTCAATAACTACTATGTAGCTTAAAAGTCTCCCTATTTTGAATGAATCTTATAATAGCATATGGAGGGGCCAGCAGGTGGCGTGGTGGTTAAAGGTGCTGGATTCCCACATGGCCGACTGTGGTTCGAGTGCTGGATCTGGCGGCTTGCTTTCTCACTTTCTCTCTCTCTCACTCTGTCCCTTTCTGGTTAGATTAAAATAAACAAATCAATCAATCAATAAATAAAGTTAAATAAAATAATTCTTTAAAAAAATAATAGAATATGGAGTGGAAAATGGTTATGGAACTGCCTATATCTTGTAGTACCATGACCTTTTGTAATTTTTTTGTTCCTATAATATATTTGCATATATAAATGGATGGAAAGATGCTAAAAGAGTAATAATGGGGTCTCTGAGTTTCGTGTTATTGGTTGAATGTTATTGTCTTTTCTATATCTATCTATATTGTTTGACATTGTTTTAGTATAGCTCTGCACACAGAAATCTTAATTTTTAATAATGCAATATCTTTAAGCAAAAGATCATCCTGAATTAAGTTTATGTTTTCTAGGTGTCTATTCTGAAGGAGGAAACATTCGTTTAAGTGTGACTTTTGACACATGAAAATAATACTGCATTACTTTACAGTCAAATCACTGGGAAGTGTTTTCAGGAATTAAAAGAAGCCATTTTTATAAAATCAAAGACATGCAATTACTAGACCACTTGGTTTCTTTAAGCATTTAATAAAAAATTTTTTTGAGGTAAATAGTTTAGAATATTAAAAATGACAAAATATTTTAGTTAGATCCTAGATAAGCAGGTTGTTCTAGCTCCTTTTACCAGCTATCACAGCAATCTGAAAAATGCAATTTTACTTATTCAAGTATATGAATATGTCTTTGATGGCTTAGATAGAAAACTTCTCCAGTCTTTGGATTTTAGTATAATGATCAAGACATAATTATTTTATTTTACTTTATTCCATTTTACTTCACTCTCATGACTCCCTTCAATTGGACTGAATAAAGACAGAATTAAAATTGTACAAATTATACATTCATACAAAGAAAGATAATAGAAGATAATAGGACAGGATATGACTTTCTTTTTTGTCTTTTTTTAAAAAAAGATTTCCAAGGAAGGGACATAAGAGAATCCTGAGTACGCCTCTCTATGGGTGTCATTAATATATGCTGTTTCATCACCTATCACCCCAACACAAATCATGAGCTCTGGCTGAGTTCACATAATTACTATCCCCTGAACAATTAGCAGTCCTGACAGCACTTGCCTGTTTTGGATAAGTAGGTCTCCTAATCCAAAATGCTCTCGCCCACCCTTGTCTGAATTTATCCATCAGAAGCCAGCTCAAGCTTTCAGGGCACAGCAAGCTCTCTCTTTTGAACACTTGTAACTATAAAAATGGACAACGTGGCCTAGTGAAATTCTCCTTTTGATTTTGTGAACTGATATGTTTAAAAAGTCTTAGAACATATAAAGAGAAAATAAGATTTATACTTAACAAATCTCATTGTTTTAATAAAATGGGGAATCTGGGACCAGCAATTGGTGTAATGGCTATGCCACTGGACTCTCATGTAGTCGACGGCAGTTCGAGTCCTGGACCCGGTGGCTTAAACTCATGCCAGGTGCATGTATGTGCACCCAAGATCCCTAAAGGAGAATGGAGGAGAAGGGATTGCAGTGTGGCCAACTCCTTCTGGGGGGTGGGGGTGATTTCTCGCTTTCTCTCTCTCTGTCTCTCTCTGTCTTTCTGGTGAGTGCACGCGTTCCATAGCAAAAACCTCAAAAAAATTAACTATTTGGAGTGGCGCGGTGCCATAGCAAAAACCCGCAAAAAAAAAAAAAAAAAAAGGTGGGGAGGGAATCAAGATATTTTTCTGTTTGATTTTTGTATTGTACCAGTAAAATTGATGTTTATATTGTATGTTTTACATATAATAAGGTAGAAAAATATCTTTAGATTAATAAAGTCTGACAGACATCCTCTCTTTTACTTAGGCAAGGCATTTCATTTGGGGAGAAAGGAATAATTTGCTTACCAGAGAATGAAGAGACCCTGAAAAGTATGGAAGTATTTGGAAGAAAATAGTTTTAACATTGAGAAAGGAGAAAGTTGAGAGAAGGTGAGAGGGCAGGTTGGAGCCAATTAATGGCAGTCAGCTGAGACCCATGTCTCCTACACCTTGGATACACATGCACACACACACACGCACACACAAATCATAAGCAAAATCATGACATTGGGACCAACAGTTAGCGTAATGGCTATGTCGCTGGACTCCCATGTAGTTGACCGCGGTTCGAGTCCCAGACCCGGTGGCTTAAACTCACACCGGGCGTGTGTGCGTGCATGCCCAAGATCCTGAGAGGAGAATGGAGGAGAAGGGATTGCGGTGTGGCTATCTCCCCTGGGGGGTGATTTCTCGCTTTCTGTCTCTATGTCTCTCTCTGTCTGTCTGGCGAGCGCACGCGCCCTATAGCGAAAACCTCTCAAAAAAACCCAATCATGACATTTATGTTGTGGACTTCTGAGCCAATTGGGAAAGTTCAAAATTCTGTGTTTTCCATGCAGGGACGTGCCTTTTAGAGTAGAGGTAGCCTTGGCAGAGCAGGAGACGGAGGGCAGCATGACGGTGGTCATGTTACAAGGAGTCTGGAAATGTATGTGGTCCGGAGAACTGCGGGTTGTCATGGGCTGTGGAATTGGAGCCAGACCATGTTGAAACTGATCACTGAGGGTGTTGCGGTTGACAGGGTTGTGCGAGGATGTCTGGCTGCACGTAGAATTGAGAGGCAGGGGATGTCCCCTCCTCAGGTACACATGCACGAGTGATGTGCTGCTGACAGCACATAAACCTTTGAAATACTACAGGATTTGAATCCTTTAAAAGAGACCATGGGTTGGCTTTTCTCACCCTTTTCCTTTAAGATGAAGAAACCAGAAACTACCATTTCTCTCAAAATGCACAGAAATAAAGCCTTTGATGTTCTGTCTGCTCATTTCCTGCCATCTTCACCACAGAAAAATGTACTAACTTTATGTGACTAAGGTAAGGGTAATGGATCCAAGTTCAATATTCAGCAGAAAATTCATTATTTGATTTTGGTAAAGACATGGGAATTAGTGAGTTGAAGCTGTTTCTGTGGTAAGTCACTACAGATGTTAAATTTAGCACAGACATATCAACTCCAGAGTCTGGAGACTGCTGAATATTGTAATGTTAAACAAATTCCCACTCAAGGGAACTGCTTGTTGAATTGGTCTCAGATGACAT